>NC_061498.1:22630240-22982740 GCF_022539355.2 Hippoglossus stenolepis
AGATGAACACTACAGGTGTGTGTGTCTGTGTGTCTGTATGAGGGAGAGAATGGCGAACAGCAGGGCTGAGTGAATCAGTGCGCTCTGTGCAGTTCTACTGTCTTATAAAGTTTTTCCCATCTGAAAAAAAAGAAACCATATTATGTGGTTAATGTTGATATTGTGGTTGTGGCTGCAAAAATATTGAAGTATTGACACTGAGAAGGGTAGAAATACTGTTGCGCAGAATTTTTCAAACTTGTCAGTTCACAACCCCCAAAATAACCATGCCACAGACTTGCGAGCCCCAATGGTTCCAAAAGGATATTGATTTGAGTGAGGTCACAAAAAATTCACTTATGTGCACTTATTGTAATTTTTACTGCTGTAAATAAACCTGCTGCAACTGATGCAGTCACTATCTCAGTAATCTGTCATAATCACCTCAGGGGTCTCATGGAGACGAAGAAGATCAGAAGGCTGATAATTATTTGCAGGGTTTTATAGAAAATAACCAGCTTTTGGAACAATAATAACAAAAAATATGACATTGAGAATTGTTTTTAATTGTATTTGACCTCTGGAAATGATCTTGTGACGCAAACCCCTATTATGCAAACTACTGCTGTAGCAGGTCAAAGAACGTCAGCTAAGTCAGCAAACCTTTGAATGTGGCCCAGGAGGAATTTGAGTTTTCCGACCACAGGCTGTATGTAAGCATGGATGATATGACGGCTCACCAAAACTGAAGCCAAAGCATTTCAATAGCCCCCTGGTGGCTGGGTGGTTTTAATTAGTTATTTGATGCTATAAAATGGGGTGAAATATCATGATTGACAGTTGAGACTCACTTGTGATTGACCACTCTGTGTCTGTGGTTTTAGATTTCAAGATGCATTGAGGACACATTGGGGTGTGTTCACAGCTGTACTTAGTGCTGTCCACATTTGATTGGATCACTAAGGATGGATGTTAATATCAGGTCTGATATCATTTGTTTAATTTTTCTAGATGCTGATGGGGAATTTAGCTGGACAGAGGAGGAAGTAGCCGATTTGTACGACAACACTAGCTTCATTGTTGCTGCTGATGGTAGGTTATTGAGATGAAATACAAATGTATCACAGAACTCTCCTCCAGTATACAGCACCATGCTTTATTGAAATGAAAAAGAACCATGGCAACTGTACAATGGAACTTTGATTAATTGAGGCCTGAGGTGGTCCTTCTTTCTTTCTATACCACAGACAGGCCTTTGAAAGTCTGTTAGCTTGGAATGTGTTGGGGGGAGATTTGAAACTTTGTATTCTACTCATACACATTGAGGAAACCCTTCTTGTGCATTAGAAATGTATTCCGACAGTCTTATCTTTCTAATGGTAAAAGGGATAGTCCACCAATTTCACTCATTATCTACTCACCACTATGCTGATGGAGGGGGTGGGTGAAGTCTTTGAGTCCACAAAACACTTTTGAAGTTTCAGGGGTAAACAGCGTTGCAGCCAAATCCAAAACAATTGAAGCAAATGGCATGACTTGAAACAGCGTCATTTACACCATGTTTTTTGCATAAATATCCTCCTCCCACGTTCGCGCATAGATCACAGCAGACATTTAGGCTAAAAACACTTCACCCACCCCTCCATCTGCATACTGGTGAGTAGATAATGAGTGAATTTCTTTTTTGGGTCAACTATCCCTTTAAGAGGCAGCAGTAGCAGCCTAGCAGGTGAACAATCAAATTACACAGATTCATCATATCATATGAATCTGCCTCAAAGTCGGCCCCCTGCACGCCCACATTCAACCATAAATGGTCAATACAAAGCATCGTATGAATATTTAATTATCCTGCTGACCAATGGGTTTCTACTGTGAGTCACGGCATCAAGCGATGAGAAGAACAAGCACAACTCTCTGACACTGACATCGAGGTCATTGTTAGTGAGGTGGAGGTGAAGAAAGACATATTGTTTGGTGGCCACAGCAGTGATGTCATTAATAAATAAAATACACTGATACACTGCTGCTGCTGCTGCAGATAAAACAGTGAGTGAGAATGAGGACGATAGAAAGAACGGTGCCTGAAATAAAAAAAGATCAAATTCAAAGGTGGAGCCAAAAAAATATTTCTTCACACTGTCAAAATGTGAGCGAACTTGTTTTATCACCTGTTTGTATTTTAATCATCCAAAACTCCAGCTGTGATGTCCCCAATCTATAGAATTTATCAAAATTATATTTATAAGATGATTAAAAGAGGCTCTACATAGAAAGGTAAATAGTATACAGTGTTAATCATACCACACACAAACCTGTAGGCTAATAAACCAGAGTGGTGAGAACTTGTGTTTGTACTGGGATGGTTCAGTTCCATCGGGTCAGTCTGTGTAATACTGGACTCAGTTCAGCAAAAAGATCCAAGATCCCAGATCTATAGAATCTATATCAGCTGATTAGTCATCATCATGGGACCAAAAATCGATGTGATCACTGAACACTTGTTTCCTCTCAATCTTTCCATTCGCACACTCCTCTATCAGTGCCGGTGCAGCCATCACACACACGAGTGTCACGGCAGTATTTATATATAAATATAGATATATAAATATCTATATTTAAAGCAATTGGACAGATTTTTTCACATTTGGGATCCTAACCTCCACTCTGGGATATTTTTTGGAATAGTTTTTCTTTATTTTTTGTGAGTGATCTCCAGTGCGCTCTGTGTGCCTGTTGGCACAGTCATGTTTTGGCGTACACAGCGGTTATAAAAACGCAGTGCAGAAAAAACGAAAGGAAGTGGGAAAAAACTAAACTACATGTCCACTATTTTGTATATGAAAGACCTCCTGAAATCCTATAATAACAAAATTGAAACTTCAAGAGCAAAATATTTCTCCAATCTAATCACCAGTAACCAACATAATCCCAGAATCCTTTTTAAAACCATCAATAGACTTATAAACACTGCTCCTTCTGCCCTTCTAGCCACTTCACATACAGCAAAAAATCCATGACATTAGAACTAACATTGCACCAGCGACCACCATCATCCAAAATATCGCAGAGTATCCTGCCCGTCCCATTCTACTTAGCAACTTTCAGGAAGTTTCACATCCTGATTTCATCGACACTTTGTTGCGCATGCGCTCGTCCTCAAGCCCTCTCGACATCCTACCCACATCACTCCTAATCTATACTATTGGCCCTAGCCTTCTTAGAATTATGAATTGCTCCCTTTCCTCTGGCCAAGTCCCTGATTATTTTAAGAAAGCTACCATTCAACCTTTTATTGAAATAGCCGAATCACTAGTTGGTTCAAGTCATATCTCTCAGATAGACAAATATCCGTTTCCATCGGAAATAACACCTCATCCTTGGCTCCACTGTTGTGTGGAGTGCCACAAGGTTCCATTCTTGGTCCCTTCTATTTTCACTCCACATGCTCCCATTAGGAAACATCGTCAGCCATTTTAATGGGATATCATACCATTCCTATGCCGATGACAGTTTGCAGCTTGTTCAAAACACACTCATATTTTAACAAAAACAAACCGTAGGGCTCATATCAAACCAATTATTGCGTCCCTTTACTGGTTACCAGTTAAACTCAGGGTTGATTTTAAGATTCTTTTAATAACTTTTAAAGCTCAACATGGGCTGGCCCCACATACATTTCGCAGCTCTTGACTCCCTATAATACCGGTCGTAACCTGAGATCGGCCAGCCTGTCCCTTTTGGCTGTAACTAGGTCAAAGCTTGTCTCGCAGCTTTCTCGTTCAGGGCTCCGAGAATCTGGAACTCCCTGCCTGATGAGATTAGGCTCACCAACTCATTACAGATCTTTAAATCACTGCTAAAATCCTATTTTTACAGGGAATCATTTTTAACATGCGACTTGTAATTATTTTCATTACAACAATCAGTCTTACAGAGTTCAAGTGTGATGTTCCTGATCTCTCTCTCCCCCTCTCCCACCCCCCACCCCCCACACCCATCTCTCTCTCTTTTCTATTCCCTCTATGCCATCTACCTCCACTCTTCCCCATTTTCTCTGCTCACCCCAACCGGTCGAGGCAGATGGCCGCCCACACTGAGTCTGGTTCTGCCAGAGGTTTCTCCCAGTTAATGAGGGAGTTTTTTCTCTCCACAGTCGCCAAAGTGCTGCTCATTGTGGGAACTGTTGGGCTTTCTCTACAAACTCAAGGTCTCGACCTTATTATGTCATGATTTGGCTCTTAAATTCGCCTCTACAGAATATCTTTTATTACAATAGATTCTTCATTTTAACCATGGACTTTTGTGTGAAGCATTTTGTAAAATTGTTTAGATAAGTGCTATACAAATAAAGTTATTATTATTATTATTATTATTAATATTATTATTATTATTATTATTATTATTATAAATGAGGCCCCTGGTATGTCTGACTGCTCTCATATGCGGTGGCGAGCTGAATTACTCTTATATATTCTGGTTAACCATCAACTGCTGTCAAATATAACAATGACAACAGGATAGTAAGTTTCAGTGTTATTCACATATCTACTCACTACTGCTACATTTTTAACTGATAGGATGAAAGGACTCTAATTTTGCTCTAGTGTCACACACTGGTCTGCCTCAATTCTGTGAGAACCCCCTATCAGTAATACTGCTCTCATAACCTGATCTTCTCTTTCCACTGCCCTAGTCCACCTCACACCATGTTGGCATTTCATATTTATTAAATGTACAAACCCCACAGTAGTATAGCTGGAGTTTTCATTGATCCTGCTTTATACATGATTATACAAAATGTATAATAACAACATGTAGGGCAGGAGAAGCAGGAGCTGCTCCTGACTCTGAAAGCCTAAAGACTCTTCACCTACACATTTCAAAATTAAAACATACCTCACTGCAGTTGTATGCCTCTGCCAACCAGTGCAGTTTCTTTCCACGTATTTTTTTTCCTAGATTCATAAACAGGTCATCCTCGAGTCCAAGAGAAATTTTTTACTTAAATGTATTGACATTACCTTTGAGCATTTCTGACATACTGCTTTCACAACAATGTTAGGTCAAGTGACCTTTAACCTTTGATCTTTGACCACCAAAATCAATTCCCTAAAGGCGCTCTTGAGATATCCCATTTTTGAGGATGGGATGTACAGACGGTGTATGGATGGACGGACAACTTGAAATCATAATGCCTCCGGCCACTGGCTATTGCAGCCGCATTAAAACAAAACACACTGTTCTCTCCCATCTACATTATAGAGAAGATTTGTCAGCTGGAAAAATTATTTTTAACTCTGAAGGCACTTTACAAATCTATGCCTCTTTACAAATGTTTCAAAACACTTCATGAGGATTGGCGTCTCTATAGTACAGTTTACTGGCAAAATAATTGACAAAATGATTAGTGCATTGCTAAAAGACATTTCTCTACATGGATAGTGGCATGGTGAAAGTATCAAATTTGCTATGGTGTGAATTTTTGTTGCCTTTAGAGCTGCAATATGAAAGACATTCAGATTTTCTTTCTGTCAACAGTTTGCTATGATGATGACCTGACAGATGGCTTTTTTCGAACACTGTATCGACTCTGCAGCAACTTTACTCACACCTGCACAATCTTCATCTCCATAGAGAAGAGGTACGGAGAAAATGTTTGCAGTTCATACTTTGTTAAAACAAGTATCACTTAACTGTTATTGTGACAGTGGGAATTTTACCATAGGAAGTAATTTTTTGTGTAGCATGCTGCAATGGTGTTCCAGAAATATCAGTTTTCTATTTTGTGATTACAACAGCTTGCAAAATGTCCAATTAGTTTTCAGTTGTCACCATATATCAGCAAGAACCTAAATGATATTTCATCCATGATCAGAGATTTCTTTTTTTAACAAATGGCTGCCAAAGCAGTCGTAACTGTTATGGTTAACACAAAGGGCTGGAGTCAATGTGCGGAACACAGAAATGGAAACCAACTCTGATGATAAAATAGGTGAGCTGAGGAAGACAGGTTTTAGTCTCCAGGAAAAGCTTATCAGAGTTCCAGAGTCTAAATCTGAAATCCTTCAGACAGACTGGTAACTGAGCAGGCAGGTATCCAATCAAGAGTCAACATCATCATGACATATACAGTATGTATGGAGAATCAGAAAAACCCAGGAGGACCTTTAAGAAGGATCACAACTCTGTTTTTTTATCTGAGTAAAACACTAAGACACAACCTGATACTTGTGACTCCAATTACGTTTGAAGACAGGAGCACGAATGAACCAAGTGACATCAATGGTCTTAATACCAGAGAGATTAAATACCTGGATCTTCTTACCAGTCAGTCAGAAATTATGCAGCCTCTCAGATGAGAGGTGAAAAGTCTTCCAAGTATCTCCAACCACTCTAGCGTTCAAATTCAATTTTCTTTGATAACCATGACCTAGATGACAAAATCTTACCAGACATCTAATTATTTTCTACCAACTCTGTTTAGGCTCCCAAAATCCCACCATGTGGTACCAGAACAACTTGCAGCTTTGCAACATCATGCCATATATATGGTTTGAGAAGGTGTATGCTGAACTTAGTTCAGAAACATTATTGCTGGAGTCTGATAAGTGGTTACCTGTACTGCATTACTGCAATGGGCAACGAGGAATTGTCTATCTTGTGTTGCAGCGCATGGTTAAACTTTTGCCATCCATTGCTCTATTGGCTTTCTTGAATGTTTGTGGTAATCTTTCTGTCAAGCCATTTGTGGATGGGTGGAAAGAGGCAGATGTAAAGTGCTTGATGCCATTGTTCTTCACAAAAACACTGTCATCCACTGTCTGCACATTTTTGCTCGTATGACATTCCTGGCATCTCTGGATCTCTCTGATGTGGTTGTTTTCGTTTTGATGACCTCTAGCTATTTTGCATTTGCATCAACAACAATAATGGTCCACCATAGTCAACATGCACTCATTGCCATGGTGATGAGGGTCTCTTCCATGGATGGAGGAGGGCTTGTGGTGCTGTGTTCTAGATCTTTTGACATCCATGGGAGGCTTTGGTCAAATCCTCTATCTGTTTATTGATTCCAGGCCACCCATCATAGACACAGGCAAGACTTGTCATATTCATCGTATTTACTGTCTTTACTGTAATGTGATATGCCCCATGATTAAGTGGCTCTGTGGGGCGTACAACACAAAATCATTGACCACAACTGACACTTATCAACAACAGAATACCTGAAAGGTCCAGTGTGTAAGATTTAGGTGAAAAGGATCTATTGGCAGAAATTCAATATAAAATAGTCCTAGTGATGTTTTCACTTGTTTGTTTGATCTAATCTGTACTAATTGTTGTTTTCTTTACCCTTGAATGAGCCCTTTATATTTAAATACTTTATATATATTTCGGGAGTGGTTCCTCTCTATGGAGGCCGCCATGTTTTATACAGTAGCCCAGACTGGACAAACTTTTGAGTTTTTATGACAACTGAAGGCTACCACAGGTTCTCTTTCAGGTTTGGAACATACAAATTCACTAAATTCTATACTTTACCTTTAAAAACAATCCAAACCACAGGATTTTTATTAACATCAAATAACAAAATAAACACAATGTTAAAATCCCAGGATGAGGCAAAGAAAAACCAGCAGTCCCCAAGCTGGAGGCCTCTATTTCTGATCCTGACATAGGAGCTTTTAAAGGATCTCAATTCCCTGGCCAGGTACACCTCTTTGTTCACTGATTGGTTGAATCCAGGTGGAGATAGAGGAGAGACGAGAGAAAAACAGGGACAAAGAGCGGGAACAAATACAGCCAGGGTATAACAGGTACATTAAAAACACAACGTGTCACATCCAAACAGACATAAAAAGAAAAAAAATACTTTAAAGACACATAAAACACAACCAATATAAATTAATTGATAGAAAGTTGGCATCACATGGAGTGACTGTCTGATTGAGATATGTTATGTCAATAGGGACAAATAATTTCAGGTAGATGTTGATCTTTGCACTGGGGACTCTGTACCTTAACCAGAGGGCAGGAGCTGAAGTTAGTGATTTAGGGGATGGCTGTGGTCATCTAGGATTTTTCTACTTACGCATTATAAGCTTTGCTATGGAGATGGGACTGCAGGGCTTGTTTACGGCCTGTAATTGTACTGTCCAATTTTACTACTCTAGAAAGCTTTGTCCTTTTTTGACACTTTTTGCACTTTGTGTCTTGTCATTATGACAGGGCGCCCACTTTTAGGAAGACTAGCCACAATACCCAATCGTCTCCACTTATTGACAATTTGTCTAACTGTGGAAATTAACTCACTTTAGAATGGGGAACATGTTCTAAGTAAGAAAGACTTAATTTAGTCATTTGGACACTAGTAACACTTGACATTTTGTGAATGTGGATAGAACATATTTATCAAGTGTTATGAAGGGAGAATGACTACTCTTGTGGTACTACCACCTTTTAAGGCCCATACTGAGCAAAGCATATTAAGACTGTAATTCATGTACAACAACTTCCTTACTTACATCAATAAGCAGAAATTAGGAGGTTATTGATGAAAAACTGTTAGTTAATGGCCTAGTAGTTGTAGAATAAAGACATGCAGAATAAGGCATTAATACATGCTTTATTATGAGTAAGAGCCAATATGCTACTAATATGCATGCTAATAAGAAAGTAGTTAATGGTTAATATGTGTTCCCTTATATAAAGTGTTACCTAAAGAATTACAGTAATCCAGTCTGGACTAGCTTCTCAGCATCCTTTTGAGACAGGAGGTTTGTAATTTTCATAATATTGTGCATGTGGAAGAAGGCTGTCCAAGAGACTTGTTTTGTGTGTGAGTCAAATGACATGTTCTGGACAAACATATCTCCAAGGTTCCTCACAGTAGAGTTAGGGGCCAAGTTAATGCTATCCAAGGTACCTGTCTGGTCAGACAGTGTTTCTCTGAGGTGTTGAGTGCGATCTCTGCTCACAGGATGGCACATCAAGCTGGAGGAGAGGGGAAACCATTCTCTGGACATCATAGCTGTATAGAACAGAACATTTCACCCAGACTGAGTGTTAGGTGGAGTTTGCTAATGTTTGCCATGTTTCTTTTTAATTAACTTCAATGTAAATAGCAGTTTATTTCTAAATGAATTATAATAATAAGTAACCTTTCATCTAATTTGTTTAATAGTATTATGATCAATAGTGTTGAGCTGAGCATAATTTAAGCTTTTTTTGATCAAATTTGCTCAATTATATTGATGCTTAATTGAATGTATTAGGCAAATACTTCAAATAAAATGCTTCTAAATAGACTTATGGTAAAGTAGTAGCCACAATTATCAAATATTTGTTTTAATACCTAATGGTAAAACCATCTACGCAAGGAGACTTTCCCGTTTTCGTATTGCAATGGCTCGTCTAACTTCGTCCTCCATGATAGGTGCATCCAAGGACTGTACTTGCTGTTGAGATAATTTTGGTAGCTTTATCAATCAATCAATCAAATTTTATTTGTGTAGTCCATATTCACAAATCACAATTTGTCTCATAGGGCTTTAACAAGGTGTGACATCCTCTGTCCTTAACCCTCAACAAGAGTAAGGAAAAACTACAACAAAAAAAAAAACAGGGTAAAAAGAACGTAGAAACCTCAGCCGCGGCCCTGGATCTGCGGACGATAAGGCAAAGGGACTCCGGGGAAGAAGTCAAGTCAGTAACATGTACTGATGAGATATTAATTTCTTTGATGTGATAAGGAGGGAGAAGAGGAAGGAGAAGCTGGGAAGAGAAGCTCCGAGTGTCATGTGTCCCCCGACCTTCTAGAGCTATAGCAGCATAACTAAGAGCAGGTCCAAGACAAGCCTGGACCAGCTCTAACTATAAGCTTTATCAGAAAGGAAGGTTTTAAGCCTACTCTTAAACGTACAGATGGTGTCTGCCTCCCGAACTGAAACTGGGAGATGATTCCTCAGGAGAGGAGCTTGATAGCTGGAAGCTCTGGCTCCTAATCTACTTTTAGAGATTTTAGGGACGACAAGTAAGCCTGAATTCTGGGAGTGCAGTGCTCTAGTGGGGTGATATGGCCTTCTCCAATGTGGTTACCTCCACCTCCAACTTTAACTTGGTTTATGCTTTGTTTTTCTTTTCCGATGCTTGTGCCATTACTTTTCCTCTCATATGGTAAATGTTCTGTATTTATAGAGCACTTTTTTAGTCTTGATGACCACTCAAAGCTTTACAGTACAGTTTATTGCCATCCACCCATTTACACAGTCCAACTATGTGCAGCACTCTCTCTATATGAAGAGGTTCACTATCTTGCCAAAGGACCCTTCAAAATGCGGAATGGGTAAGACTGGGATCAAACTGCCGACCGTCTGGTTAGAGGACGACCTCTCCTCCCCTAGGCAAAGTTCTGCCCATAGGTTCACATACTAAAACATGAATCTGCTTCTCTGTGCTGTTAACCTGTTCTGTGCCTGCCCCAAAAATCAAGAGTGAAATGCAGCACGAACAAACTTTTCTATTATGTCTACTTTTAGGTGAAACTTCTCTGTTGTATTTCCAGTTACAAGCTCTGGTACTAATCAGGTTTCCTTTTGTGCCTTGATATACAAGGATGAACTTCACTCTGCGCCACATGGATGTTTCCTGCGATGCTTACAATTATTTCAGCCACTGTTTGTCCCAACTCCACGACCTGACGGATGGAAGATGTTGCTTCAGAGTGGAACAACTCCCCTCTAACTTTGCACAGTTTTTCCTGTATGAACGCATAGAGCAACTGGTAAGAGAAACACTTACACACATCCTAACCTCATTTTAATCGACAACTTGAATACAGATTAGTAATAATAAACGTAATAGATCAAAACTCAGATCTACACTGCAGTACTGTGTCTGAATGCATCCTCTGTAGACCCAGATGGAGGGCTGATGCTGCTGCACACACAGCACACACAGCACACACAGCACACACAGCACACACAGCACACACAGCACACACAGCACACACAGCACACACAGCACACACTGCACACACTGCACACACAGCACACACAGCACACACAGCACACACAGCACACACAGCACACAGCACACAGCACACACTGCACACACTGCACACACTGCACACACTGCACACACTGCACACACTGCACACACAGCACACACTGCACACACTGCACACACTGCACACACTGCACACAAGCTGGGTGCCCGGTAGGATCGCTACTTCCGCTAGTGGACATTTAGGCTTAAAACATGGGATAAATGAAGCAGTGTCGACTTGAATTTGAATGTCGGGGCTTAGGGACACTTGGATGACACCACAGGAGCAGTATGGAGGCCCTTTTTTTTCCTATTGTTTTTTTTGCATGTTTGAAGAGTCCCCAGTTACTTCAATTGTATTGGATTTGGCTGCAAAGCTATTTACCCCTGAAACTCCTAAAGTGTTTTGTGAACTCAAACACTTCACCCACCCCTCCATCGGTATAGTGTTGAGTATAGTGAGTCAGTTTTCAGTGAACTATCCCTTTAAGATCTTTCTCAGTTGTATGGCTCCAACACTAGTTTGACAGTACTTACTTACCTATGTTAGCTATTGTCCAGGTACTGGCCTGTCAACTCATCCTGCAGCTCCCCACTCCTACACAGTCTGGATGGATCAGATTTAGATAATGAATGAAAGATAGGGTAAGGTTTTTATTAATACACATTGTTTTATTTTTTCACAGGAGCTGTGGAAGGTGTCTACGACTCCACTTCCATTTGACCAAGCCCAGCCTGATAGTGAGCCGTTTTTAGCTTACCCTGGGTTCACATGGGAGCAGCGAAACAGTACTGAGCATACTGATCCAGCTCACGGTTGACGTTTCTGAATGTTAACTGTTAAAACCAAAACAGTATCATCAATTTAGTATATTCAAGATAGAACCAGTAATTTTTACAAATTGACCTAATCAATTTTACTTAATAAATCCATGAATGTTTCATTATTTATTGTTCAACTTGTTCCATGCATTGATATATGATCATAATGGAAGTAATTCAACTTTGGTGATCAAAAGTCATCTCGAGTTGTAAGTCTGTACACTGCCAAATATGAATAACATAAATAAATGAAATAAAAAATAAATAAATAAATACCACTTGTACCACTCACTCAGTACATCAACATGCATATATATTTCTCATTCTGGCTCCATGCAACTTTCAGCATTTCAGCAAACTATTGATCTTTATTATTATTATTTATTTTTGTTGCATCAGAGAATGCTGAATTATTAGTTAAGGTTGATATATATATATATATATATATATATATATATATATATATATATATATATATATATATAAAGCCCTATCAGACAAATTTAAATTTGTGAATATGGGCTATACAAATAAAATTTGATTGATTAATGGACAGAAAATACTATTTTGATTGTTGGTTATTAACAACCAAAATAATATATATATATATGGGCTATACAAATTTCAATTTGTCTGATAGGGTTTTAACAAGGTGTGACATCCTCTGTGCTTAACCCTCAATAAGAGTTGGGGAAAAACTACCAAAAAAAACCTATTAACAGTGGAAGAATGTGAGGGATCTCTCTCCCAGGATGGACAGAAATGCAATAGGTGTAACCGAACACATCAACAAAATTACAATATTTCCAACATTGAGTGGAGGAAATAATTTTTAACATATTGGAAAGGTGTGTCAATGTTTTAAGTATTTATACATAAGAAAATGTCTGATAGAGAGGAAGGGAGCAGCAGTGACAATTGAAATGGAGGAGTTATTGTCAGTAATGGTAGAAAATGATCGGCTGCCACCACGATCGTCACTCCACCATCCCAAACCACCACCATGATCAGGATCCACCACCATGATCAGGATCCACCATCACGATCCACAATCCACTATCATCTGATCCACAATCACCATGATCACGATCGACCACAACAGTCCACAATCACGATATCTGATTCGGCATCCACTGTCATGATCTATGGTCCATGATCACAATTTACTACCCACCTTCACAATCCACGATGTGCAAGTCAACATCTAAAGATCAATATCAGTGGCTCTTCACCTTAGTCCAGAGTTGTACTTCACATTGACAGAGAATCATTGTCTTGTTTGAAGTTATGTGCACCTTGAGCCACCACATAATAGCATCCTTACTGGTCCTCACAGAGCTTGTAGCTGGATGTGTAGGTTTTCATTTTGTGCATGTGAATATGCGCCGCAAGTACACACAAGTAAGGCAGTTTATTAAATATGACTCTTCTTCTCAACAGACATTCTAACATTCACGGCCACCGCATGACTTAAGTTGACAGCTTTAGGGCCTGGTCACACATACGCAAATGCAAATTTCGTGGGTCATAGTTCACCAAAATTTCACTCAATGTGAAGCGATGCTGCAGATTTGCTTTGCCACAGGAAGCTAATGTTTTATTCGCTTCCTCGCTTGCACAGATTGGAAGTGAACAGGAGGTGAACGTTTTTGTGTATGTGTGGCCGGGCTCTTATGTGGAGCCAGGGGCAAGCCGCAGCTGAATTCTGATTTGCCCCTGAAGTGGAAGTGAACAAATGTGACCTTTTTTTTTATGTTCTACGCTCTTTTGAAGTACACATTGTCAGTAAAAAAGGAATATCTTGAATTTGAACCATACTGAATATGGAATTATGCACGGATATTGAACATGTAATTAAGCCCTCCTACATGGCCCCTGATTTCCAAATATCCTTGATCCGCCACTGGGTGGAGCAGTGTGTTTGAGTTGTGATTGACTCATGGTCCCTCTGTCTCTCAGCAGTCCCTTCAAAACACATCTGCTGTGGTTTCATGGTGTTTAAAACAGACTGAAACGATGTCCTAGATAACGTGTTCAACATTAGCATACAAATACAGATTTGTTTCAAAAAGAGAGGGAGACGAGGAGAGGGAACAAGCCCCTCCCCCGTAGAGAGCAGGCCTAGCTGCCTCAGACCGGACGCATCCTGTCACCCTGTGCGGCGGGGACCTTCTCAGACCCTGCAGCCGTCGCTAGATCGCCGGTAAGTCCTCAAAGCCTTCATTACTGACACACGGCTCATGGTCGACATTTCACACCGCTGTCATGGCGCAGTCACACTACGTCGCTGAGCTTTCTGCTGAACCGTCAGGATCGGGTTGCGCTTCAGTCTGCAACGGCCATGTCAAAACAGCAGCTGACACGGTCTCTGCAGCGAACATAACCAGTTAGTGAATCTTATTCTGTTTTCCCTATTTACTCTATCGATCCAGATCCTGCAGGGTTATGGTCAGACCAGCCGGATCCAGAGGGAACCAGATTTTTCAGCAGAAGCGTAGACACACGTCAAATACTTGAAGGAACAACATCTGTTTAATCAAGTTTGAAAAGCCTCGGTGATTTGGAATCATCGGCTCTGACATGTAGACGAAAGGGATGTGCTGCTGCTCCTTTAGTCTACATGGATCCAGAGCAACTGCTCCATGTAGCTTCACCTCGCTCAGAGCAGTTCAATGTGTTGTTAAAATCAGTCCAGCTGTATAGCAACATGAAGTTGATTTAAAAGCACAGTGAAATTGAAACATTGTGAAATTGATGTTTATCAGTAGATGACAGTAGGATCTTTGTTTAAACTTGTAGTTGATGTTGTTGAAGGGCCCCCTGCAGCTCAACACACACATTGATTTTGCACACAGGGGCACCTCACGTGATTTGCAACAGAATTGGACTTTTTGTTCTTGATTGAAATGACTAAAATGTAATTTGGTTTATTTCACATACTGCTAGTTCTATACACTATTATTCAATAATTCAGTTTAGATAGTATACAACTACTTTACCATTCTAGAATGTATTGGCATTGTAGATGGTGTGCTTGTGAAGTTATTTTCAACACCTTATTGATCACTCGGCTCAAAAGCTCATGTACAAACGAATGAGACTGTTTGAATCTTTTCCAGTTTTATGTATTAGTTTATTGATAGAAGGAAATGGCTCACAAGGACAAACTGACGGTTACTGGTGTGTTGATTTCAGTTTTTTTCGGTCAAGATGTGTCACCTAAATTTTGTTACCTGATTTTCCTGTTGCAAGCCTCTCAGTTGTTAGGGGCTAGGACAGGGGTATTCAATTACATTTATTGTTATTCATTATCTATCGGAATCGGAAATTAAAGCCGATAAACCGCCTGGTCGCGCTCATGACATCATACATCCGTGCCTGTCCATACCAGCGTGATGTGTTTACGTCGGAACTGAAAACTGCGTCGCCGGTTTGTAATTTGTTCACACTTTCTGAGAGCGACTGTAGGATTGCAATTTGTAACAAATGTGCAAAGGTTCCGTGAGGGGGAAAAACATTTGCAAATTTAACAATACCAAACTCATAAATCACCTTAGAGTCTGTCATCGCGATGACGATGTGTTAACAGGTAGGCTTATTCCTTCTGCCTACCTGCACAGCGAAATAATAATTCTAAGGGATGAACAGACGTTCAGACGTTTGTCTCTTCAGCCATCAATCTCGTGGCATTGTTTATTGCAGAACTGTGCACAACCTGCTGCTCTCCGTGAGAGTCAGGTACAGGGTGAGAGAGGGTAAACATCCCCCTTATAAGGTAGTGGTGTCATCAGTCACACGTGACTCCATGCCATATGAGGCGCAACAGCGCCTCCTCCTGAACAAATATAGTTACATGCATTCATACACTTATCCACTCTCAACACTCCCACTTATGAATGACGTGTATACTGTACAACTTTTACATAACCAAATAAACAAAACAAAAACATGGCATAGTCAAATGTCAACATTTTACACACCAAACATGACTCCTGCAAATTTCCTCAGCTTAAGTCTGGAGGCGGGCTTTGTCATAACATCTGCGTCGTCTGTGGGACAGTAAACAAGTGACATCTTATCTTCCCTTATGGTAGACCTAATGAAGTGATATTTGATGTCCACATGCTTAAATCTTTGTCTACACACAGGGTTCCTAACAAGCGCAATTGTCCCCTTGTTATCCTCATAAACAACAGTTTTCTTATACACATAGGTATCTATACCTCCCAGTAGTTGCTCCAAATAAATACACTCCTGTATTGTTAGAGCTAGAGCCATGTACTCTGCTTCGCATGTGGATAATGCTACCGTGGGTTGCTTCTTGGCTTTCCAAGAGACTAAGGAGCTGTCTTTACCCATACTCACACAATACCCGGTGGTACTGCGTCTGTCACTAGCGTCCGCAGCCCAGTCTGCGTCACTATATGCCCGTAGGCCTAGACTCTCTCTGCTCTTTCTGAAACAGAGCTGTTTGTCTGCAGTACCTCTCAGATAACGCAAAACATGTTTCACCGTAACCCAATGTTCATCTGTAGGGTCAGCAAAATGCTGTGATAACTTGCTCACCACGAAACATAGGTCAGGACGTGTACAGGTTGTCAAGTAAATGAGACTGCCGACAGCCTCCCTGTACTTCTTCACATCAGACATTTTAGGCGCATCTTCAGAGTAACTTTGGGTCACATGGTGTTTCTCTAATTCTACACTCCTGCATGTCGAAACGTTCCAGTATCTTTTCAACATACCTCTTTTGTGACACTTTTACACAGCCGTCAGACTGGCTGAAGTCCATGCCCAGAAAATACTTCAACCTACCTAGGTCCTTCATCTTAAATCTGGTAGAAAGCATGTTTTTCACTTTCTCTAGACTCTCGTTGTTGCTGGCTGCAATGATAAGATCATCCACCCAGATAACTACTATTACCTTCCCTGCCTCTTTAGACTCTTTTGTGTAGACGCAGTGGTCTGTCAGGTTCTGAGTGAAGTTGTCATCTACTAGACATGTGTGGAGCATCTCATTCCAATTACGCCCCGACTGCTTCAGGCCGTAAATTGACTTCTCTAGTTTACACACTAGCTTCTCTCCCTTTTTTTCGTAACCTTCAGGTTGTTCCATGTAGATATCTCGATCAATGGGGGCGTGCAGATAGGCTGTTTTCACGTCCATTTGATGCAAGATCAAATCGTCTTGGGCTGCCTTCTGCATCACTACACGTATACTTGTAAGATTGGCTGTTGGTGAGAACGTCTCGCCATAATCTATCCCTGCTCTCTGACTGTATCCTTTCGCTACAAACCTAGCTTTGTACTGGTCGTGTCCGTCAATGTCACCCTTGATCGAGTATACCCATCTTCCTCCCACTGTCTTCCTGCCCTCTGGTAAGTTAGTCAGGGTAAAGGTCTGGTTGTCCTCTAGGGACTTCATCTCCTCGTCCATCGCTTTCTTCCACTTTCCTGACTCAGTTGATGTCATGGCCTAGCAATAATCTACACTAGCGAGTGTACTGTCATCATCAGTATCTTCCAGAGTATAATCTCTCAGATACCCCGGGGGTTTACGCTCTCTGGTGGGATATCTCCCACTGTCTGAGGCATGTGACGTCACCCTAGGGTGCTTCTCGCCATCATCCTCTGGTGCTGACTGTGGACCTTCAGTCTGTACATCTGTGCTCAGTACACTAGGCTGTGGAGTCTCTACTCTCTTGTCACAATCTACTTTGGGGTCCAGTCCTAGCTCCTGTGTCTGAGTCTCGTTTTCACAGGTTGTCTTGGTGACAAACTTTACCAGTCTGTGCTTCTGCACTTTTCCTTTACCGGGGTAGTAAACTAGATAGGCGGGACTGCCCTTGTCATGCCCTACAAAGAGTCCTCTCTCACACCTAGAATCTAGTTTTCCTCTGTCTTGCTGGTAGGCATAGCACACTGACCCGAATTTATGTATCCTGGCTAGATTGCACTTTTTACCTGTCAGTGCTGTATATGGGGTAGTGCCTGTGTGCTTGTTAAAGCACCGGTTCCTGGTATAGGCTGCTTCCTGGATGGCATAGTGCCAAAGACTCTTAGGTAGGTCACTGTCGATAAGCTTACATCTGGCCATCTCGAAAAGAGTGCGCCCTTCCCTTTCAGCTGTCCCGTTCTGGTGCGGGGAGTAAGGACAGGAGGTCTCGTGTCTGATTTTGTTCTTTCTCAGTAGTGTCTGAAACTCTCTGTTAGTGAACTCGGTCCCGTTATCTGATCTAATGCATTTCACAGTGCCATAAGGCGCTACATCTGCCAGGTACTTCTCAGTGGCCTGAACTGCATCACTTTTTGCTTTCAGGAAGTAAACAAACACTGCCCCCGTACACACATCTGTGAAAGACTGCATGTACTTGAAACCATCTATGGACTCATTGTTTACTGGACCAGCTAGGTCTGTGTTCACCAGCTCAAGTGGTGTCTTTATCTTATCAGTCGGATCTCTGTTTCTCGTTTGAGTGAACTTTCCCTCTATGCACACTGCACATTCTTTATCAGGCCTACGCTTTGCACCTTTAATGTGCATGCCTTCTGTTACATCCTGCAGCTTCAAGATATCCTCGTAATTGCAGTGACCCATTACCTCATGCCATGTCTGGATATCATAGCTGACATGACACACATCATCTACATCACACTCAGTTTGCAAGTAGTACATCCTCTTACATACATAAATATCAAACCTTGTGCCATCCGGCAACACTATGACATCTTTACCTTCGTCGAAGAACACTTTGGCACCGTGAGCAGTAGCAGACTTCACTGAGAAGAGTTCTTGGGGGTACGAGGGGATGTAGAGAGCGTTCTTTAAAGTCACTGCACACCGGCGCCCCTCACTGTTTATGAGGCATACCTGTGCATCTCCCCTGCCTTGCGCCACCCCGACGGTACGCTTCCCGTCTGCCAGCTCCATGCTGTGTCGCTCCGGCTTGAAGGTGCTGTCGAAGCTCTTGAACTTGCTCCTGTCGTTGATGATGTGGGACGACGCGTCCGTGTCCACGATCAGTCCCTTTCTCTGGATCTGCAGCCGTTGCCCTGAGAGACTGGCATCTTCTGTTTGTGCCCAGATGGCGCCCTCCTCCCCGGGCGCCATCTGGTTCACGACCTGCTCTACGGCCACCGCCGTTGCCGCCGCCATCTTGGACACACGCACACTGGGCGCTCCGTTCATGCTCCTTCTTTGTGCACGCCTTGTCTGTGTGCCCCCTGCTTTTGCAAAAACTACACCAAACTTTCTCTGTGCAGTCATCCCTTCTGTGGCCCTTTTCTCTGCACCGCCAACACACCATCTCCACTGGCCCGGTCTTTTTCCTTGGCGCCGCTTGGGCCCTCAGCACCCTTTCTCCTGCCTCTTCTGCGACTGGGTCTGAGTCTTCTGAAGCCTCGGAATTCCTCAACTTTGCCTTGAACTCTCCCAGCGTCATGTCCGCTGAACCATGCGTCACCATCAGTGTGAACGGCTTGTACTTCTCCGGTAACCCCCTCATGACCATCGCCATCATCAGTCCCTCACTCGGTGCTTCACCTGCACCCCTGAGTGCCGTAATGATCTGCTCAGCTCTGATAACGTATTTGGTTACAGTCTCGTTGTCAGCTTTCTTCAGCGCAGTCATTGTTATGTACAGGGAGACAATCCGGGGCCTACCTTTTCCGATGTAGTGTTCTTTTAACACTTTGAGACTCTCTCGGCCCTTGTCCTTCGTGTCTCTGAATATCAGTCCCAAGCTCATATTGTCAAGTAGCGGCGCCAATGCACAATAGGCGTCCGCATTCAGCTTGTCATCGTTAGCCTTTTCTTCCACCGTCAGTGGTCCAGCGGGCTCTGTGAGGATCGTCTGCTTCAGCCCCACTCCATGCATGCAGCACAGCATCCTTTCTTCCCAGAGCTCATACTCCTCTGCTCTCCCGTCAAACGTGGGCCACTTGCTCTTGCTTCTGTTCGCCATGGCTTTTTGTGTTTGTAGCTCAGTTTAGCTCCTTTTTAGCCTAGCTTTAGCTTCCCGGTACTCCCGATGCTAAACTAGCTCTTTTGGATAATCCTACTTCTGTATGCTAGCGCAGTCTTGCTAGCTATCGACGCACGTGTCCGTCAAACTTTAGAATCATTCTCGGTTGCTGGGCCCATAACCTAGGCTTATTCCTTCTGCCTACCTGCACAGCGAAATAATAATTCTAAGGGATGAACAGACATTCAGAAGTTTGTCTCTTCAGCCATCAATCTCGTGGCATTGTTTATTGCAGAACTGTGCACAACCTGCTGCTCTCCGTGAGAGTCAGGTACAGGGTGAGAGAGGGTAAACATGCCCCTTATAAGGTAGTGGTGTCATCAGTCACACGTGACTCCATGCCATATGAGGCGCAACAGCGCCTCCTCCTGAACAAATATAGTTACATGCATTCATACACTTATCCACTCTCAACACGATGTATGGCGAGAATACGAGGCGTTTGCAGCCAACGTTAGTAAGGGAAAAGAAGGTCAAAGTGAGTGTCAGTGCAGCAGTGCCTATCCAGCAGGCATTTGAGAACTGCAGGAAGTTTGCTAGATATAGTCCACAGGCTAAAGCAATTAATGACAGAATCATGGAATTCATCACTCTTGATGACCAGCCGTTTTCCTTGGTAGAAGACAAGGATTTCCTCCTGACAGGAAACACAAACCAACCTTCCACAATAAAGCAACTAAACAAAATATCTTACAATTTCAATATGAAAAGGACATCATTGCATGCACTCGCATACAGCAGCCTGTCAGTTCTAAAAGAGCCCTCATTTTTTAATGAAGGATGCACTTTATATTTTGTTTCAACTAGTTGTGTTTAATAATTCTGTTCAGAGATATTGTCAGTGCATTTAAATTATTTTGAATTTTTATGCAAAACATTTGATAAGATTTATGTTACATGAAGGCCAAAGTATAGAGAAACCTTCCTTACTCATGCACTAAAAGTGCATAAGCTATCCTCAACCTTTTTCCTTTTCTTTATTGAGCATTATATTCCATTTGCTTTTGACAGTTTTAATGAGGCTTTCAGTTTAATAAAGCCTTTATTTTTGATCGCACATTATTTTATATTAGTTACTCTTTTTAAACATTGACTTGTCTTATTTGAGATGTCAAAATATTTAATTTATATTGTTTTGGAGGAGAAATTTTCCTGGAATATTAATTCATCCATATTTGCTTACTATATTTTCCAATTTTACCCTCAGGTGTGCATCAACTACAGACTATGAGCTTCTTTTTAAGACACATTAAATTATTATCGTAGCGGCATGTGAAACATGTTATTCTACACAATAGACATCAACACTGGATTACTCAGATTTTCGGGATACAGTATGGATGGGCTGAATCAGCTCCGATGAGGGTGGTGTCGGACTGGTGACTGGAGGTGCAGCTGTTTGTGTACAGGGAGAAGAGCAGAGGAGAAAGACAGCAGCCTTGGGGGGGATCCGGTGCTGATGGTCCGGGGGTCAGAGACATGTTTCCCCAGCTTCACACACTGCCTCTTATCAGACAGGAAGTCTGTGATCTACCTGCAGATGGAGTCAGGCACGCTCAGCTGTGAGAGCTTATCCTGGAGAAGAGCAGGGATTATGGTGTTGATGGCAAAGCTGAAGTCCACAAACAGGATCCTGGTGTAGGTTCCTGGGGAGTCCAGGTGCTGGAGGATGAAGTGGAGAGCCATGTTTACAGCATCTTCTACAGATCTGTAGGCGAACTGCAGAGGGTCTAGAAAGGGTTTGGGCAGAAATGTAATGGCACCGTCCATGTGTTGCAGTTGAAGAGTTGAAAGAAATAACGGTAAAAGGACATAAACGTCGTGTTTATTACGTCTAACACTGTGGTCCTTGGTTTTTGGGGGATGGGGATGATGGTGGAGGATTTGAAGCAGACTGGGACCTACCATGTCTCAAGTGAGGTGCTAAAAATGTTTGTGAACACTGCAGAGTTCAGTGCATGTCTGAGAGCAGCTCTAAAGTCCTAGAGAGGAGAGAGAGACCATAAACATTTGTGCACCGTCAGGTTTCAGCTCTCACTAGTTGTTATAATGAAAACAATAAGAGTGATAATTATGGATGTAAAGATGTTATCAATTATAGCAGCAACAATTCATATCATAGTAATAATAATGATAATAATTGTTGTTGTCTGAATCCTGCAGCTCTGGAGTCAGAGATACCTGCAACGAGAGAGAGAGACAGAGACTATGTAGTGACATGTAGTAAAATAAATAAATACATTTGGTGGCAGAGAGACAGAAAGAAGGGGAGAAGTGCTCAGTGCATGATGGGAGTTCCAATGGCAGTCTAGACCTACAGCAGCATAACTAGGGATGGTTCAGGACTCACCTGACCCAGCCCTAACTATAGGCTTTATCAAAAAGGAATGTTTTATGTTTAACCTTAAATGTAGAGATGGTGTCTGCCTCCTGAACCCAGAGTGGGACTACAGACTCTTGGAAACAAAAGAGAGCCTGTATTTTGGGAGCAGAGTGATCTATTTGGATAATATGGTGTTGAGGAGCAGGATCTTGAATTCTATTCTGAATTTTACAGGGAGCCAATGCAGAGAAGCTAAGACAGAAGTAATATGATTTCTCCTTCTAGTTCCTGTCAGCACTCGTGCTGCAGCATTTTGGACCAACTGGAGGCTTTTCACAGACTTACTGGGACATCCTGATAATAATGAATTACAGTAATCCAGTCTGGAGGTAACAAATGCATGGACTAGTTTCTCAGCATCCTTCTGAGACAAGATGTTCCTAATTTTCACAATATTGCGCAGGTGGAAGAAAGCTTTCCTAGAGACTTGTTTTATATGTGGGTCAAACATAACTCCAAGGTTCTTCACAGTAGAGCTGGGGGCCAAGCTAATACCATCCAAGGTGACTATCTGCTCAGACAGTGTTTCTCTGAGATGTTTAGGGCCAATTACAATAACCTCAGTTTTGTCTGAATTTAGAAGTAAGAGGTTTTGGGTCACCCAGGCCTTGATGTTCTTGAGACATTCCTGAAGTTGAACTTAGTGATTAGATTCATCAGGCGTCATATATGTACAGCTGGGTTTCGCCTGCGTGACTATGAAATGTACATGGTGCTTTCTGATGATGTTGCCTAAAGGGAGTGTGATGGAAATTCATCTTGAGATTTGAAATAATGAAATTCTCAGACTGGAGTTGCCTTTGAGTCTTTATAATAGTAAGCTCTGCAGAGGTTACACAACAAGCACAGGTGCTCAAAATGGAACTGGCCGCAAGTTCACAAAAGCCAGAACTTATACAAAGAGGCGTTTCATAAAACATAATATGAAAAAAGACATGAAAGACATGAGATCATCATCTGTGTCTGTCCGTCCGCTGTAGCAGTTGGAAGAAAACATCACCAAATAAGGGCATACACCCTGTTTATCAAGGTCAAAGCAGTGAGACACCGCCAAATAAGGGTTCCATCCTGTCAGGTAGACAGTATCACAGCAGTGAGACACCTGGTCAGTTGAATTTTCCACTACAGGAGCATACTGTATATAAGGTGAAGAGTATCGGTCCAATGACAGAATCTTCGAACTCCATGACTAACTTGTGTGTGCATGGAGGAGTCAATTAACAAATTGAAATCTATTTGATAAATATGACTTAAATCAGCCTAATGCCGTTCCTTTAATCCCTACATGTTGTTCCAGTCTCTGTAACAGAATCTTATGATCTATGGTGTCAAATGCTGCACTAAGATCCTGCAGGACAAGTATTGAGACTAGTCCATTATCTGATGCCATGAAAAGGTCATTAGTAACTTTTAACAGTGCTGTTTCTGTGCTGTGATGGATTCTAAATCCTGACTGAAAGTCTTCCAACAAACCATTACTATCTAGGTCAGGGGTCTTCAATGTTTTTCAGGCCAAGGACCCCCAAACTGATAGAGATGGAGCAGGGACCCCCTACTATATATATTGTATAAAATTGTGTTTTATATTAAACTGGACCTAGTGCCATGTATAAACATAGCTACCCTGTTATTGTGCATTTAATACTAAGAACCAGGAATATCTTGCAAAAATGATTGCAAAAGGATTTGTGGGTGAACTAAATGTTGTCGGTTTTTTTATTTGTTATTTGTTCTATTTTTTTCTTTTACAAAGGTATCTTCTTTTCAATAATATTGCAGCGTGCGTCCTTGTGTCTGGGATCTTAGTCAGCTGGGGACTGAATAGGCTCTCGGCCAATCACGGGGTACCTGACAGAGCCAGCGTGTAACATGCGGCCTCGTGATTGGCACAGCAGCGATTGGGGCGGGTCCTCCTCTTTGTGTACAGGAGGCTTGGAGGGACAGGTCTAGGCTAGTCTCCTGCTGTGAGTGAACCGGTGCCCAGCTTGAGAGAGCTCCTGTGTGTCGCTGAATGTGTGCATTGCTGACTGAAAGATAACGTCTTCTGCCTCCATTTATCCGTTCGCTACAATATGTTGGATTCATGTTAATGTGTATTTAAAGACATTTAAATAAAAATTGGTTGAAAAAAAAAAAAATGTTATTAAAAAAATTGTCTAATCAACCAAAAATGTCGCGACCCCCCCTGCAGTACCTCCGCAGACCCCCTGTTGAAGACCTTTGATCTAGGTAATCACACAGCTGTGTAGCAACAGCTTTTTCAAGGATTTTGGAAATGAAGGGCAAGTTTGCAATGGGTCTATAATTAGCTAACAGCTCTTGATCAAAAGTGGGCTTTTTAAGCAGAGGTTTAATTACTTCTACCTTAAAAGCCTGTGGTACGTAGCCAGTTAACAAAGACATGTTAATCTGATTTTAATATGGAACCGTTAATTAGAGGAAAAACTTCTTTAAAAAGTCTAGTTGGGACAGAGTCTAATAGACAAATTGATGGTTGAGAGGAAGAAACTAGTGAAGTCAGCTCAGAAAGATCTATTGAAGAAAAGGGGTCCAAATATACATTTGTATCTGTGCTATTCATGGGGAGGAGGTGGAGAATTATTTCCCTGATGGTTATAATTTTATTTGTAAAGGGGCTCATGAAATCATTGCTCCTCAGACTTAAAGGAATAGATGGATCAGTAGAGCTGTGACTCTCTGTCAGCCTGGTTAAAGTGCTGAAGAGGAATCTGGGGTTGTTCTTATTTTATTCTATTAATAATGCATAATAGGAGTTTCTGGCAATTATTGAGTGCTTTCTTGTAATTTATCAGGCTATCTTTCCAAGCTAGGTGAAAATCATCTAGGTTGGTGGAATGCCACTTCCTCTCAAGCTTCTGTGATGTCTGTTTTAAAACAAACTAACCCAAAGAAGCACAGCAGGCAGGCAGTGTGAAAAAATTAATTAAATAAAAAAATTAGACAAGTACATAAGCAGTGTCTTTATATATAGAGCCCTGACTGCTGATAGGCCAGCCTGGAGGACATATGTAAAGTGCCTTGAGATAATTTCTATTATGATTTGGCGCTATACAAATATAGTTGAACTGAATTGAATTGAATTGAATTGAATTGAATGAAATGAGCAGCATGGCCAGTCACAGAAGTAGACCAACCATGGGGATTCAAAGTAGAGAGCAAATAGAGGAGAAGGGGGGGGGAAACTCTGCTCCTGTCTGGCACATAACTGTAATAGAAAACCAGGAGTTATAATACATAATCGGTGGCTGGTTGTGGGTGTGTGCCCAAAGTTGGTGTTTTTTTTTGAGTGTGGTGAACACAGACAGCTGCACTTTTTGGAGAGCTAGGGGACTTGTCAATATTTCTACTAGATTAGCAAGAAACAGAACTATTCCTGGGATGAAGCCACTACGTAATTGATTATGTAAAAGTAGGGCTGGGTGATAAAACGATATCGATAATTAACGGGATATGACTTTTCTCGATAGAAGTTTAAGACGTGTCGATATAACTCATCCCGTCCATGTTTTGACAGACAACGAACAGCCAATGATAATGAGCATAGCGCCACGTCAAACCAATCATGTGGCTGGACTAGAGTTACACCCACATCAGGTTAGGTTGACACACAGCACAGAGCCTAGGAGCAGCAGTACACGTGCTAATGTTTTGGCTCCTGCAGAGAGGAGGACGACGACTCTGCATTGATACAGTGACTGAAAATAATCATATTTTCCGCTACGTTCTTAATTTTTATAAAACCACTGCTCCAGGATCAGATATCATTAAAGGTCCAGTCGTCCTGTGTCAGACTCTCTGTCGGAGTCTGCTTTCTTCTCACTCCTCTCACCTGCGCTCACTTAACACCATCACTGATCACAAGTCATTAGGACACGTACAGGACTGACGTTTACTTTGTGTTTGTTTGATTCTCTAGAGATTATGAGAGAAGTAACGTGAAGCAAACAGTCAGGACATCAGAGTGAAAGTAACCGGAACGATACAGTCATGATCCTACATCATCGATTAATAACTAAATACATGTGATTATCAGTTTGTGTGTGAAGACTCAGGCACGCTGAGAATTAGACTTGATCCCAATAAGCCTGAACCTGAGTGTCACAAGAGTGGCCTTTGTTTTAACAGATACCTTAACAAAAGGTTATGTGCACTACTACTCTCTTTCTCTCGCTTTCTTTGGAAATGAGGGTAGGCATTTACAAGAAGCAGCTGTTCATGGCTTGCATCGCTTGCTCGCTCGCTCGCTCGAATGTGTGTCAGTGTTGAATGTGTGTGTGTGTGTGTGTGTGTGTGTGTGTGTATATTAAAGGTTTATTTCCAGAACAGGCCTTTTGGTTCGGTAGGCAGGTGTACCGAACGAATACAGCGAGTTCACGTGCAGAACTAATTTGTCTGAGTCTTAAATTCCGAGGGTCAACTTTCGTGAAGGACCGGATGTGCTGTCGGCTCGTGGTCATAGCGACCGCAGACAGAACAGGAGTGTGAAGACCCTCCCTCATCATTTAAGTCCCCTGTGTGGGAACCAAATGGCAACCAAGCGTGACGTCACCATTGGTTTGTGAACTGCTGTTTTGAAGCTGAGAGTTTCCAATTTCATCAGCGCAGAGTAAACACGACCACCTACACCGGCTACTGACCACACCGAACTCTCGACTGCGCTGAGAACTAGCTGCTAACACAGTTAGCCTCCATCATCCAGGGTAAAGTTCATGTTAAATCATCTGAAATGCCAGTGGTGCACATGTCCACATATTTCAGAGTTTTAACTGAAGTTAGCATGTGAACTGATGTTAAATAGTGTGGTGTAAAATATTTTCTAACACTGTTTTAATCTGCAGAACATGAAGAGACGTCAGAACAGATGTGAGCTGCTACATGAACCGTGATGAATAACTGCTCCTGGACTGTTTGCATCACCATCATTACAGTTAAACTACAAACTGTTAAACGTTTTAAATGTGAGAGAGCAGCTTGTGTTCCTCCAGGCTTTGGACTTTTGCTCTTACAGTAAACAGACGAAGTGCTGTAAGATTTATATGAAATACTACTTTACTATTGTGCTTTCTCATTTCTAACATTTCTACTGTAAATTATACTCACTAAATATTAAGCACTATAGATTAATCTTCCTAGAGTGAAGATCATGTTTACCTTGATCCACAACTGTATTTCATTTTTGTTGGATTATAAATTAATTAATGTAGTTTAATGTGCAATAAAGTTATCTATGAAACATTTTACTACTCATGATTCTAAGGGAACATCTGGTAAAAAGTAACAGCAGCAACATGTACAGTATTGTAATCATACAAGAACACTTTGATGAACATGTTGTTGGAATTTTAAATTAATCACAGGCCTTTTACGTTTTGGTTTTAATCAAATCAATCATTGATAATTAAGATATCACCAAAGTGTCCTGTTTGATTTATTATAAGGGGTAAATGTGCAAAAACCAGGTAAGTCATCTGTAGTCAATGGGAAATGTACTTAGTACAGTTTAATCATAAATATCAGAGGTTAAGTAAACACTTTAGAGCAGGGGTCACCAACTGGCGGACTCCGGTCCAAATCCGGACCGCGAGAGGTTTCCATCCGGACCGCGACTCTCCATTAAAAATATATATATAAATACTTCGGCGGCCTTGTTTGACTTTTAAGAGACTTTTAATCAGGCAAAACGACGCCAGCCCAGTGGAGCCGCTTGGGTCCTATGGGTTGCTATCATATACTGTGTAGCCGGGTTGCTAGGTAGAGAGAAGCACGCAGACGGAGATGAAGGTGATGAAATATGGCGTTATCAAAAGTTAGGGAAAGTTGACGTTGAAAACTGAGTCTTCCGAGCAGAGTGGACAGAAAAGTATGTGTTTGTTACTCCTGCAGTGAGCTCAGCAAGACCGGTGCGTCTCATTTGCTCTGAGTCTGTTGCGGTTGTCAAAAGCGGCAATTTAAAACTCCATTATGAAACCAAACACAGACACTTTGAAGACTCGGACCCGCAGCAGTCCGAGGTAAGGACCCGCAGAATCAATGAGCTCAAAGCCCAGTGTGAGCGGTCTACGCGGGTCCTCTCTCATTCCCTCTCCGCACAGCAGCGGACATACGAGTGTTCGCTGAGAATACAGTGGATTTTGGGACAACATTAAAAGCCCTTTACAGATGGGAGCATCGTTAAAGAGTGTTGTGCTGTGTCCGAGACACTTCTGGATGGAAAAGAAAGACGTGAACTGACAGAAAAATTAAACAAATCCCCCTCTCAGCCACAAGACGCACAGAAATATTAGGAGCGGATGTTCAGTCACAGCTCACTGCTGCTATTAACAGTGCACCGTGCATAGCTTTAGCAGTTAATGAATCAACTGTTATTAGTGACAATGCTCAGCTTTTGGTATATGTCAGATTTTACTGAGCAGAGAGGAACGATTTCTGTGAGGACATTTTAGGCATCACAGCACTTACAACACACACCAGAGGGGAAGACATATACTTAGCTATAAAAGAAATGTTAACACAGAGAGGTATCAGTATGAAAGATGTTGTGTCCATCACCATCGATGGAGCTCCCTCCATGATATCACTGCATTATCCATCAGTCTGTTCTGTTCTTTCAGAAGAGTATGCAGAGGTTATGAATACTGTGATGAAACTTATCAACTGTCTCAGGGCATCGTCATCACATAAACATCGCCTCCTTCGAGAATTCCTGACGGAAGTTGATGCAAATTCAAATGACCTACTGCTGCACTGCAATGTGAGATGGTTGAGCAAAGGCAGAGTTCTAGCACGTGTTTGGGCCATTCGAAATGAAATAAGTGTTCCTGGAACAACAAGAATCATAAGGCCAGACAGTTTGCTCATTTTTTGGAAGATGAGAGAAAAAATGATTTTATGGCCTTCTTAGTTGACATAACCTCACACCTAAATGACCTCAACTTAAAACTGCAGGGCAAGAACAACTCTGTGTGTGATTTGGTAGCAGCTGTCCAGTCTTTCCAGCGGAAGTTGGAGATTTTCAAAGTGGATCTCCAAGAGAACTTTACACATTTTCCAGCAATGAAGCAAATTCAGGGGGAGAGAGATATTTCTTCTCATGTTGAGTTCATACAAAAACATCGTTTTGATGACTTCAGCCTGGGAGAACAGGTCCTCCTTTTCATTCAGAATCCTTTTCTGGTCAAAAATGTGACCACGTTTTCACAGGAGGCTAAAATTACCTTCAGGTGGGTAGATATGGCATCTCTACTGATGGAACTTGTTGATCTGCAAGTAAATGTAGTACTGAAAGAGCAGTGTGGAGTTAGTGATGCTGCCAGCTTCTGGCTACAGACTGTACCTGAGAAAGTTTCCCCTGGTCTCACTAAAGTGGCAGTACACACCTTGACAATGTTTGGCTCCACATACAGTTGCGAATCAGCATTCTCAACACTTAACATTTTTAAGACCAATACCGTTCAAGAATGACTAATGAACATTTACATGCCTGTTTGAGAATGGCACTGACCCAATTCCTCCCAAGGTTCAAAATACTAGCAGAGAAAGCTAAAGCCAATTTCTCCCACTGAATTAGGGAAGTAGGCCGACAGACAATAGGCTACATGTGAATGAAACTATGAAAATTATTTCTTGTTCTTTTTTCTAAGAAGTTTTTGCTTCAATCTTTAAGTGGTTGTTAAGCTCAGTTCAACTTAAAGCACTTTATATGTTTGTCTTTGAGGATGTTACATCTTTATGGTTAAATGGAATGTAGGCCTATATGCAAATTCCAAGACAGAATGTTTATTGCACTTTGTTTCATGTTTGTCCAGAATAGGCATTGTATTTTTGCCAGTTAGTGTTTGATTTTGTATTGTTACAAAAGCAACCTTGTGCAATAAAAATGTTAATTAAGCTGATTTAGTCAGAGCCCATATTTGTATGTCTCTAATTATCCGGACCCCAGAAGGGGAGGAGGGTTGATGTCTGGACCTCTTGCAATTCTAGGTAAATCATTTGCAAGTTATGCTTTAAAAATGTTACTACCACCTTTAAAAAAAACAGCAGAAAATCAGTAAAAGGTAAGAAACTGAATCGGAGAATATAGAGAAACGTGTGTGTGTGTGTGCGTGCGTGCGTGCGTGCGTGCGTGTGTGTCTTGGCTGCTTGTAACTATGTAAGTGTTGCAAAGGGGGGGTTTGTGTGATAATGTGTGCTGTAATCTCATTGATGGCTGACTTTTTAGCCTAACTTCGACTGTAGCTGTTCATCATGACTCTAAACTTTTGAGATTTTGCGAACAAGTTTTTTTCTAGCATAACACAGACAAGCCAGAACAGATAAAACCTTTGGTCATCGTACATCAGAACTTGAATGTTGGATGTTATTAAATGAATGCACACAGCACACAATATAAATATGGTTGGATTATCAGTAAGTCAAATTTTTAAATACTTTATTAAAGTGTAAACTGGCATTTGTGGTTGGGACTCACCCCGCCAACACAGCATCAGGAATCAAAGTCCGTTCCCCAGTCAAGTATAGTGAAGTTGGCATTATTGCTGTTATGCCTCCTTTGTGTTCCGATTCCAGTTTATCCCAGTTCAGTCTTGAATGTGTCCCTTCAACTGTCAACTCACATAACCCACCCCAACCCTCCCGGGCATACGAGTGTTCCCATACTCTAAACCAGTTTAATCCAGTTCACATGTTGCCAAGAAACTGTGTGTGTGCGCTTGTGCGTGCCTGCGTGTAAAGGACCAAGGTTTCCTTTGCTGTGTGAAAGCTGGAATTTTCCTGTTCTTGCTGCCAGTATTGCATAATAGCTTAGTAGATGATAGAGGAGAGAATGAACAGCCATGCATTTCTTTGCCTTACTCTTCCCAGTTTTCTCACAGTTCTTCTTTTGTCATGGAATAATAGTACTATAGCTGTGCACAAAAATGTCCACATTTTTAAGACCCACAACCAGTTGTTACATTTCAATCAATTCAACATAGTCACAGCCCTATGCCTTAATCTGTTCGTCCAGGGTCTATTCCCAGATGAAGGCAGAGCACAGCTGTAAATGAGCTTGGTTCTAGGTGGTCAGCAGACATTTTGCAGATAGACTTTTGTTGAACCGTGCAGGTTCAACAAAAGAGGTTCATGATACGAGAGGTTCCTAAACCTTAGCCACTGTCTCTCTGTAACCTGAAACAAATATTTGTCAAAGTGTAGAGCAAATAGACTTGATAATTATAAACTGCTCACATCTTTTGAAATGGGCTGCCTATAAAAGTATTACAGAGATGTTAACACCTTCTCTGCATTGCAAAAAAAGGCAATGCACCAGTATCTGACATCAGAAAATCACTGTTTATCGAATGATCACAAATGATCAGCCACCACCAGCTGTTGCAGGCTGTGATACCAACTGCAGGATTGATAGAGCCTGAGATGGAACATATAAGATTTGTCTCAAGAAAAGATTAATCTAACAGAAAGTTGTTATAGTATGCGAAAAATGACCTGTGTGTGTGTGTGTGTGTGTGTGTGTGTGTGTGTGTGTATGAAGTCATGGAGGTGTTTGTGTGTGTGCACAGAGGATTCAGAGTTGTTTAAAAGCTCCTGAGCTCACTTCTGAGTCAAGAAAGCAAAGTAACTAGTAATGTGTGCATAACTTTTGTTTCGGATGAATTAGTTAATGTAATTTTGTTACATTTTGATGAATAATATTCAATTCAATTTTATTTGTCTAGTCCCAAATCATAATATACATTATCTCAAGGCACTTAACATATATATTGTCAAGACCTTAAAAATTATAGAGAAACCCAACAGTTTCCACAATGAGCAAGCACTTTGGGGACTGTGGAGAGAAAACATCTGGTCATTAACTGGAAGAAACCAGTTAGCAGAACTAGATAAAAAGTGGGCGGCCATCTGCCTCGAATTTATACTTACCCAACCCTGCTGGTGAATAAGAGGAGCTGGTTTAGTGTAAAGCTCGATGATCAAGATAAATTAGTGGATGCAACAGCAGCTCACTGGTTCTCTCTCTCTCTCTCTCTTCTTATAGGTGACTTGGTGAAGTAAGATCCTGATAGCACTTGCTGCCTCTGTCCTGCCATGGCGTCCTCATTGATCAGCCGTCAGCTTTCTCTCTCCCTGCCGAAAAACCTATGGCTCAGTGCTGCAGGTAAATCAAGCTCTTCAAATACAGTTCAGCCTGCATGTGTTTTAATGACTACTCACTTTTATACATTTTTGTTGATTAACCTAGAGGTGCATCTTAATCATTAATTAAATGTCTTGTTACCAATTGCAATGAACTGCTGACTTAGAAACGACTGTTAACAACCTTTTTTTTTATGTTGGATTGGTCTTAAATTCTGGTTGGTTACATTGAAGCAAGTCTTAGAGAGCAGATTATCATTGAATTCTACCAATCAGATTTGAGAAAAAAATCTAAACATTGTGTCCTACTTTATTCTCACTTAAATATCCTCAGCAAATATGAAGTTTTGATCATTCTGATGTAACCTGGTGTTTGTGAAAAAAGGAACATGACTGAATAATCAGTGTAAATGTGTAACTGGCTTCACAGAGACCGCTCACATTGATGTGTCAAAGGTCCTCTCTCCTGTCAATTATCAGTAGACCGATCTATTTCATTTAGATTTACTGCTTCACTTTAACCATTTAGCAGATGCTTTTAACCACCACCATGGTTTTAATGTCAGTGGATATTTCTCTGTGAAAAGCATGACCTCGCAATGGAATACTTAATAGGCAATTTAACCCTAAGTTTTAAAGGCCCCATATTGTGTAAAATAAATTTTTCTGGGCTTTTACTATCTGTAAATACTTGAAAAGGGTCACTAGGTACCCTCAAAGTATGAAGTCATTCAAAGAAATATGTCCTTGAAACAGCTTGTTTGAAACTTCCTGAATACGATCACATATATAGATTTTAAGGCCCCTCCTGTTCTCATTTCTCTATGGGTAATATGGAATATATTATAATTATTTTTCCAATTTCTTTTAAAGGCTGAATGTACGAGCATAAATATACACAAAGAAAGGCAGTTGTGCAACTTTATATATTCAATGCACAATATTCGAATTAATATCAATTTATATTTACAGCATCTGTTCAATGCACAATATTTAGCTTCAGTTCAACAATATATTCTGCTACTGCAGCACAATATTTTTACATATAGGCTTTGCCTTGAATATGGCAATAAATATAACTATTTCCTTGTATAAAAGTAGTCCTGTGTACTCAAATAAATACCAGTACTATACAGTATGAAGCTGTGCATCTTCTGCTCCTGCAAATATTTCACAATAAAAAAGCCTTTTTAAACAAAAGAATGGATTCGGTCAACAGAAATGCTGGACTGCTTTTATTTTGAAGCGTATACAGAAAGTGTTGCAACCATTTATGTTTGTGACATAAAGACAGATAAACATTAAAACTCGGGTGAAAGATAATTTTCTCTGTTAATTCTGCAGTCAAGCACAATGTTTATCTGTCTATGTCACAAACGTATTTCCGACAGTTCCCGAACTTGATTAGTACATAATCCAACTTGTATTGAAGGAAATGCAGTAGATAAACCAACAGCTCCGCCACTAGAAGCGGACACACTGCGTGTGTGAACAAAAGACAACCGACACACAGCTGGTCTGCGGCAGAACCGCGGCCTGTGAGTTCAGAGAGTTACAGACATCGACAGTGAAGAATGTCGAGATCAACAGGTAGATCGCAACCATGACTCTAACGGATCCACCCCTCTTGTTGGATTGCGAGGAAAAGGATGTGTCCAACGACAATGATTATCTGTTGTCGAATGGTGGTGACAAGGATTATAAATCTTCTTACATACCACCTGCGCAGGCTCTCAGCTCTCCAAGCCTGGCCACTGCAAAGTGGGGGACTGGGGATTCCATGGCCCACAATCGTGACGGAAGCCCCAAGTCCCTCTACAAGGGGAAGAAAATACCTGAAGCTAAACGGGCCGCAAGACAGCTTCTCCCAGAGAGTGAGAACACTGGCCAGGGGCTACAGACTCCAACTTTCCACAATGCCCCCTCGTTTCAACAGTCTAATCACTTCCTGTGCGCAGGGGGAGTCAGCCTGGGTGTTACAGGAAGAAATATCTGCTCTATTAAACAAAAATGCCATACGATATATGTATATTTGAGGTCCGCATTTCAGGACACAGTGTACGAGTACCTAGTACTCCCATTTGGCCTGTCACTGAGCCCGAGGGTGTTTGTAAAATGTGTCGATGCCGCAATAACCCACCTTAGGGAGCGGGGTATCCGCTTGGCCACTTATCTGGAAGACTGGCTGCTGCAGGCGTGCTCAGATCAACATTGTGTTGACACACCTGGCCGATCTGGGTTTTGTTGTGAAGAGTGAAAAGAGTGTGTTAACACCGAAACAGCACATAGCCCTTCTGGGTCTCACGTTAAATTCACTGGCCTACATGGCTTTCCTCTCAGCTGACCTATTCAGGTCCACTCTCTCTCATTTTGCCATAACCAAACGATTCACGTACAGGCTTTGCCTCAGGTTGTTGGGATTAATGGCTTCAACTCTATTGGTAGTGAGACTGGGCAGGTTTTACTTGATAGATTTTCGACATTGGGTGGCTTCTTTCAGACTGGAAAGTAGTCACAATGGATGCCAGCCTGTCAGGAGTATCTCCAACATGCCCGTATCAATTATTTGGAGATATTAGCAGTGTTTCTAACGCTAAAACATTTTCTAATGTTCTTCTGGAGACATCACCATGGACAATACAACCACAGTGGCGTATATCAATCGTCAGAGGGGTCTATGTTCCAGTTTATTACACACTCTTGCATGCAGACTGATATTGTGGAGCGAGGCACATCTCCTCTCTGTGAAAGTGACGCACTTTTCCAGGATTCAGAATCTGGGTGCGGACCTTTTGTCCACGGGAAATAATTTCTATGCGAAGCGGACTCTGCATCCGGCTGTAGTGGATCAGATATGGTCACGTTTCTGCCGCTGGGCAGTAGGGTTGCAAAATATATCAACATTTTATCGTCATTATTATAATCACATGCGCGATAGACTTACCGCAAGAGACTGCTTGATAAGTGGTGTTCCATTGTGCCATACATTCACACTCTGCATGTCATTGTATTTGGCCAATCAGATGGAGCCCTGCTGGCCTAGATGATAAATTAAAGATATTCAGATCATTGTCTGGCTTTTCCTTCAATGAATCATTGTCGGAATAAGAAGAAAATAGAGAGAAAACAGGGAATTTTAGAATAGATAACGCTCCGCCTCCTCCGAACTAAATTCTTCCGTTGTTCAAGTTTGTCCCGAGTCAAATTCATCACTATTAGTGGTTGATTATATAAAATAATTATGTAGCTTATTTATGATGGTACCAGAACCTGAGGGAGAAGTCACACACACACACACACACACACACACACACACACACACACTGACTATGCTGGTCTCGCTCTCACTCTCTCGCTCTCTGGTAAGTCATTAAATAAAAAATATGTTAACAAACAAGTTCAACAGCCCGGTTTGCTTTAGTAAATGAACCAACTGTGAACACTTGGAGAATTTTTTTATATACAGTGCCTTGCATAAGTATTCACCCCTTTGGACTTTTCTACATTTTGTCATGGTATAACCACAGATTAAAATTTATTTCATCGTGAGTTTATGTAATGGACCAACACAAAATAGTGCATCATTTGGAAGTGGGGGAATATTACATGGATTTCACAATTATTTACAAATAAAAATCTGAAAAGTGTTGAGTGCATATGTATTCACCCCTTTACTGTGAAACCCCTAACAAAGATCTGGTGCGACCAATTGCATTCACAAGTCACATTTGCAAGTCACATAATTAGTAAATAGGGTCCACCTGTCTGCAATTTAATCTCAGTATAAATACACCTGTTCTGTGACGGACTCAGAGTTTGTTGGAGATCATTACTGAACAAACAGCATCATGAAGACCAAGGAGCTCACCAAACAGGTCAGGGATAAAGTTGTGGAGAAATATGAAGCAGGGTTAGGTTATAAAAAAATATCCAGAGCTTTGAACATCTCTCTGAGCACCATAAAATCCATCATAAGAAAATGGAAAGAATATGGCACAACCGCAAACCTACCAAGAGGAGGCCGTCCACCCAAACTGAAGAGTCGGACAAGGAGAAAATTAATCAGAGAAGCAACCAGGAGGCCCATGGTTACTCTGGAGGAGTTGCAGAGATCCACAGCTGAGGTGGGAGAATCTGTCCACAGGACAACTATTAGTCGTCTACTCCACAAATCTGGCCTTTATGGAAGAGTGGCAAGAAGAAAGCCATTGTTGAAAGGGATCCATAAAAAATCCCGTTTGGAGTTTGCCAGAAGCCATGTGGGAGACACAGCAAACATGTGGAAGAAGGTGCTCTGGTCAGATGAGACCAAAATTTAACTTTTTGGCCTCAATGCAAAACGCTATGTGTGGCGAAACCCAACACTGCCCATCACCCTGAGCACACCATCCCAACAGTGAAACATGGTGGTGGTAGCATCATGCTGTGGGATGCTTCTCTTCAGCAGGTACAGGAAACTGGTCAGAATAGAGGGAAAGATGGATGGAGCCAAATACAGGGAAATCCTTGAAGAAAATCTGATGCAGTCTGCAAAGACTTGAGACTGGGCGGAGGTTCATCTTCCAGCAGGACAATGACCCTAAACATACAGCCAGAGCTACAAAGGAATGGTTTGGATTAAAGAATGTTAATGTCTTAAAATGGCCCAGTCAAAGCCCAGACCTCAATCCAATAGAGAATCTATGGCAAGACTTGAAGATTGCGGTTCACAGACGGTCTCCATCCAATCTGACTGAGCTTCATCTTTTTTGCCAAGAAGAATGGACAAACCTTTCCATCTCTAGATGTGCAAAGCTGGTAGAGACATACCCAAAAGACTTGCAGCTGTAATTGCAGCGAAAGGGGTTCTACCAAGTATTGACACAGGGGGTGAATACTTATGCACCCAACAGATGTCAACTTTTTGTTCTCATTATTGTTTGTGTCACAATAAAATTTATTTTGCACCTCCAAAGTACTATGCATGTTTTGTTGATCAAACGGAAAAAGTTTATTTAAGTCTATTTGAATTCCAGTTAGTAACAGTACATAATGGGAAAAGTCCAAGGGGGTGAATACTTATGCAAGGCACTGTATATATACTTTTACGTCCAAACATGTATGAAAAGACAAATTATCACTGTAAGTGGACTTAGTGGAGCTGTGTATGGCTCCCTTGGTGTCTGCCCAGGACTTGGTGGCCGAGATGTGCGCCTTATTCCTCGGGCTGTGGAACTGTCCATGGTCTCTGCATCTGTAGCCAGGGACTGTTTATGTTGATTTATCGCAAGTCATATCGCTATCGCGATAGACAACAAGGTTACCGCATATCGCATGTTTTCCTAATAATGTGCAGCCCTACTTGGCAGTGGACTTGTTTGCGTCGAGGGAGAACATGCAGTGCACACTGTTCTTCTCCCTGCACGACCAGAGTGCAATACTGGGAGTGGATGAGTTTGTGCACGAGTGGCCACGCATTCTACTTTACGCATTTCCCCTCTGGCTTTGATTCCCCCGACATTGTTCATGGTGCGGGAGAACTGTCTGTCACTGATTTTAATCGCCCTTCACTGGCCATTGGTTGGCGGAAGCCCCTTCTCGGTCACCCGTGGCCCCTCTGTGCTGTGTGTGTCAACCTAACTTGATGTGCGTGTAACTCTATTTTAAAGACATGTGAGCACCTTGCCAGTCTTTAGAATCTCACTATGTGAGTCAAGCTGTGTATTCATTTTAGTATTGTACTTTTGCTTAGAAATTTTTTAAAAATTTGTTTTTTTTGTTGTAGTACTTAAAACCTTCTGATTGAATGAAATTTAAAGTTAGTGAGTGTGGCCCAGTATTTTGACTAATCAGAAAAATGTTGTTGTAATATTAGCAAGCCTCCTGAAACATGGTTCTTCACCAATACCTTGGTTTATTTATTTTTTGGATTATTTCCCTTGTTTTTTCTATATGTCGGGATTGAATCATGCGTAGATTTGTTTTTGTTTTTCTCTACAAGAGTGATCATAACTGTATCATAGATAGAACATCTGCTAATTCCAGTCAGCGCAATATGCATTTTTTGAGCATGTTTAACTGCAACCAGTTTAAAGGCATTACAGTAAAAGGGAAGATGTCTGAAGGTGACTTGAACTCAATCAGCTGCTATTATCTGTATCATTACACACAGCTCCTGAAAATAGGTGACGCTTTGCAAATTAGCTGGTAAATCAGAGTCGCTTTGAGGCACAGCTCACCATGGAAGCCTTGCACTATGCCCATATTTTTTAAGACACTGCAACAGAGAAATGTTTCGATCTAACACACATCTTTGTCAGGAATTGCTTTCAGTTCAGTGTGTGGATCTTTCAAAGACATGTGGGAATTTCAGTGCAGTAATTCTAGATTGACATAATACGCTTATATACAAAAATCATTTGAATGCTGCATTACATATATTATATCAATCTGGAAAGACATGGATGTAAACTTTAACTGTAATGCTGCTTTCACCACCCTACATTTTACATATAAATATTAACAATAGTAACAATAATTGTACTCTTTATAAAGCACAGCCATTATACAATAGCCATTATTATGGACAAAGAAAACAATACATCATTATTTCAAATTAGAGATAATTGAAAAACATAAAAGACTTCTAAGTAATGGTAAAAGAAAGGGATGTAAGATATACAAAAGAAACAGATAAAACAATATGTAAAAGTAGGTTTTGAGAAACTGAAGTTTTAGAGACAGAAGTTCCTTATGCAAACTATTACAGAGGTTTGGAGCCCTCACAGCAGACACCCTGGGTTTTTGGCCTCTACATTGAAATAACAAATAGGACCTTCTCTGAAAATTCTTAGCTGTAGGGTGGTGAGGATTGATTTAGAAGCTGTAGAAGTAGTTTGGTGCCACACAATGCAGGACCTTAAAGGTCTGCAGCAATATTATAAAATCAGTTCTGAAACTCAGGCAGCCAGTTAAGGGAAGCTAAACTGGGGAGATGTATACATTATTTTTTGGTTTGGTCAAAAGTCTTTGCATCATTATTATATTGTAGTTTAGCGTGAGTGACTACTACATTACCTGAGTTAATTATGTATCTATGCGCATTGCAGTGGTCAGAAATCTGGGTATCCTGGATTTAATTTGACACTCCAGCTAGCATCTTCAGATGATCAAAACTTTGATAAAAAGCTTATCTGGTATTCTGAAACCAGAACATGATGTTGTCATGTTCACACATAACCAAAAACCTGATCATGAACATTAGCGGGGCCTAAAACGTGCGTACGCCACTTCTTACGCAAATGTTGGGATTTATAAAAACAAACTTGACTGAAAATTTGCGCATTTCTACGCGAACTCTGACCCATGCGTATGAACATTTTGGAGACGGGAAAGTGGCGGTGCAGATGTGAGTTGGTGAACTGAAGCCAGATTATTGATCCACTTCATCATTTACATCAAAACCAACAGCTTTAGTTGTGGACATATCTGTTCCACGACCTTTTAATTGCAAAATATATAAAACAACTTACAGCAAATTACGTTCAGATTCCATTAAACAGCGGAGTTACAGAGCCGAGTCATTAACAGTTTTTAATAATATCTTCTAACACTGTGCGTGTATCATCAAATCGCTGCAGTGAACGTGACTGTGCCATCAGGCGCACAGAGCGCACAGAGTGCACAGAGCGCACTGGAGATCACTTACAAAGAATAAATAAAAACTATTCACTTTCCAAATAATATCCCAGAGTTAAGATCCACTGATCCCCTGGTCTCTCCTGATCACACATCCTTTCCTTCACATCTGATGAAGGGGAGACAAATGATTGAGCTTTACCCTCAAAATATATGTAATATGCACATTGGTCTTACTAATTTTGCAGTAGCAGTATTAATGTGTTATTATTTTGCTGTTTAACTATGTAGCATATATTGAATATTTTAGACTGCTAGCAGTGCTTGTGTAGCATCTCTTTGAATGCATTTCTAGTTTCTTATTTCTTATTTTCTCATCTTCTTATCTTTTCTAAATCAGGGTGCAGATATGTCAGCAAAGCAGCTCCGAAGACCCAGGTGGAGTTTGACTACGATGGACCTTCTATGAAAACTTCAGTTCCTGGGCCACGATCAAAAGTAACATACATTAACACAAGCAAAGTGATTTAAAACCACAAAAAAGATATCACTAAGAATAACTAACAATGTTTTTTAATCTGTAGGAGCTGACAAAACAACTCGGGGAAATCCAGGTGAGTTGAGTTTCAGGTTTTTAATTGTGTCTGGGATTTTTCTTGTTGCCCACTGATTAAATGAATTAATCATACATAGCATTTGGTAGTAACGCATTAATCAGTGTCACAGGTCAGTCCCAAGTACTGTAAGGGATACAATCCCAGGTCTAGTAATCACAGGTGTGTGTGTGGTTGTTTGCATGCTTGCAGGCCTGCATAGACAGAAAAGACTTGTGCAAGTGTGGTATGATTGCAGAAGCATGTTGTCAGGTCACAGGTTACAAGAGGATGAGCAACTATATATCAGTTCAGAAGGCCATTCTTTGCTTAGGTAGGGAAAATATAAATGAATCATGTCTTAGCCATTAGAAAATACGAAATTCTAATATGTACCCCCCTTTGAGCGTTTATGTGCAAACTGCTCAACCTCTCAATCATTAATCAATTTTATAGTTCATATCTATACAAAATGTATTTCTTTAAGCATTTTTTACTGCTACTAAACATTTATGCCACTGTACAATTGAATATTGTGCAAGCTCCTCTTCAAAGTAGCCCTGCTTGGATCACAAATTGATGTATTATAAGACCAGGTACCAAACCAAAAATGGTGCCTATTCCTTCCTGTGATCATTTTTGGTGTGGTTCATAAGCTGAAAAGGCTTGTGGCTTCTTAGTTACTTCCTGCTGCATGGGTCCCCACTGAACATATAGTGTTAGTGCTATCATATCTCTGGACGGGCGAACAGTAGGGCTGTCTAAAATATATGCCATATGCGATAACCCTGTTGAATATTGCGATGGCGACTTGCGATAAATAAACATAAACAGCAAGTATACGCTGCTAACATAGACCCCATAGAGTAAATGGTCTATTTTTAAGCTATTATTAAACTAAGTAAGATAGTGTTCTATAATTAATGTTGAGTATTAATTTATTTGTGATGTTACAGAGATATGAGTCATTATTCTGTTGGAAACTTTATTTTAGCCTAAAATCGCATTGGATTCTCCACAATGAATTATAACTAGGCAATAAAATGTAGTTTAAACTGTCTTTTGGGCATTTTTTCACATTTAGAAATGGATCATATATGTGTCATATTATATCACTTGGTGGATTGGTATTATAAGGCTGTAATTTCCAGATCATAAAAAAAAGAGAAAACACATGGAAGCGCACAAGCAGACCACCTGTGCCTTTGACAAGCAGAATGTTTGGACCTTGTGAGCCTATATAGGACAGATATTGCTATTTTAAGAATTCACCCTTAATATTTCTATTAATATTACTACCAATACTCCAGCACTGACTTCAGATGCGGTTTATGTTGGTCAGTGTGCCAACTATTCACTTGACCATACCTCATTTTATGACCAACATTCCCATTGACACTCAGATGGGCACAAACTATCATGCTATCATTAATAATATTTTTACATCTGTAATTATCACTCTTATTATTCTCATTATAACAACCGGTCTGACAGAGCTGAAACATGATGTTTACACAACTGTTCCTGGTGTGTCTCTTCTCTCCCTTCTTTTCCACCCACCTCCCCTCTCTTCCCCATTTCTCCACTCACCCCAACCGGTCGAGGCAGATGGTCGCCCACATTGAGTCTGGTTCTGCTAGAGGTTTCTTCCAGTTAATGGGGGAGTTTTCTCTCCACAGTCACCACAGTATTTGCTCATTGTTGGAACTGTAGGGTTTCTCTACAATTATTAAGCTCTCAAACTTACTATGAAAAGTGACAAGAGATAATGTATATTAGGATTTTGCACGATACAAATAAAAGTGAATAGAATTGAAAAGTGCATTTGCAGTTGAAAATTGGGTGTAGGATTGGGCTCAGTAGCCTAATTACACATGTATTATTCTACATGTGTTGACTGAACAAGATGCCAGCCATAGAAATAGATTAGAAGTTCCACTGCGAGTAAAGCTAAGCCAGCATACAATGTGTGTATATATACATATAAAGGACCTTTTCATCTTTCTCCATTCACCAAAATACTGGGCATTTTATACTGTCATGAGGCAGATGCATTTGTTGTTTGTGTGTGTCTTCTGTCGAGTTCACACAGGAGGGTTGAATTCTACTCTAAGCTGTTAAACGTTCTCTTCCCAGAATGTTGCTGCAGTCAACTTCTTCTGTAACTATGAGGAGAGCAGGGGAAACTACCTGGTGGATGTGGATGGCAACCGCATGCTGGATATCTACACTCAGATCTCTTCCATTCCAATTGGTTAGTAGCAAAACATCCAAACATCCACAGCTACATGGATTGTATTAGTGGGCAGTATGAATAAACTCCTCTATCCTCTAATGTTTTCAATAAATTTGAAAAGTGTTTTTTACATGAATTAATTAGTCAGTAATGTAATGCAGGGAATGAATAACAACCTGAATATTTAAATCAATGTATCAAATCAATGCATTTTTGTATGAAAGATTCTATACAAATTAAGTTGTATTATTATCTATGAAATCATTACTAATTTACCGGTATAGTCTGAGCCTCAAACGCCCATAGTCAGCCCCATAAATGTCTGCATTTTGCAGAGAGTAGACAGTCAATCACACAGTTTCCAGGCCAGGATGCTCTGTCATGCAGTTTGTGGGGGGACTGAAGCTGCTTCATTCTCCTAAGAAGCTGATGAGCAGAAAAAATAAGAAACTGGAACCACAACGTAAAGACTTTGACTACAGTGAAGATTATTTGATAATCTACAGTGAAGGATTATAATCTACCTTGTGTGTCTCCCTGCAGCACATTCTCTGTTGTCATCATGGCACCATTACCACAGCTGCACCTGTAGAGGAAAAAGCGTCATTACTAGTGAAATAACGGCATGAAAACTTACTGTCATGTTTACGTGACAGTAAGTTTTTTGTAACTAAGCGTTTTATTACATGAACTGAGCTTTTAAACCAAACATTATTAGAAACTGAGTAAACTATTTCTACTTGCAGCAGTACTGTAATGTATAAGTTACTCTGTAGTGTAACAGAGTGGTCATTTGAGTGAAAAGAAATTTACTTTACCCACAGGCTTGGGGGTCAGGCTGCTCATTGAGTGGCGCAGGAAAAAAGTAATTTTAAAATTTTGGAACTCAAACAGATAACCCACCAGCGGCATAGTGGTGAGTAGATAATGATAGAATTTTCATTTTTGGCTGAATTATCGTTCTAAGGCTTTGATTATGGATTGTTATGATTGTGCAAAGGTATGCCTAAACTATCCTGTGCCTTCACCATCAAAAATAAGATCTTTCATAATAAGAGTTTAAAAACAAAATCAAAAAATGCTCTAATGGTATTTTAAAACCGATTTTCAGACACCCCTGATTAATATTGTTTTATAAGTCAGTGGTTTCAGATCCAGGCCTCTGGGCCTCCTTGACAGAAGGGCTTTTGTTGTTGCCAGGAACTCATTTAATTAATTCAGTAGTTAGAAGGGCATGACAACTGGTATTTGTTACAATTGTGTACTTCTCAGAAAGCATAGACCTAAATCGATATATGACAGACAATACTATGCCCAGTATTTCATTAAATATACAACAATTCAGTAATCTTCTCACTATTTTTCTTTATTCTATGACTCAAATTTACAAAACAAACATGATGATAAAATGTCCGTTGACATGCATGTACTAATGTTTTGTGTTTTCTGCACAAAACTGACATTCATCAGTATTTGTGTGATACTTTTTACAGTCCATATGCATGCATACACAAAGCACAAAAGACGTCTTAAATATGTCCCTGATTTAATTCCTGGCACAAGGATGTTATTTTAAAGCCTTTTTACAGATGAAATGATGTGTTCAAGAGATTCTCCCTCCAGCATTTGAATGACTTGAGTATAAGGCCCTCATTTCCTGTTCTTCCTCACTCTGGTGTGCTGGATTGAAAGATTTTGGAATTCCACAAAAGATTTTGGGAATATACACTACCGTTCAAAAGTTTGGGGTCACTTCAAAATGTCCTTATTTTTCAAAGAAAAGCACTGTTTTTTTCAATGAAGATAACATTAAATTAATCAGAAATACACTCTATACATTGTTAATGTGGTAAATGACTATTCTAGGTGGAAACGTCTGTTTTTTTTTTAATGAAATGAAAACTGTTTTGCTGGTGAGAGAAGCTATAAAACTGGCCTTCCTTTGAGCTAGTTGAGTATCTGGAGCATCACATTTGTGGGTTCGATTATACTCTCAAAATGGCCAGAAAAAGAGAACTTTCATGTGAAACTCGCCATTCTATTCTTGTTCTTAGAAATGAAGGCTATTCCATGCGAGAAATTGCGAAGAAACTGAAAATTTCCTACAACGGTGTGTACTACTCCCTTCAGAGAACAGCACAAACGGGCTCTAACCAGAGTAGAAAGAGAAGTGGGAGGCCCCGGTGCACAGAGATGCCTCACAGGTCCTCAACTGGCAGCTTCTTTAAATGGTACCCGCAAAACGCCAGTGTCAACGTCTACAGTGAAGAGGCGACTCCGGGATGCTGCCGAGAAAGCCATATCTGAGACTGGCCAATAAAAAGAAAAGATTGATATGGGCAAAAGAACACAGACATTGGACAGAGGAAGATTGGAAAAAAAGTGTTATGGACAGACGAATCAAAGTTTGAGGTGTTTGGATCACACAGAAGAACATTTGTGAGACGCAGAACAGGTGGAAAGATGCTGGAAGAGTGCCTGACGCCATCTGTCAAGCATGGTGGAGGTAATGTGATGGTCTGGGGCTGCTTTGGTGCTGGTAAAGTGGAGATTTGTACAAGGTAAAAGGGATTTTACATAAGGAAGGCTATCACTCCATTTTGCAACGCCATGCCATACCCTGTGGACAGCGCTTGATTGGAGCCAATTTCCTCCTACAACAGGACAATGACCCAAAGCACACCTCCAAATTATGCAAGAACTATTTGGGAAGAAGCAGGCAGCTGGTATGCTGTCTGGAATGAAGTGGCCAGCGCAGTCACCAGATCTCAACCCCATTGAGCTGTTGTGGGAGCAGCTTGACCGATGGTACGCAAGAAGTGCCCATCAAGCCAATCCAACTTGTGGGAGGTGCTTCAGGAAGCGTGGGGTGACATTTCTACAGATTACCTCAACAAATTAACAGCTAGAATGCCAAAGGTCTGCAATGCTGTAATTGCTGCAAATGGAGCATTCTTTGACGAAAGCAAAGTTTGAAGAACAAAATTAATATTTCAAATAAAAATCATTATTTCTAACCTTGTCAATGTCTTGATTATATTTTCTATTCATTTTGCGACTCATTTGATAAATAAAAGTGTGAGTTTTCATGGAAAACACAAAATTGTCTGGGTGACCCCAAACTTTTGAACGGTAGTGTAATGTTTTCTCAATTTGTATAACCACACCTGATATGTAGTGGCAGACATTATCATTTCATTTGTTGGGTTATTTACCTGATCATCACCCTTCAATCATCAAGAACACTTACGCTAAGAAATGTGTCAAGACCTCAGAGGAGTTGAAGACTTCATTGTTAACACTGCACTCTGTTGGTGGGAAGTGGAACTGCACTACAATTTATGTAAGGTAGCCGCATTAATTTAGATAAGATTCAAGATTCAATGCTTTAATGTCATGTGCTCAAAAAACAAGTCTGATCATAGTATAATCTTAATTGAGACAATATCAGCTTAATGACATTGCTTTACCACAGCTGACAGGAATTAGTAAACCTTCTTAAGAAGGTTCAGAGAAGGTAATAGGTGTCAACTGAGAAACATGGGAAGGTGGGGTGAATTCTCATGGAACCAGGCAACTTGAGTTGACAGCACTAAGGTTAATGTTTGTCTAAATGGTTAAGGGTTCAATCTCTAATGTAATTGGGAGTGAGCTTTCAGATTATGTGTTCAATGGGATATCTTTGCAAGAAAGACAAACTCACTGGCTGGTTCATAGCTGGGTGTGAGAACATGATGCGGACCAGTGATGCATTTACTGTTTGCCATAGTATGTTGGAGGGCTATTCAGGCATTTCTTCTTTCTGTCACTGCAGCAGGCAGGTGATGTTCAACCGAAAGTACAGCAAGACCATCATGCTGGTATGGGAATAAGGGAGGTTGATATAGTTGAGAGATGCTTGAAAAGGAGAAATACTCGTAGTTGAACAGATCAAGAAAACTGTGTGCATATTACACCCAGCACAACTCTTCATCTAGTTCAAAACTTGATTTGCCACAGTGCTTGTAGTGTTCTTTGGTGATCAACTGGTGTTAAATGAGCTTTACCATGAGGTCTAACTGCAGTTTTGGTGAGATGTTAAACTCTTGAGAGAACTGTAGGCATGTTCCAAGTAGGATTTGGCTGTGCAGGCTGACCCATCTTTCACTGTCACCACTCCCAAATGTAGTTAGCTTTACCTACAGACATCAACACACATGTGCACACCCATGCTTTCCAACCCACCCAAAATATAAGGGACAAGAAAGAGAGAAGAGGAAGAAAATATAGGTATTGATATGTGAGAGGGAAGTGCAAATGGTCAGTAGCCAGACGTCTTTCCCAGATAAAACAAAAACAGTACAGGTCTTACAGGTCTCTCTTGACATATAAAACAGGCAGGTATAATCTCAGTGGCCATTTTAGATTATCTGTTATATATGACAAAGCTGTAGGATCAATTCTTTCTCCTGTAGAGAAAATAATTTTAAACCCAGAACCTATTGACTGCTACTGATAATCCAAAAATAAAGATGTTAATATTTTTCTGTCTTCCATTAGGTTACAACCACCCTGCTCTTCTCAAACTGATGGCCGATCCCAACAATCTGGTATGTCCTCACCACATAAAAGATAATTTATGTAATTAGCTTCATTAAAGGGTTCCCCCAATATACTGCACTTCCTTGGGTTCACAGAATTACCCCCATCAAATTTGAAATTGACAAACAATTTTAAACAAAATTGAAGGACAGACAGACAAACATTTCTTGATATATTAGTATTTATTAAAGGGTTAGTAAAACCTGGTAAGAAGTAATTAGATAGTAAATATGTTTTATGGGAGGTCTGAAACATGGTAACCATAAGCAAACCAACAAAAGCACATGCATTTAACTTAACATTTGTGTGGTTGTCAATAAGGAGCTATTTATCTTTTTGTCCTGGTTATTGGTGGTGGTTACACAGATTATTCTAGTCACTTTAGCTGAGGTGCCGGTGCTACTGGCTTTATCTACAGTTTAATGCCGACTCATTCATTTATTTGTCTCTTTTTCAGAGTGCATTTGTGAACCGACCTGCCCTGGGGATCCTGCCACCTGAGAACTTTCCAGACAAACTGACTGAAAGTCTTCTCTCAGTTAGTCTCTCTCTCACACACAAAAAGAAAATTCTGAACATTTAAGACAATGGTTAGTTAGTGTTCCCTCTTTTGTCTTCCCTCCTCTAAGGTTGCTCCCAGTGGAATGACTCGTGTTCAGACCATGGCCTGTGGCTCTTGCTCAAATGAGAATGCCTACAAAGCAATGTTTATCTGGTACAGGGTAAGTGAGTGAACATACAGACGGTGTTAAATGTCACTTGGGTAACATAGTTTAGGCCAGTGGTCGGCAAAAGGTGGCCTGTCAGATATCTGGCCTGTCAGATCATTTTAATAATTAGATTTTTTAATTTTTTTTATTGAACTATCGGACTGAACCAAACGTTAATTGTCGCCATGGGTGCTGATTTCATTGCCAGTCGCTGGGTCACAGGCTCTCTTATAGCAATGCTCAGAATATTACAAGCAAAAAAATATTGAATAAAATATATTTGTCTCACTTTGGCACACTTTAAAAAAAATACAAATAATAAAAACCATCAAATACAACTTGGCAAACTTTAAACATATCAGAGACAGTCTGTCAGAGGAGTCCATAATATGTACAAGAATATCTGCAAGAGATTGTTTTGTACCCATGTGAAAAAGCTGTCTGCCCAAAGGCAGTCCGTCAGCTTTTTGTGTGAAAGCCACAACTCAGTGGAACGTCCTTCTGAATGACATTAAGAAATGCAGCTCAATCTGCAGCTTTAAAATGAAACTGAAGACTCTACTAAAAGATTCTCAACTCTTTCACCATGGATTTCATAACACTGCTTTTAATTTGTATAATATATTATTGTTGTGCGTGTGGGTGAGTGCATGCTCTTGTAAAGCTCTCTTTGTGAGTACCAGTTTGAGTCTACAACCTACGGATTGAGGACATTTTGGGAAAGTGAGGAGCTTTTGGCCGGTCCTCACTTTGTGACCTCCCTTTAATGGACTGTGTGGGGGTTAATACTTGGTTTTAGGGTTAGGGTTAGAATTAGGTTAAGGGTTAGGGTTAGGCATTTAGTTTGGATGGATAGGGTTAGCTGTGCACTTTCATTGAAATAAACAAGAAATGGTTCAATAGATTTAAAGAAAAGAATTTGTCACGGCAAGTGGATCGATAACTGCAACAGGAGAGGGTCAAGGAGAAGTCTCCATCAGTGATGTGGATGAAAAATTATATACAATACAATTCCCCATGTAAGCATTAGTGGAGTGCTGAGCCTCATTAGAGTATGTACCGTGAGGTTCCACATTCCAACATAACCTCTGATGTGCTGTTACACACATGAGACCTGCATAAATCTACACTGTGTCATCAACTCTGAAAACTTCCATGTTTTTACACTGCAGATCCCTCCAATAAAGTATTTAGTTTTTTTAAATGGAACATTATGAATAAGAGAATACTCAACTACTAACTGAGTTTCTTCTTTCCAAACAAAAATATCTGATTTAATTAGAACTTGAATATTATCTCAATAACCAAATGTGAATTCATCTTCAGAATCAATGTTTGAGGTTCTGACTGTGTTGGCTTTTGCTGTAGAACAAGGAACGAGGTACCGACACAGCATCTGATGAAGACCTCAGCACCTGTATGATTAACCAGGTGGGTGAAAGAAATCTCACTACTTATTCTAATATTTGGGGATTTCTACTTACATTGTGTTCTTCTTTGTTAATGAGTTTTTCTCTCTCTTCATCTGTGTGTCCTTCTTTCTCAGTCCCCAGGTTGTCCAGACCTCAGTATTTTGTCATTCATGGGAGGTTTCCATGGAAGAACCATTGGTTTGTTAATTGCTTACATATTCACAAATCAACCAGACAGCCATGTCATATTCAGTGCTCTGCAGCTTTGAAATCAAATGAAGAAAATTAAGGTCTTACTCCTTAATTCGTTACAGTCACCTTTCAAGAAAGGAAATTATTTTCTCCTTTAAGCTTGACACAGAGCAGAGACCTATAGAAGATTACACATAGATGTACTATTGAGAGATTTATTAATAGATATAGATGGATACCTGAAGTATTCCTGAAATACTGCATGATGAATAAGTATTGAAATTATGAGGCTGAGGGATTGTTATGACATTATAGATTTGTGGCTAACTAAATATTTGCATCTTGTTCAGGTGCTTTGGCAACAACACACTCAAAAGCAATCCACAAGCTGGATGTGCCATCATTTGATTGGCCCATCGCACCGTTCCCCAGACTGCAGTACCCACTGGAGGAGTTTGCCAAAGAGAATGCACAGGAGGAGGCTCGTTGTCTGGAGGAGGTAAGCTGTGTATGTGTAGAAGGGGGGGTGCAGAGTCTGAGCCAGGAGTGGTGGGATCGGGACATGAATGGCTTCAATTAAACAGATTTGATCCAAAATGTCAGGATGTCGAGGGCTACTTTCAACTACATGTGTCAGCACCTCTCCACAAGATTTGCATTTCCATTTAATTTGAAATGCGACCTCAGTCTGTGACCATGTGACCCATATTGGAATTCAATGCAACTTTAGCGTCACTCTAGATCAACATTCTTCATAATTTTGCGTATTAAATAAAACTTAGAAAGCTGCGACGGAGGTAGTCAGTGGTGGGACTGTGACGTTTTAGACCTCCTAAGTACAGGTGATACGTCTGTACTTAACCTGAGGGCTTGTATCGTAACCGGTCTGTGTTTGAAAACATATCAAAAGAAAAATGAAACTTGTATAGAGCTTTTCTAGTCTTGATGACCACTCAAAGCTCTTTACAGTACAGTTTTTTACATTCACCCATTCACACACACATTCATACAGTGCATCTATTGGCAGCACTTTGTTGTTCTATGAGGGGCAATTCGGGGTTCAGCATCTTGCCCAAGGACACTTCGGCATGCAGATGACTGGGGATCGCTGGGGACGACCGCTCTACCCCTCAGCCACAGCCGCCCACACTCACATCTGTGTCCTCCATGTTTACTACCGACTTCTTCTCTCTCTGTCTGTCTGTCTGTGTGTGTGTGTGTGTGTGTGTGTGTGTGTGTGTGTGTGTGTGTGTGTGTGTGTGTGTGTGTGTGTGTGTGTGTGTGTGTGTGTGTGTGTGTGTGTGTGTGTGTGTGTGTGTGTGTGTGTGTGTGTGTGTGTGTGTGTGTGTGTGTCATAACCAGGTGGAGGACCTGATCATAAAGTGGAGACAGAAGGGGAAACCAGTGGCAGGGATTGTAATTGAACCGATCCAGGCTGAAGGTGGAGATAACCACGCCTCCCCCAACTTCTTCAAAAGCCTCCGCAACATTGCTCGCAAGGTACCAGTTATCATTATGGCAACAGATCCTTTTAAAGGATTTCTTGTTGTGCGCATTCTCAGTTGCATTTGGATAATCAATAGTGGATTAAACTGCATTATATTACAATGTCATTTGACCGTGAGTGCATCAAGGACACAATCAGATTGTTAAAATAATTGCAAATACCCCTAAGTGTAAATTCACTTGTATATGGTTTTATCCATACTAGTTATGGTTGAGCTTTTTGCGACATTTACTTTATTTTCGTTCACTAGACCTATCATGGATTCCAAAGCTGCCGGATAGACAGGTTTAAAGACTTATCGACCAAATGTCCATGGGCAGCATGCCGGGTGTTCTCTGGTCATTTATAAAGAAAAAAATCTTTGAAATTATTATTGGTCATCCCATGAAATCTGTGCCTTTTTAAAATCTAAAATAACTTTAATTACCACTTTTTAAATATCCATGAAATAAAGACAAAAAAAAATGCTCTATCTCAGGCTATATAATAAAATATTTTCTGACTGTTTTTCTCCTTAATGTTTTGATATTTTTGTTGTGACAGACACACGAATAACTACATAGTACTATATTTCTAATTAGAACTATGTAATACATATATGAGAGGTAATTTCTGATATATTGTTTTACTCAGATGATCATGAAACACCCTAACATTGGAAGGTGATCACATCTATTAAGAGTGGCCATGTCCAAAATATACAGCACAATACAGTTTGAATTACAATGGTATGAACTGAAAGCCCATTTCTATTGTCATTTTTTACATCTTTGTCCACTTAGTAACAGGGATGACAGGAAACACATTACACATATTTGTGTAAGTTTTACCTATTGTTTTCCACTTGAATATCATTGCTTTGGTTCTAAGAGGTCTAATGTTTTATGGGTGTTATATCAGGTTTGTGGGGGGGCGTGTGTGTGTGTGCGCGTCTCTGCTCACAATTTACACCTATCTTCCCCAATGTTGACCTTTGCTCTGCATGTGTAGGAGCTGTAGGAATATGTTGAAGTAAGACAAGCATGCAAACTGCTTGTGGCACATGTCGATGCCACCGGGGTCTCCTAAACACAGCCAGAGATGAACCAGTTGCTTTTCAGCATCGTGTCGTAGTAGTAGTAGTGAACAGGGATTTGGTATAGACATTTGATGGAGATAGTTTGTATTCTCCTTTCCCATTCAAGGTACTTCTTTCGGGATCTTGAGTAATAATCAATCAATCAAATGTATAGCCCATATTCTCAAATCACAGTTTGACAAGCTGCTACATCCTCTGCCCTTAACCCTCACCAAGAGTAAGGAAAAACTACCCCCAAAAAAACCTATTAACAGGGGGAACTTTGTTAATAGGGGCATTCTAAAACCCCTTTAGCTGTTCTAAAATCACTGTAAACTACCCTCTCTCCAGGTGGATTGCTATATTGACAGTTCGATTTCTTTTTAAATAAATGGTAGTATCCATTTTGAGCCGAATATAAATTAAGTTATTCAGCAAAACCATAAAAACAAGTTGGCATGTACTTTATACTTGGGTTGTGCAAACCGTATATGATATGTAAACAGTCCAGCTGCTACATGACCTAAAAGTTTTGGTGCTCAGGATCCAGATCTCCCGTACATCGTTGTGGACCTGATAATTAAAACTAAAAGTGAGTAATCCTCCCTCTCAAGATCTGCCTACAGTGTCAATGACAGAGACACACATCCCCCAAATTGCATTCATGATCTGTTCTTCTTGGTCACTTCCATGTCTCAGTCTGCAACCTTTTGTCTCTCTAGCATGGCTGTGCTTTCCACGTGGATGAAGTCCAGACCGGTGGGGGCAGCACAGGAAAGTTTTGGGCCCATGAGCATTGGGGCATGGAAGATCCTGCTGACATTGTCTCCTTTAGCAAGAAACTCCTGACTGGTGGCTTCTTCTACAAGGCTGAATTACAGGCTGAAAAGGTTTGACCATTTTAAATGTTTTTTGCAAAAAGAATTTTGACCACACACTGGCCATTTTGGTAGCCCATACAGGCTGCAATGTCCACTCTACCCCATAGTAATAATAATAACTATTTGTATAGCACTAATCTAAACAAGGTTATAAAGTGCTTCACACAAAAACATGCATGGCAAAATGAGGAATGAATTATAATATAAGGTATTCAGTTCAATTTTAAGAGCCAAATCATAACATACTAAGGTAACGATCATACATTTATAGATAAACCCAACAGTTCCCACAATGAGCTATAACAACTATAACAACAATCCCAATCAATCAAAGAAAATTGATTGATTTGAAAATGACACTTACACATTGTAATTATTGATGTACTCAGAACAGTTGACTTTGATGTAGAAAATGCCATGAGTCATAAATGCTTGGTCAACTTTAGGTTACTGGAGTGTTATGCCACTATCATTAAACTGTTACTTGTAAAAGATTTTTATATGGGCTGATAGTCATATTTTATTAACATGTTTTTGTTTAACATGTTTGTTTTTGTATCTGCTCTCATTTTTCAGGGATACCGCATCTTTAACACATGGATGGGTGATCCATCAAAGAACTTGTTCCTAGTTGAGGTTCTCAATGTCATTCGCAGAGGAAGACTTCTGGAGGAGGTTACCCGTTCTGGAAAAACTCTGCTAAATGGTCTTTATGAGCTACAGGTACTTAATTGTGTGTGTAGGTAGGCATATGTTTATTTGTTCATCTGTTCAGGTTGCCCAAATTCTACCAAAAAGTGACCCATTTCAAATAAGCATAGATAACATCATGACATGAGTAATAAAATATGAACCAAATATAGACCACTAGCTGTGTTTCTCACATATTTTGGAAAATCATAGTATCTTCATATTAAATATGCAGTCCTTCGCCTCATTTTCACTCAGTGTTTGCTGTAGGCTGATTGTATTCTGAAAAATGTTTAGTTAATCAGAGTATGTCCAATATTATGGTCTAAATTTATGATCACAAGTTTAGCTTTGTGTATCTTTCTCCTCTTTGCTCAACAGCAGGGCTGAGCTCCACTGCACACACACACATACGCGAACAACAAAGCAGCGTGTAACTCTAGACAATTTTATTAAAGAAATATGAAATAGAAACAGATACACATACACATATTAAAAATATACAACTACTACAAAAATTCACATACACAGACACACCCAATCCCCCACATCCAGGCCTGTTGATTATAGTGTCAAGCACCAAACCTCTATAGTTGATTCTTCTCTCCATGGACTTAGACAATGAAAAATCGTATTGTATTTGCTGGTGGTCTGGTTTTCTGGATGCTGAGCATATGTTCACCCAAACGTGACCACCAATCAAGTTTCTCTGCCTTTCCCCACACTGAAAGCAAGTGCAAGACAATAGAGCCACATTGCGGCCATGGGGAAGAGCGGGTTGTCCTCTGACCGGAAGGTCTGTGGTTCAATCCCAGTCCCCAATCTGCATGCTGAAGTGGCCAGGACACTGAACCCCTAATTGCCCCTGACGGCTGTGCCTTTCTCTTAGAAAACATGCCGCCCATAGATGCACTGTATGAATATATGTGAATGGCAAAAAAATAAACACATATACAGAGGTGTGAGGGCCTGTTCAACACTGCAGCTTTAAAGTTCAGAGTATAATTTTCAATAAAGAGAATATCAATAAGATACTAGCTCAAAAAGGATTATATATAATAGTAGCCGTATTAAGAAAATCCATCCTTATCCCTAACCTCTAAAATATCAGAATTTGTATGTTTATATTTGTATTATACCATTGTGGCTTTGTGATCAGTGTTAATTTGTGTATCCATCATAAAAGGGCCTACTGTAGTTTCCTTTGATCATGCTTTGTGTGAATATGACCTTAATGTGTGTGATCATGGCTAAATGCATCTAACCCCCAGGCTCAATACCCTGGCATACTGAGCCGCGCTCGAGGGCAGGGGACCTTCTGTGCCATTGATGTCTGTGATGATGAAACGCGCAACAGAATCTTGCTCAAGACCAGAGACAAAGGTATGAGGCACATCACCATTCAATCTTTACTTATTCTTGTGATTTTGAGGTATGCATTCATTGTGGCACCCGCTCATTTTCAGTGGGTACTGTAGTTCAGGTCACAGTGTGGCTCTTCATGGTTAAACCCTGCAGGTTAGCTCCTGCTTTCGGAATTCCCTGGCAATACAATGAGCATGACATGAACAAGGTGTTTTAATACAGCTGGAATAGAAGTAATAGAAGGCTCATCATCTATACCCCTCGACACATGCCAAAAACTCATGACTGCACAATATACATCAATACTTTTCTCCACAAACCATTTCACTGCAGTTTTTTTTACAGTAAAATAAGTTTCATGTTGATCTCATCTCAGCACACTTGATGTTGATGATGATTAAACCTGTCTGTTATGGGCGGCTGTAACAGACACCGGTCAAGAAAGCTCGTCGGCGAGCTTTTTTCTTAGGGAGACTGAGAAATTTGGCATGAACGCCAGCGTCCTCACAAACTCCCAGCGCACCAGCGAGAGCTTGCTGACGGGCTGCATCACAGCTGGTATGGAAACTGTTCTGCTCACAGCTGCAACTCCCTGCAGAGATTGGTAGCGGCAGCACAATACATCTCTAGAAACAGTCTCCCAGCTATGCAGGACATTTACCACCACCGGTGTCTGCATCAACATCATAAAGGACCACAGCCACCCAGCACGCAGACTGTTCACTCTGTTACCATCTGGCAGAAGGAACAGGAGCAGGGCTGCATGCACCACCAGACTTTACAACAGTTCCTACCATCGGGCCATCAGGTTCCCTAAACTTGTAGTCAACTCGTAACTTATAACCCTCTGCACATCTTTTTCCTGCCTGTTTATTTGGAAATGTGAACGGACACACACACGGTGCAATAACTACACATACACATGTGTAAATTACTATTCACACACACTCCATACACTTAAAGTTCAAGTACCTTTCAATGTATATATTCTTAGTTTTGTATTGTATTGCATTTTACTTTTTATAGCAAACTCTTTTTACCTTGCTTTTATTTTTATTTAACTATTGCACTGCTGAGCTGACCTGTTTCTTCTTGTCCAACACCCTTCATTGTAATGTTGAACCTGTGTTAACTGCATATGACAAATACAATTTGGATCTAATGAGGTAGAGCGGGTCTTCCACTAACCAGAAGGTTGGCAGTTTGATCCCGGTTTGCCCCAATCCACGTCACAAAGTGTCCTGGTCTGAAAATGTGTGATTGGTTCTGTGTAAAATAAACTCACCACAAACATTCATGTGAAGTTGGGTGACAGACAGAAGACTGTCATTGAACTGTATGGCAATATAGTAATAGCGTATTTCATTGACAGGTGTCCTCCTTGGAGGGTGTGGGGATCGATCGATCCGTTTCCGTCCATCACTGGTTTTTAAGGAGTACCATGCTCACATCCTCCTTAACGTCTTCAATGACGTCTTGGCCCAGCACAAATAAATGTTGACCCTGAAGGAACCTGACATTAGAACCTAAATTAATCCAGAGGGAAGGCAGGGAAACTCCTGACAGTCCATGTAATGATAAGCACAATCCACCTAATCACTTGTGCAGATATCCCACATAACCTCTGATTAAGTTAGGTGTAGAGCAGACTGGGTTAGTCATCTTTTTGGCCAGAAATTGTTATAGTGATGTCTTCTTACATGTGCTGCCATACAAATTTATCCTGAAAACCACTTGGAACAGATACCAGTAGGTACAATTGCAGTTAAACACAATGATCACGTTTCTGTAAAATAAATCTATTGAAGTGCCTCCAACGTTTGAACCTTTCTCATCTGGATTTGTGTTCTTGTATAAAGGATAACTTGTCTAGCAGTTCTTCTGCAGACTTTCCATAATGTCAGCAAATCTTGCACCTTCTGTATTACCCCCAATACTATGGTTACTAACTTCTTAAATTAAAAACATTCTGGAAAAAACATACTTATCTTATCCAAAGTCTGTAGTAGAAGCAAGAGTCTAGAAATATTTGCTATCCTCTTAAAGCTGCAACATGCAACTTCACTTCTAGATGTCACTCAATTCTACACTGAAGCTTTATTTGATTCTTGCTGAGATATCACACAACTGCATTCCCGAAAAAAGTAGCAGTTCATTATTCAGACTAATTTGTCATTTCATTTATGTATGTATCTGGTTGGTCCAGTCCTACCAGCATTATTTTCAATTGAAACAGAAGCAAGGAGCAGCTGATGTTTTTCATGTAATTGGAAGAAATAATTTCCTGTAAGGTACTCTAAAGTACCTGTAAAGCTCTGTTCATCTCATCTCATTCTTGGTTTAATTGGCGTGATGGTTTTTACAGTTCTGGCACAGAAAGATGACATCGCCTTTGTTAATCTGGCCAATAATATAATAGCTTGATATTATTCCAACCTTGAATGGAATCGTTCATGTGTACAACAATAAACCTGATATGTCTGAGGTTTAAAGGTCAGGAACCACATTTAACATGTGGGTTTGTTCCTTTAGAAGGTAGCACAGCAGGAGACAGATCGATAAATAGGAGGGCAAAGATGCCACCTCATGCAGAACAAAGTCTTGCATAAAGTTTACTTAAGTGCTCATATGCCACTTACATCCCACTGCCCGTAACACAGATAGACAGTAAAGAAGGCAAACAGTTCTCTTGGAGACACAACTCAGTGTCAGAGACAAATCTGTGTAGGAATGCACAATATAGTTAAGATGCCAGCCTGCATGTCATTTGATGTTGCCCATTAGAAATGCCCTTGTTATGATTCTGACTGTTGTGTTGCTCTTAACGAGAATGACTTTTCAGCCTGAAATGTTGTAGCCCAGAAAATGTGAATCTTAAATTGACCATGAAAATGTTATAGATTATTTAGTGCCTGCATGTTACTTAAATCTGCTTTTTTTCTTTGCCACTGGATCAGATAACAGTAGCCATTGGTCACCTTAATAGAACTAAACTTTTTAACACATTGATTTTACTCTTGAACAAGAGCATCATATCAGTTGCCTTTTTTTCAGAAAATAATATTACTTCTGAAGTTCAACTCTCACTTTATTAAGATTTCAAATTCACCACTTCTTATTTGTGATAGATAAGTGGAATAATGTCATAGTCAGCCATGAGGCTTGTTGCTAGCCTTCTTTGGGACAGGCTCACTTAGAATAAGCTTGTGCCACTTGTCTAGGTAAAGTTTCACGAGTGGTTTCTATACTGGCTCTTTACTGCCCTCTGACACCAGAGAAAGAAAAACTCACAGGTAGGTGAGAACTATGGCTGTTTAAGCTTTTCCCCTTCAAGCCACGAAGAGGCAACGGTGAGCCCATTCCACACTTAAAAAATAATTTTAGAAGTAACTTAAAGTGGAGTTTTATTTTTCACTTCATCTCAAGAGATGAGTGCAAAGATTCAGTCTCAAAGTCTCCACTATATTTTAACTAGAGCAGCACAAAGCTGCTACCCTGAGCTTTTCTTTTGGAAATTTCTAGGAACTTTTCCTGTGCTGTGGGTGAGACAGATCCAGACTTATCCAAGTGTGGTGAAGTTGCTTAACTTGAAGCACAGGTTCATTATGTAGGGCTGTCTTGAGACACATTAGATCTTACGTTGTAACAAAGATGTAATAGATAAATTCTTAATTAATTTATCGACACAAAATGTGTCATTATTTACCATTTTTTATTTTGTAAATCTGTTCATGCTGATGTTCTGATTCTGTAGAACCTTCATCACTGTCTGGGAATGTTCCATGGAGCTTCTAGGCAAGTCTAAGGAATGTGTAACAGTTTTTAAAGTGTTACCATAACAATTTCCCTGTTATTAATTTCCTGAGATTCAATACAGTATATATGAATATATTTACATCCATGATGCAAAATTGATATCCCATAGATGTAATGTAAATATTTGTTAAACATAGTAAACTGGGTCAGTTTTTCTTGTATGGAGTTGTCCTTAGTCCTAATGACATGACTATTTGCACTGGTGATCTGAGATAGATGATTATTGATGTAATTATTTTAGATGACTCTATCTGTTATCTATAAAACATTGTGCATGTAATGTGATAAATAAATGAAGTTTTAACTTTGTACGGGAGTTTTATTTCTTAACTGCAAATGCTCTTTTTTTCTTTTAGTCTTTTTTTTTTTACAAAAATAAATGTCTGTTTTAGCTGCAAGTAGCATTGCTACCTCATGTTATGGATGCTGGTTGACACTGCACTTTCCCAACCACCGGACACTAAAAGAGTTAGATACTATTTAATTTTCTTGGTGGTGCATGATGCATTGCACATTTTGTATAACTTCACATGTCCGCAATGGAGGACCCGTTTGAGACATATGTCGTTTTGCTGGATATAAAGTCTTGATTGGACCATGACAATTTCATAAAGGTCAAATAATGATTCACACAATTGTTATTTCATGTTGCCAGTAGGTTCCACTGTCACTGTACCTACATATTGGCGAATACATTTCTTCAGGTTGGGACCGGTTGGGAACGTGTCAATGTTGGGAAAGATGGGACAATCTATAAGTAATCTATATGCCCTCTGCCAGACCAGAAAAGAAACATCACACACAGCCAATGGCTCTGGATCAGGAGGAAAGATCCCAATTGGGCCCCAAGATGCTGGGGACATGCACCCAGGTCTGATCAACCTGTGGTGGGCCTGCCTTAGAAGAGGGTGTCTTGTGATTAAAAGGTTGAAACACCTAATGACGCTACTGGTTACTGAGAGCAGAGTGACCACAAGCGCAAAGCGAAATTGAATGCCATGGAATTGGAGGTGTTAGTGGAAGAGGCAAACAAGCACAAAACATGCAAGTGTTCGTGCCTTAATTTGCTCAATAGGAAGCAGCACATAACACTATTTAGCTGATGCTTTTATCCAAAGCAAGGGGCCATTCGAGGTTCAACATCTTTCCCAAGGACACTTCGGCATGGGCTGGGATTTGAGCAGACAACCCTTTGGTTGGAGGACTACCACGTTTTGGCACTCCCTATGTGCAAAACCTTTAAATGCTTAAACACGGCTATTCTAAAATATGGTATACACATATTTAATTAGTTTCACGATGATTGGACACCATGTGGCCAATTGGGCTGAAATTTCTTGGGCATTACTTTGACCTCATTCCCAATGGATGTAGCATTTCTTATGTTTCTAGCCAAAAATATGTCGAACAAATCCCGCAAAATATGCAAATGTTTGATAGGTCACGCCCACTTCCACCAATAGATTCAGCACTTTAGATGTTAGTTTGTAGTTGCCCCTCAAGCATTCATACTAAATATGGTGACATTTAATTTAGTGGTTACTGCGCTATAGATTTTGGGAGATTTTAGCGCCCCCTATGGACAAAACTCTAACTGCTTTGCTCCGCCTGTTTTGGGACACGAGACAAACATATCTACCAAGTTAGATGATGATTGGAGGAAATGTTGATGAGTTATGGCCAATGTCCTGTTAAGCTCCGCCAAAAGGTTTTTGGTTAATGGCGTTCAAGTTTTTTGACCAATCCTGCTCATTTATTACATAATTTTTTATCTTAAACTCATAATGTCGTGTACAAAATTTGGTGTTGATAGGATTTTAAACCAAAATGTAGATGTCACTTTTTTTTTTCAAAATCCATAATGTTCAACGTGTGCGCAGAAATGTTCTTACTCTCCGCAAAAAATAAGTGTGTGCGCAAAATCGCCGCCGGATTCATGACACGTTTGCACCAGCCGATTTTGTTCTCACCACCACGCGTATTTTTGTGAATCAGAATCAGTCTAAATCAACAGTCCGCTCTCTGCAATTAGCATACTGCCACGCCTCTATTTCTCCAAATAAGGACATCCGTTTGTCATGAAGAGAACGATGTGCAGAACAGAGAAGTTATAAGGGACGGCCCCAAAAGGTAAAAAACACGAGAATCTCACAACAGCAGAAATTGAAGGTGTCAGAGGTGGAAGACACAAAAGAGATTCTTTTCTGTAGCATGTCCTCCTTGTTGTCCTGTGATTGAGTCTATGTCGGAGTCTGTTTCCTCCTCACTCACTCTGACATGCGCTCACTTTACGCTTTAACAATAAACACTGATCACAAGTTATTAGGACACGTACAGTGCTGACATTTACTTTGTGCTTTACCTGCTAACATTACTTGTGTTCAACATTTTAGGTACCTAGGTATTGAAATATTCCCCTCACTAAACCGCATTGTACAACACAACAACCCTGAGATGTTGAATAAGGTCCTGAGTGATCTAGAAAGATGGTCAAGATTACCTAATTCACTACAAGCACGAATTTCAATTATCAAAATTAATGTGTTGCCCAGAATAAATTGTCAGTTCCATGATCCCTCTTTCTCCCCTTGTTGGTTATTGGGATAAGCTTCATGCAGCTGTTTCCAAATTCATTTGGAATGGGAAATGTCCCCGCTTGAAAGCTTCCACTTCTCAGCGCGGCAAACTAGACGGGGGCTTAGCAGTACCCAACTTTAGAATGTAATACTGGTCTTTCACCCTTCGACCCCTGGTTACATGGTTTGATTCTCAGGCAGCAGTTTATTGGCGAGCAATGGAAGAGGGAATGGGGCACCCTTGGTCTTTGACAGATGTGCTATTTTCGAACATCTCTGGGAGGCAATGTCAACTACGATGTGGTCCGATTTTATCCCAGTTGTTTCAGGTAAGGCGCTCAGTAGAAAAGTATTGTAATTCTTCCTGCAGATGGCATCTTCAATCTTCTATTTTCAATAATAAAGAATTGTTGATAGGAGGTAGACCAATTACCTTCTCTCAGTGGGACAGGGGAGGTATTCATTTCTTAGGCGATATCTTTGATCTACATGGATTGCGCTCTTTCCATGACATCAAGTACAAATTTAATTTGCCAGGCCCATCCTTTTTCTTTTATCTTCAGCTTAGAGCAGCCCTTAAAGCACACGGCGTACCCTGGCAGCATCCACACAGTGTTTGCAAGTGAATGAGGGAATTTTTAAAACATGGTTTGTTTGTTTTGGCATGAATTTAGCTCCATAGTGCAGAAACAGACCAGGGTTGTCAAACTTTATGTGAGGATGACTCGCCATGATGAACACAATAAATGCTCTAATACTGTTTTTGTGACTTGTGCATAATAAATAAGGAAATAATAAATACAGAAATACAGAAATAAATGTCTTAAATTTATTTACACATTTATTTATACCCACATATGTTTCTTTCAGTATTTCTGTGTCCATATGTAAATGAGGTAGGAGGTCCCAACCTCAGTCTCGAGCAGGATTGGTTAACTGAGCAATCCAGACAGATGCAATCTATTCCTAGCGAATCTTGAAATGGTGTGTGTGTGTGTGTGTGTGTGTGTGTGTGCTCCCAGACAGCGTGCAAACGCTTATTTCTGTATTTATTTCTGTATTTATTTATACATTTATTTATACATTTATTTATTTATACTTGAGTGATGTTTCGTCCTCCATAGTTTTCAGTGTATGAGCCACGTTGAAAAACAACCATGTTAAAGTTATAGTTCACAATATCATCAGAAGGAAAAACAAAATATAGAAATAATTTCAAACCTATGAACTGTGGAATGCACAAAATATATCCACTTACAAAGCAGCATATACCAGGAAACTCTCAATATCATTTACTTTTATGTTATTTCAACACCACAGTTTGTTTTTTAATCTCATAATCGATTTCATTGTTACTTCCTGTGACTAACTGATGGTTAAATGTTCCCTTTATATCATCTGAAAACATCCTTTAGTTAGAGGTCATTTGTTTGTCACTGTATGAATCTTGTGTCATTAAAAACTGATCTTTTCCAAACGTCCTTACAGATTCTCCATCACATATTTCTTTGAACGCATGACATTTTCTATCGTAAGGACCGTTGTTTAGGAAACTTTTTTTTTACTCTCATGCCGCAGCCATAGTGTTAAAAAGATCTTTGGTGCCTCTGCGTGTCAACGTGGCGGTTGACAGCCAATGAGAAAGTACTTTACCTCTACGTCCCGCTTTTGTATTGGTTGGAATCCACGTTAGGCCACTGTTAATTGGTTATCTGAGAAAGAAAGCCCGCCTCCCCGACTTTGCTATTTATAAGTTGTCCTGCCAACGGCCCACAAACTCCGAAGGGAGGTGTCGCGGGAAGCTGCCAGAATCTGGTGAGTTGTTGTAATCTTGTCTATTAAAGCGTGTTGGAGGAAAAGTGACTTCTAATATTTGTGGCTTATCTTAAACACTGCCAGCAACATGAGGAGAAACGAAATGTGTAGACTAGGGATGGGGGTGGGGTGGGGCCGGCCGCTACAGGATAACTCTGATCACTGTATTCATTTTATGGGAATTGAATGAAATTGAGAGAAACGATGGATGGTGGTGGATCCTGATCGTGTGATGGCAGCTGATCATGGATTATGATTACAACAAGACCGCTTGATATACAATATGAATACTCACATATTCTACCATTACTGACAATAACTCCTCTATTCAATTGTCATTGCTGCTCCCTTCATTCCTATCAGACATTTTCTTTTGTATAAATACTTTTAACATTGACACATCTTTCCATTATGCTAATCAGTGTTGTAAATACTGTTATTTTGTTGATGTGTTCAGTTACACGTGGCATCTATTGCACTTGGGAGAGGGATCCCTCAAATGTGTCTCCCCCATATTTAGTAGTTTTTCCTTACTCTTGTTGAGGGTTAAGGGCAGAGGATGTCAATTGTCAATTTGTGAATATGGGCTATACAAATATAAATTTATTGATTTGATAATAGTGTTTTTTTGGTAGTTTTTCCTTACTCTTATTGAGGGTTAAGGAAAGAAGATGTCACACTTTGTTAAGCCCCAGGAGACAAATTGTAATTTGTGAATATGGACTATACAAATAAAATTTGATTGATTTAGCTCCGCTCTTGGCAGTGACAGGGTTAATGGTGACTAGGTGGATGGTTCAACTGTCTGATGTCTGACTTGCCGTGCTACTGTGCTTTTCTGTCCGTATGTACATTCACAGTTAAAGAGCAGAAATTTGTTGGTGTGTGTCAAGTGAGTCTGTAGATGAGGTGGTCATAGTACTGTAATAGAATATAGAGACTGGGGCAAAAATGCTCCTTGGGGATTCATGTGGTTAAGACCAAAGAAATAATGAATGTGTCAAGCAGCATTTCATAACGGGCCTGCTGCACGTGAACATGATGTAACTGTAGAACGTACCAAATATCTTGCTGCAGTTATGACAGCTGATAATACTTGACTTATTTAAACTCATGTAATGAGAACATTTCATCTCCTCAGTAGTCTCAACAGTTTGATGCTAACATTTACCCACCATCCCGCTTTGACCACCTGAACTCCAGGGTCAAAGAATCTGGTCTGAACATAGGAAGCTGTAAACCCCGGCCGAATCTGAGTAACCTACCTGTGCATTGTTGGGTGGAGAGATTCCAGGAGGTTCTTCTGGGCCTTTATTTCCTCAGTTTGACACTTTGACCTTTTGGGGGTGCTGCTGTTCAGTTGGCTTTTTAAATGAAAAACTGAGGTGCAGACCTTGCTCTACGTTATTTCATTTAATGTCTTCTTGTTTTATGCTTTAGGTATTTAAAAGTTCTACTGTGTTCTGTTTTATATTTTCTATCTCTGTCCCACTCCACTCCATCACACTTCTCCAGTTGATCATGATGCTGCTCAAGTCACTCGTGTCCCTCTGCATCCTGGCTGCTGTTGCCTTTGCTGTCCCCGCTCAGGAGAAACGCATCCATCACCATGCTGATTTGAGTGACCATGTCCACAATGATGCTCACGGCTTCCAGTATGACCATGAGGCCTTTCTGGGCAAGGAAGAGGCCAAGACCTTTGACCAACTGACCCCTGATGAGAGCAAAGACAGATTAGCGTAGGTTTAGCTGACCTTCAGCACACTCTTTCTAAACTATAAAGGGCTGCTACCAACTGCCTCAGCAACAGCCATGGCTACTTCAAAGTTTGTTCTTGTGTGTTAGTATTTACTCATCAAGGAGTTTTTTACTAAAGACATTAGTGTTATTTAGGGCAATTTTGTGTTCTACTTTCAAAAGAATAGAGGGAGCAGATTATTTCACTTTTATTTGTTAAGATACAAGATAGAAGTGTGTAGATAAAACTACCTCTAAAGCTGCCTTCTCCAGCTAACACTGTTGCAGAATCGTAAAGGCTGCACAGTCAAAAACACTCTGCACCAGTCTACAACATGTTGGTATTGATTGAAACATTAAAAAACATTTACAAGAGCAACTCCTTACATTTTTACCTTATTCATAATTCTGACCCAATCACTCTCCACAGAAAGATTGTGGATCGCATTGACACTGACAAGAATGGCTATGTCAACCACGCAGAGCTGCACTACTGGATCAAACACCGGCAGAGGCGGTACATTGAGGAGAATGTGAACAAAAACTGGAACGACTACGACCAGAATCAGGATGGGAAGATTGCTTGGGAGGAGTACAAAAATACCACCTATGGATACTATCTGGGTAATTCTTTGTGTGTGAAAGATGTTCCTCATTTCTAAATTGTATAACTCTTCCCCCTTCATGTAATTTATATTCTTCTCAATGTCTTATTTCTTCCACCTCCTTGTCTTTTCTACCCCCTGCTTTGTAACCTAGAAACTGATTTTTAGTGCTGCCATCATGTCAGCTGCCATGACAAGTGTGACAGAGAAGACGTGTACATCTAGGGACTGCATAAGTAAACACAAGCATCTTCTGTCAGGCCACTTTTCTAAAGCTACTATCAAATCACAGAACATACCACATGAACCTAGCTCCATTCAGCGAGGGTTCCGTCTTGGATTTAGAATGTCTAGAATAATCGGTAACATCAGCCATAGCTGACAAATAACAAAAAAGCTATTTTTACTCCTGTTATACATGTTTACAGTCCATCCATCTGTCCCTTATGTGATTGGCTTATCCATGCATGGGTGAATGGAGCCTGTCCCAGCACACACTTTCCTGAATCTTCTTTAAGAAAACCACACTGTATGTGACTAAATAATTTCAACTCAAAGTTCCACTTACCTGCTGTCTACGGCTTTCCGCCACACCCTATGGCCTTCATTAGCAAATGGAACTGAGATATTTGCCTTTAGGTGATTAATATAAACTTTCAGGCTCAGCTGATAGCAAAAAATACCAGACCAAAGCTTAATCACATGTGACATTGTTAAAAAATGTCACTTCAAATTCCATGTCTTAGTTTTTCTGTAGCTTTGAATAATATTGCATGAACTTCAACAGCAAATAGTTAGCTCAGTTTTCATGGATTTTAGTGGATGTTAAAATTTTCATTTTTCAGAGCATCTTGATGACCTAGGAATAGAATTGTCTGGACGGATTAATAATCCACCCAAAATGTATGAGTTCAATCTGAAATGGAACACTAGAACACCTGTTTCGCTGAAAAATTTAACTTTTGTGATTTCAGATGAGGAGTTTGATGATGTTGAAGACAAGGCCACCTATAGGTCCATGCTCCGCCGCGACGAAAGACGCTTCAAGACAGCTGACCGAGACGGTGATGGTATTGCTACACGGGAGGAGTTTACGGCCTTCCTGCACCCTGAGGAGTTTGATTACATGAAGAAATTGGTAGTGCAGGTAGAGTCTACTCTCTAACCATTGAGAATTTAGATTAGAATAATTTGTAGTCATGTGTCAGTGATTTTGCTCTATAAAAGTCAGTCCCAGTCGTCTGTTAACCACTTTTGTCCTTGCTTAAATATTGTCCCAATTTATATTCGAATAATGGGCATCAGAATTTGTATGCACATTCATGGTCCCCATAGGAGGAAACTTAGTCACTTGGTGAATCTAGGCTTATGTTGTTTAAATTTATTTGATATTAATTAAATTTCACATAGCAAAAAAATTCTCTAGTTTAAGCTAAAATCGATTAATTATGTGCTGTGCAGTCTGTTAGGGTCAGAGGAGTGTCGCAGTGCCTGTGTTGCATTATGTTGCTATTGATTTATAATACAGAACTTTGCTGCAGCTGTGGTGCCAGTGTTTGCGGTCTGAAAGCACCTTTAATGGTAAATGGTAAATGCTCTGTATTTATAAAGCGCTTTTCTAGTCTTGATGACACTCAAAGCTCTCTACAGTACAGTTTTGCCATTCATCCATTCACACACATATGCTTATTATTTTCTGTGTCACTCATCACTCATACTTAGCCGTCAGAGGTAATTTGGGGTTCAGGGTCTTGCCCATGGACAATTTGGTATGCAGAATGGGGGAGACTGGGATCGAACCACCAAACTTCTGGTTAGTGCAATCTGGTTTACATCTTGTTATGGAGCCTTAAAAGGCATGTTTTCCCTGTATATGTGTTACATGGAGGTTAAGTCAATTGGTGATTCTAAAATGCTCATAGTTGTGAATGGGGTATGAAAGGTGACAGGTTACCCGTCCAGGTGTACCCTGCCTCTTGCCCAATCGATAATAATGGATATTGTATTTTTAAAGAATTAACATAGTATCATAGCTGTCAAGCAGGACAGCTAATACTATTCATACAAAAGACAAACAGCTTACTTTGTATAGGCTTCACCTCCTCACAGAGCTTTTATTATTCAGAAACCTTTAAAGAAAATTACTGAAAATAATTGAACTATTTTCTTTTTATAGGAGACGATGGAAGACATTGATAAAAATGGGGATGGCAAGATCAACTTAAATGAATACATTGGTGGGTGACTGAGTTATGTTTTAAACCAGCTACTCCACTTGTCACCTGGAGGCAATCTGCCCTAAATGTGTGCCTTCTGCTCCATAGGCGACATGTACACACCAGAGAATGGGGAGAGTGAGCCCGAGTGGATCCAGACAGAGCGGAAACAATTCGCAGAGTTCAGAGATGCCAACAAGGTAAATGCTGCTCAGCTATTCACTAATCTTTTCTCAACACAGCAACATTTGAGTTTGTCACAGCTGGCACATGCAGAGAATTTTTTCACTGGCCCCATCTGCCTGTTTCCTTCGATATCAGCTGGAGCAAACATTATGTAGGTGAAGTTGAGATGATGTTAAAAGTTAAGATTTGTCCTTCATCTATCACTCCATTATCCCTGAAGAGTTGGGGGGATGTCAATCCAGTGTTTGAGTTCATCATAATGTATGCAATCAATTGCCTTTTGGGGAATTTAGTTTATGTGTACATGTTTTTGCATGTGTACACTGTTGTGAAACTACTGGAAAATCCCATTGCTGCCAGGTGAGACCTGAAGGTCGGCAGTTCGATCCCCAGTCTTCCCCATCTGCATGCCGAAGTGTCCTTGGGCAAGATGCTGAACCCTGAATTGCCCCTCATAGAACAACAAAGTGCTGCTAATAGATGCACTGTATGAATGTGTGTGTGATTGGGTGAATGTAAAACTGTACTGTAAAGAGCTTTGAGTGGTCATCAAGACTAGAAAAGCTCTATATAAATACAAAACCATTTACCATTTTACCATTTCTCTCCTGTGAATAATGACATTTATGCATGCTCTTACAATTAGGCCGTGTTCAGTCATGACCTGCGGGTAAAATCCGGAAAATTGGCCGCGGGGTTAAACTACAGTTGGCCTTTCACAGATGCACAACTCAGTGAGAGGTTCTCTGCACAGATGTGTTCACAACAGCAACAAATTCTCTGCATTATTCAGGCGATGGAGCAGAAGGGTGCAGCAGACAAAGGCAGGAAGCAACATATTAACTCCACTGCGGAGATCACGCGTCGGTGTCTTCTACATGTATGACACTGCTTTTTAACCCGGAGATAGTTTTTTTCCTTTATTTATTTTTGAGTCTGTTGCGCATCATTCCCCACCACTCACACGCTGTGAATCCAGCGTGGGTTCACCTGCTGTGTTCACACATCGAATTCTCCTGAATTTCAACTGACTTATACTAGTACGATACTAGAAATTGACTGCTGAATGTCTCATTCGGACATTTGTGTTTAACACATGCACCTCCTCCAGAGAAAATATGGAGAAACTGCATGTCTGAAAGCCCCTCCTCAGTAATACCCTTGTGTGTTGTCCAGGATGGCTACCTGGATGGTGATGAAGTGGCCGAGTGGATATTGCCAGGAGAGGTTGACCATGCTGACAATGAAGCCAAACACTTGATCCATGAGACAGACACGGACAAGGTAGACCTCCCAGTTCTCAGACCTTTGCCACAGATAGACTGCCTTTGACACTCACACATAGAAACTAAACCACACATCTCATATTTACCATTTATTAATACCAGATACCAGAATTGTTTTTGGGTTTGCTTTCATATTAATACCATCGCAGAGGATTAACACCTGGAGCTGGTGGTGATGCAGTTGTAAACGGGGAGCAGAAAGAGGGTGAAAACTGACTTGTGGTGTGTTCAAAGTTGCTTCAACGTGGAAAACGGCTAGCAACTGAAAATTATATTTAATTCATGCAATACCATGCACTGATATTTTAACTGATATGGTTAGAGTTTGTGTTTATAACCTAGATTTGCTACTGTCAACAAACCCCATGAGTAGAATTGATCCAAAAGTGAATGTATGCAAAGACTGATATATTCTATTCCACTGAGCCACAGAGCTCCCACTGATTAAAACACATAAGTAAGCATGTTGCACTTGGTGGCCCCAAATTTGGATTAATCCGCTGCTGAAAATAGGCCTGAACAAATAGTGTAGGGTATTTAATGTTTAAAGAAATTACTGAGGTAAAAAAAAATTATTATAAATTTGTGAGCCAAAGATTTAGTGTATTGCAACTGACAGAGAAAACAGAAAGACGGACAATATGAGAAATCTAGATTGACAGCAGCCCTGTACCTTGAGATATGTTATCCTTTAAGTAATCTCAGTGTGCAGCGAGTTGGCAGTTTATTAGATACACCTAGCTAAATGTCATGCAGTGCCACCAAATAGCCCTGCAATATTTCATAAAGCCTGTAATAAATTTGTTTTGAAAATGTATCAGACCAATTTTTTACACATTGTTAAATTTGATCTCATTGTTGTTTATAATGGTTACTCTGAGACGCTGAAAATTATTGACTTTCTTCTGAAATACAGACAAATTCATCCCTAAAACTAGAGTTATAGAAAACAAGTCACAAACAGCACAATGATGTAAAAAAACACAATGCATTAAAAATCCACAATTACACAAATGAAGATGACAGGGACCATGTACATACAGTATACTTCATTACTACCCATACTGTAGAAGGACAACGTGCTTCATGTAACCAAGAACAACTGTAAGGACAGGTACAGCATTTAGAGTAATGTCATAATTGTAATGACCAGCAGACTGACTGTCATGTGTCTATGCTGTCAAGTATATTGGTAAAAATAGTGGAAATAATTGGGGTAATTGTGGTTTAATTATTAACAAGCTTCTCTTTCTCTTGCTCCTGTTTTTCATCACCTCTTGCCTGCCCTGCCCCACCCCCACCACCCATTTTTCTCTCGATCACAAACCAATAAACCAAATAACAGGATGAGAAAATAACCAAGAAGGAGATTCGGGCCAACTGGAACATGTTTGTGGGCAGCCAGGCAACCAATTATGGGGAAGATTTAACGAAGAGACATGATGAACTTTGATGAGCCTTCACGCCCCAGTAGGTTGGGTTTATATTTAACTACTATGGAGAATTTTGTTACAGGGGTAATTGGGGATGTCTGTGGGGGTGTAATTTCTGACTTTAAGTTAGGCTATAATCGAGGGTATAATCATGCACCCTTGAACCCACATATACAACTTCACATCCACAGTAAAGAGACATAGAGTTCAGCATGCAATCACATACCATGTATGCGAGTACAGAAAATACTGATGGTCCTGAATATACTTTTCTTTGTTTTATGGCATATCCATTAGATCAGTGGTCACCAACCTTTTCGAGCCCAAGATCACTTTTTATTTCCAAACGTAGACCGAGATCTACCACCCTGATATCTTCCAAAACACCCACTTAGGAGGGTCATATTTAATACATTTTGAAATTTCTGTTAAAGGCTGAATGTACGAGCATAAATATACACAAAGAAAGGCAGTTGTGCAACTTTATCTATTCAATGCACAATATTCACATTAATATCGTTCATATTGACAGCATCTGTTCAATGCACAATATTTAGCTTCAGTTCAACAATATATTCTGCAGAGGAGCTGCTACTGCAGCACAATATTTTTACATATAGGCTTTGACTTGAATATGGCCATAAATTCCTTGTATACAAGTAGTCCTGTGTACCTTAATAAATACCAGTACTATACAGTATGAAGCTGTGCATCTTCTGCTCCTGCAAATATTTCACAATAAAAAAAACTTTTTAAACAAAAGAATGGATTCGGTCAACAGAAACGCTGGAGTGCCTTTATTTTGAAACGCATACAGAAAGTGTTGCAACCATTTATGTTTGTGACATAAATTCATCAGACAAACATTAAAACTCAGGTGAAAGATAATTTTCTCTGTTTATTCTGCAGTGAACCACGATGTTTATCTGTCTATGACAAACGTATTTACAATACTTCCAGAACCCGTTTCAAAGTAAAAGCACTCCAGCGTTTCACTTTCTGAACCCATTCATTTCTTCTTGGGCTTTGATTGTTATTGACAGATGCACGTCTTCATACCGTGGGGTCCTGACATTTAGTTTAGTAAATAATCCAACTTGTATTCAAGGAAATGCAGTCGATAAACCTGCAGCTCCGCTGCCAGTAGCGGACACACTGCGCGTGTGAACAACAGACAACCGACACACAGCTGATCTGCGGCCAAACCTCAGCCTGTGAGTCCAGAGAGTTCGGGGATCGACAGTGAAGGTTTTAGAGATCGACACGTAAATAGCGATCGACAGGTTGGCGGCCACTGTATTAGATTGTTTTACTGAGATGTCTGTCCTCATAAGTATCATATTGTCCAACGGAAAAAAACATTCTGTGGATCATGTCAAAATGTGGGTTTATCTGAGACATTTGTGTTTACATAACCATTTGTTGTTAAAGTGCATGAAACAGATAATTGAAACAGAGGAAAAGAGGGGATTTGAAGATCAATGGTATTTTATTGACGTTTTGCGGCTTCTGTCTATTAAATAAAAATCTTTTTTCCAAACAAATGTAGTTTTTATTTTGTACTTAATATTCTTGAGGCATTACTGTACAATGTAGTATGAGTATTGTTTTTCTGCTTTTTGTCAGAGTCCTGGCTATTCCGTTGTGGCTTTTCTAATTGCTGTAGTGATGCTTGGTGGTAAATTCAGTACTAACACCTATCAATCTTTAGCCGAATTGTATAGCCATGAAATCATACTATCACATCATGAAATTTCATTCTTTTTCAGTATACCTCAGGAGTAATGCTCAGTGTTTTTTTTAATAAATACATTTCTTAAATAATATCACTATTATAGCAGTGATGTTGATTCCAGTGTTTGTATCCAGCCTAAGCAGTGGTATCCTGGAACAGGAAAAGATGGAGCTAAAAAAGAACTATGGGCCTCATTCACCAATATCTTTAAATAATAATTTTATTAAATTTGTTCTTAAGAAGTTTCCTAAGTAAACTCTGTCACATTGCAAATGCAATATTGTTCACAACTGCGTTCTTATATTGATGAATGCCATGTCTTTGTAAACTCAGAGCGCGTGTCAGTTTTTCCCAATTAGTATAGGTAAATGCCCCATCATGCCCATAAAAGGGCATGAGACTGCAGTGCTGTGTGCACACACATAAATCGCAGAAACTGAAATGAACATTTAAGAAGCCAGAATTGATTGAATGAAAATCTAAACAAACCGTAACAAAAAGTAGTTATATTTTGTGGTGTCAGCAGTGGGCATAAAATCTTAGATCAAACAATTTATTTCTTCAATAATGCAACTTTCTCCCGATACAGCTTTCACTGAATGGGTAATTGTATCCCATGTATCGTTCAAAAATAAAAATTGTCAAACACAGAAGAGAGAGGGGCAAGGAAAGAGAAAAGGAAGGTGCACAGAGTTATGGGTTGGAGCAGCTCATCATTGGAAACACAGCACTGCAGGTGAACCCTCAGCTGAGCACCTGTGGATACTCGACCTGAGCCTGATGGACCCATTGGGACCAGAAATGCCAGGTCAGGTTTAAACAAAAGGTTTTCAATAACATTCGGGTTCAGGTTCCGCTTGGTGCGCAGCACGCACACATGGGGCTCGGCATCCAAAGACCAGTTGCATCTCCTGAGTCATCGCTCATCTCAGAACAGAAATAAACTCTGTTTTCAGAATTACCGGCTACACTTAGACAGAACATTTTAAAGGGATAGTTCATCGAAAAATGAAAATTCACTCATCTACTCACCACTATGCTGATGGAGAGGTGGGTGAAGTGTATCAGTCCACAAAACACTTTTGGAGTCTCAGGGGCAAACAGCATTGCAGCCAAATTTTATCAAATTGAAGTAAATGGTGACCGCATTCAATTTCGACTCGCTGTGATCCATGTGTCAACGCAGCTGCAGAGGAGGATATCAGAGGACATTTACAATAAGAGCATGAACAAAGTTTAGAGTCTAATATCAATTTCGGGGCTTACGGACAATTGGACGACACCACACGAGCAGTATGAAGGCATTTTATGTTTTTTTCTGTCGTTTTTTACGTTTGAAGAATCAGTCACCATTTACTTCAATTGTATTGGATTTGGCTGCAACGCAGTTTACCACTGAAACTCCAAAAGTGTTTTGTGGACTTCACCCCAGTGGTGAGTAGATAATGAGTGAATAAAACATTTTCGGTGAACTATCACTTTAACTCAAATCTGTAGCAGTAAGACTATGGAACATGTGATACTTTTCATGAGTAAACACCATTGTGTAAAACATAAAGATAGTTGACTATTTTTGTGACTAAATATTCTCTTCAACATGTTCACATGTTTAAAAAGTGTTATCTTTTTCAGTATAGAGCAAATATTCTGTTTGTCTGTTCTCCTCTTCAACATTTCCATGCATTTAAAACAACAGCCTTTCAGTTATCAAGTGTGCATAAGAGTAGTCTTCAGTGTGTGTAGATTCCGTTCTTACATAAGAGCAAATCCCAGATGAGAAAACATTGATTAAAGTCAGAGTCTTTGTAAAAACTGCACAAGTGGGTTTTAAGAAATAATTTATTCTTAAGAATGGTTGGTGAATGAGGCCCATTGAGCTGTGTTCTAGCATAACAGCTACTGATTTCTGTACCAAAGCACAATTTCTACACCAGTTAAATACATATATATATATATATATATATATATATATATATATTATATAAATAAATAAAAGTTTAATTCATTCAACGACCAAACAAAACAATTCAAATGCAAACACAAAATCTCAAATCTTAATGAAAAGGAGCAGAAAAAATAATCTTCCCCTCTTTCACAAGACATTAATCAACAAAGTAAATTATTAATTAAAAAATGTCACTAGTGCTTGAAAAGTATTTGTTAGTTTAACAGCAAATCATTTGTTTCTGAACCAAAACCGCGATTAAAGAAAGTAATTCTGAGATGTTTTTGTTTAGATCTTTACTATATCTTAACAGTTGTCCATCACCTTATCTGAATCTGTTTAGATCAAGCACTTCAAAAGTAATTTACAGATAAGATAAATTAGATAACAAATATCAAATAACAATGGTAGTGAAATGGTGTTGGGAACACTTTCTTGACACACTTTTGGCCCTTAATATCAATCAATCATTATTTCAATGCCACAGCCACTGAAAGTATTGTTGCTGACCATGTTTATCCCTTTATGGTCATAAGTCCCAGGATGAATGTGCAGCTGACAAATCTGCAGAAATGATGTGATGTAGTCATGTAAACATGAAGCAGAATCTCAAAGAACTGTTTCCAACATCTTGTGTTTGAGACCAAAGGGAGCAACTACTCAATATTAGTGGGGTGTCCAACATAAAGTGCGCATTGAATGTGACTCAACAACATTTTTAACATTTGTTAATTATTAATGTTTGTTGTAATTAATAAGCTGGACGATTGAACAAATCAAAATGCAATTTCATGTTGAATAATTCACTCATACAGAATCTTGCGGCTGCATCACATGGTGTAAATTCATTTGCACAGTTGTGGAACTCAGAAGCTTTCCAAAACAAGCAAGTGACTTGACACAAGGCTATGTCAACTGTTAATGGTACACTTTAAAATCAACATGGATTCAAAGTCCACCAAAGTTTTTTAGGTAGGGCTGAACCGAAACTGTTCCCCACCAAGTTCTATTTACTGACCCAAACTGCTAATACACCAACTTAGATTGTCTACAGATACAGTCATTAACTAGGTAAAATTCATGTAGTATAGCACCTTTCACAGAGAAAAGTAACAAGGTGGGTCACAAAAATAAAATTGTTACATATCACAATGATCATTGTATAAAAAATACATATATGCAACATAGAAGATGATATTCAATTCAATTTTATCTGTAAAAATCCTGTGTTGTAAACTAGACAGCACAAGGTGACACAAAGGCCAGTTTGAATAAATAGATCTTTAGTTGTCTTTTAAAGGAGTCAACAGATGCTGCAGATTGTAAGTCAATATGAGTATCCCATACTGTCTGAGCTACAACTAGAAAAGCACAGAAAAGCACATAGGACGACCAGTAACTACGGAATTGCAATAGCCTAAACAGGATGAAACAAAGGCATGAATAATAATTGTGGCTGTTTGTGGTGCAATGGTCCTGAATTTGGCAATAATTTCTTGAATGGAAAAACACAGTACAGGTTAATAATGTTGGCAAAGTTACAGGCCTTCACATCTCCAACCAGGAAGCAGAACTCAGTTATAAAGTTTTTGTAATGAGAACGGTGCACATGGAGCTTTGGGATGTTGTGGTGGAAAAGCATTAAGTAAAGAAGGTTGATATTACAAAAAATATGAGTGATGTTATCAAAAAGTCTGTAGTTCGGAGTTTGGATGACTCTGTGGATTCATTTGGCCTCATTTACTCACAGTGTGTAGGCACAAACCTAGGCTTAAACCGTGCGTACGAACGTTTGACGCACGAATCTGGGATTCATCAATATGTTCGTACCTAAATTTGTTCGTACTCTGCGAACAAATTTAGAACTTCCTCAGACCATGCACATGCACAAATGAAGAAGGCCGGGCTTTGCTGGAAAATGTAAACACACACCCTTTTGACTAAATGCATAGTATATTAAAACTCCATATATTTGAATAAAAATAGTAGATAGACAGCAATAATTTAATTTACTAATGAATTGACCAAATGTATAAAAAAAACTATGAAATTGACGCCCTTTCATCCTCATCATCTCGACAAAACCTGCTGAATTCATATTTATGTTTATAGATAAACGGGGCTTCGCTTCTTCTGCAACAAAGAAGTTAAAACACCGCGTCGAGTCATAATCTGCGGGAGGAACAATTCTGTCTGCAGGTGTGTGTGTGTGTGTGTGTGTGTGTGTGTGTGTGTGTGTGTGTGTGTGTGTGTGTGTGTGTATTAATCGATGATGTCGGATCATGACTCCGGTCACTTTAACCCTGATGTCCTGACTGTGCGCGTCACGTTACGTCTCGTGTTGTGTAGCAGGTTTAAACGTGTGTCTCGTAAACTCTAGAGTGAATCAAACAAACACAAAGTAAACATCAGTCCTGTACGTGTCCTAATAACTGCTGATCAGTGTTTATTGTTAAAGTGTAAAGTGAGCGCAGGTCAGACTCCGACAGAGACACAGGACGATCCGACCTTTAATATGCGTCTGTCCTGAAGCAGCCGTGTTATAATTATTTAGAGTCCACGTCGCCATGCATCTTAGAGAAATGTCCACAGCTGTAGTGCTCAGCTCTGTGCAGGACACAGCATTCAGCGCCTCAGTTATTGCAGCCCAGGTTTAATTTGTTATAACATCGTCACTCTGGAGGACACGCTACAGAAAAGTGTCTTTTGTGTCTTCCACCTCCTACACCTTCAATTTCTGCTGTTGTGAGATTCTTGTGTTTTTTACCTTTTGGGGCCGTCCCTTATAACTTCAACTGTACACTGCTTTCTTCATGACAAACGGATGTCCTTATAAGGAGAAATAGAGGCGTGGTAGTATGCTTATTTCAAAGAGCGGACACGCGCCTGTCGATTTAGAATGATTCTGATTCACGAACACACGCATGGTGGTGAGAACAAAATCGGCTGGCGCGCACGTGTCATGAATCCGACGGCGCTTTTGCGCGCACACTTATTTTCTGCGGAGAGTAAGAACATTTCTGCGCACATGTTAGAAAATGAGGCCCAATGTCTTGAACCAGAGTAAGAATATTACCTGGGATGGCGTTTGAGGCTAAGATACCGTCTTGAAAACAGACGCCTGACACACAAAAATTGCTCAATGTGCAATTAATAACTGGAACACATTAAAGTATTATGCAGTATCGCCGTTATTTAAATATAACAGACTCTTATGTTACTGATTTAGTGTCCCATTGAGGTATAGGACATAACTGATACACAGAAGGAAAATATATGAGACTGTGCAATGGTTAAGGAGTAATAAACTCAATCAGTAAAATGACTGTCAATTGCTACAAGCATCTATGTATTGTAATTTTGTCAGACTATTGAATCTAAGGATGTAGTTTTATTAGCAACATTTATTGGTGAGAACAAATGTGCATTTGTCAAAAAACACCAGACACCCTTCGACAAGGGCTCTCTGAAACTGAACTTGGTACTTGAGTGCTGAATGGTCCTCAGGTTCACAGGATTTTCAGGGCTATTTAGATGCATGAACATAAGTGGTGTTACTCTCTTGCCCGTCAAGGCTTTTGTGTCCTTCTAATGATGTGTTCTGCTCGTCAGGATGGCCATCTGTCTCTTTCCGAGCTACTGGACAAGATTGACTACATCAAGACCAGCACCATCACTGACTATGGAGGCATGAGGGTGGACGACCACGATGAACTGTAAATAATCTGTATTGTAGATTAGTCTCTTTGGGATTTCGAGCTGCTCTTGTTTGTTTCTTCTTTCAGAGACACGGCAACCCTGCTGAGGACTGTGGTTAATGTTCAGAAACTGTTCAAAACAACACATGGATATTAAATAAAATCTCCACCAAACAATAAACACTGCCAGTCATGGGTTTCTGTATGTTTAATGTAAATCACTTGAAATTAGAGTGATTCATATCAACAGTCTCACAATGTTTACCTCTATCTGCTTTAAAGTCAGCTATGGAATGACATCTTACACAGACACATTTTTCTTTCTAAAGTTGTAAGGAGACTCATTTATAAAATCCACTTCCTTACCCCTTTTAACGATCCTTAACCTTCACAACTAAATACCTAGCCCATACCCAACCTAAACCGTGCATAAATTAGACTTGAACCTGAACATTAAAACTGAGCAGCCCTTTGACATATTTTGGTTCAAAGCTGGATGTGCCATCATTTGATTGGCCCATCGCACCGTTCCCCAGACTGCAGTACCCACTGGAGGAGTTTGCCAAAGAGAATGCACAGGAGGAGGCTCGTTGTCTGGAGGAGGTAAGCTGTGTATGTGTAGAAGGGGGGGTGCAGAGTCTGAGCCAGGAGTGGTGGGATCGGGACATGAATGGCTTCAATTAAACAGATTTGATCCAAAATGTCAGGATGTCGAGGGCTACTTTCAACTACATGTGTCAGCACCTCTCCACAAGATTTGCCCGCCCCTTCCCCTGCCCATAATTATGAGGAATGTCGATCTAAAGTGACCTAATTTGAAATGCGACCTCAGTCTGAACCATGTGACCCATATTGGAATTCAATGCAACTTTAGCGTCACTCTAGATCTGGGGTCGGCAACCTTTTTGACAATAAGTGCCAATGTGAAATTTTCTTGTGAATTAGTGTGCCATATCAACATTTTTTTATATTAAGTTTTATTATTGAACCACATTAATATTTCCAACAGACGTGCCATTTTATTCCATCCATATTGGCTATAGAACAACACTTTAAAGAAACATGTTTATCTCATTATGATTGCAATAATAAGTTTGTCATTAAGGTTTTTGGCGGTGGCAAAGACTTTGAGAGAGTTGGCTTCTCATACCTGGACACTGCACGTTTCATTGATTCTCCCTTGTCTGCCTGATCTTTGAAACTTCTTTCGTGCCATGTCTCAAAGTGGCGCTTAACACTGGACGTTCGGCACACAACCTTTTCAAAACATAACGTGCACACAGCACGGTCCTTATGGAAAACAAAGCCACAGTCTTCTGCCCATGAGGGCTGAAATGCCCGTGTCTTCAGTTTTTTAGCTAACGGGCATGCCATCACCAGTACACCTGAGCGGCTGCACTTCACGGAGATTCATGTGGGGGAATGCGAGCAGCGCCGGCTGGGAGGCTTCTTCTTATTATTATTTAATGCCGATTAGCATCCAGCCTATGGCGCATTACTGGCACCTGGTGGCTGGGAGGTGTTAACATCAAGCTAAATAATACAGGCTGCGTGACGGCAAAACGTTTGAACATTTCTTTAATAAGAAATCGCCTGTGTGACATCATTGGCACGCGTGCCTTAGGTTGCTGACCCCTGCTCTAGACATTCTCCAGAGGGGCTGTATATATGAACGCAAATATCAGAGAGAGCCTATGGACTTTCTTCAGTATGGACGCGACAAGACAAAAAAAAAAATAGAACAAATATCTCTGGATGAAAAACCTGTTCAATACATGTAGACAAAAACGTGATCTCCGCAGCATAATATGTTACATCCTGCCTCTAAATGCTGCACTACCCCTCGCCTTAACACTCGGGTGATTTCTGTGTTGTTGTGCTCGGCCAATTTTATTCACCTTATACAAGCTTCCACTAGGAAACATTATCAGGATACACTCTGTAAATGTTTGCTGATATGCAGATGACACCCAGTTGTACCTAATAATAAAACTAGAATAGTGTAATCAATGAACTAAACTTCAAGCATGTCTCAAGGACATAAAAACCTGGATGAACAGCAATTTTCTCTTATTAAACTCAGATAAAACAGAGGTTCTAATACTTGGCCCTAAACACCTTAGAGATACATTATCTAATGATATAGCTGCGCTAGACGACATTGCCCTTGCTTCCAATGAAACAGTCAGGAACTTGGGAGTGATCTTCGATCCTGATTTGTCCTTTGATTCTCACACAACAAATTTCTAGGACTGCCTTCTTTCACTTGCGTAACATTTCAAAAATCCAACATGTCCCGTCTCAAGAAAAATTTGGCCACGCCTTTGTTACATCCAGACTTGATTATTATTATTATCAGGCTCCAGCAGTAAGTCGTTAAAGACTCTGCAGCTTGTCCAAAAAGCTGCAGCACGTGTCCTGACAAGAACCAAGAAAAGAGACCACATTTCTCCTGTGTTAGCTTCGCTACACTGGCTTCTGGTTGAATCTAGAATAGAATTTAAAATTCTCCTCCTCACCGAGCTTCTTTCTTCTTCTCCCTCTTTATCACATTGTCTCATCAATACGTAACTGACTTTACTTCTTCCCCGTAGTCCTTGTGCTTTATCGTTTGCAGATCCAAGATCACTGCTGCAAACACATCGTGGATTATGATGGTATATCGCGAATCAGAGAATGTGATGGCAGATCATGATCATATTGGCAGATCATGGATCTTGTTGACCGCTGATTGTGTATAATGGTGGTGTATCATGATAGTGTAGGCAGCTGATCATGGACTATTATTTACAAGACTGCTTGATATACAATATGCCTACATACATATTCTACCATTACTGACAATAACTACAAATACTTTAAACATAGACACAATTTCCATTATGTTGCAACGGTTTCTTCTCATCAATGTTGTAAATACTGTTATTTTGCTGACGTTTTCAGTTACACGTGGCATCTATTGCACTTCTGTCCATCCTGGGAGAGGGATCCCTCACATGTGGCTCTCTCTGAGGTTTCAACGTTTTTTACCCCCCTGTAGTTTTTCCTTACTTTTGTTGAGGGTTAAATGCAGAGGATGTCACACCTTGTTAAGCCCTGTGAGACAAATTGTGATTTGTGAAATAAGATTTTATTGATTGAGTGATTGTTTTATTGTTGTGAACATTTTCCTGCGTTGTTGTTTGTGTGAAAGGCAAACTTCAGAACAAGAGTTTTGTCTTGTATGTAAACAGTCATTGAAGGCACAATCAAAATGTAAAAGGTATCGAACCATTTATTTAACTGTTATATTAAATGAAAAAAAAAAAATGCTTCAGGAAGAGAAAAAATATGCCAGCAAATGACATAGGCCATCGGAGTGTGTGCCTTGGACACATGTTCACGCGTTCCCCAGATCCTCCATTGTCTCACACTTGCATCACTGGACGAGCCTCTTTGGCACTGAGGTCAACCCCTGAGGCAGCAAAGCCAGTTCCACCCTGACAGAACACATGACAGGCAGTCAGCAATAAATTCACATCAGAGTGCAGTAATACTGTCGAGAAATGTGGGAAACTAAAAACACTAGGATTGGGGCCTTAATATTTTAAGGTTTTGACCTATGTAAACTTGACCCACTGTCACAATAATTACTATACCGACTTATCGTACTATATATAAACATGAAGACAATAATTTAGCAGACATCAATAAATTGCCCTATGTGTCTACATGTGTGTTTGTTTACATAAGAGTTGCGAGTTATGCCGCTTCTCTCCTGTAAGTCTGGGAGCGAGGCGGAGTTTACACTCACACACATGCCAGAGGCCAGCCACACTCAGAGAAAAACAAAGTGAACCAGAGATGAGATGAAGTGATATTTTTGGGGATTTGAGCTGGATGATAAAGGAGAGCACAGTTACGTTAACAAGGCGGTATTTCACGTATAAATCAAAATCACACAGCTTCAGGCTACTAGCAGTGGTCTGTAGGCAACCCTGCCAGGATGCTTTGTTATTAGAGGAGCTAAGTTCAGTAACCTCGCTGCTATACACTGGTTAAATCAAGTACATCGTGTATCTTCAATGAGGGGGGAGGGTGCGACATGAAATTATGTCCCAAAAAGAACATTTTCTTTTAAGGTTGTTGTGAAAAAAATGACCATAATACATTGAAATGATATTAAACTAAGATATTACAATCATTATCATTTTAAAATCCTTATTAATTAAGAAAATACTACAATTGTGGGTCTCTCTCCCAGCTTGCCGGTCATTCGTCATACAGCCCTAACACTTGTCCCTACCCCTTCATCCCAACAAGAATCGGGACAGCCTACCCCTTCACGTGAACGGGCAAAACAGAGAAGAAGGGCTAAGGGATATGGAGAAGGGGTGAAATGGGATTGGGCCTTACTCACAATAAACACCAACACTAATCAAAAGTTAATAGTGAACTGAGTACACACAAAATGACTTTTTTTCAATGTGTTTAAATGCATGCCCCATAAATTCCAGAGCGAATCAAACAAACAAAGTAAACTTCAGTAGTGTTCAGGTCGTAATTGCTTGTGATTAGTGTTGGTGTTTATTGTGTAAAGTGTGAAGTGTAAAGTGAGTGCAGGTCAGCAGGAGTGTGGAGGGAGCACACCCAGACAGGAGAGTCTTTGCAGCGTTTATATGAGCTCGGCCCTTTGGAATGACATCACACCCGAATACCCGAGTTGATAGCATTCCAGTGGCACATTTGGTCGGAAGTCAAAGATGGATGCCTCCAGGAAAGCCAGTCTTGCAGTTGCCCTTTCAAGAGTTTGTTTACGTTAGCCAGCAAGCCATTGTTGGCAAAACCAGTTCATAATAACGCATCAGGCGGCATTTCACGTATACTAACACCATAGTAACACGTCCTCAGACAGTAATTGGACAGCTTGGGCTGTCCGGGGGCCTGTGTGTTTGAGTGTAAACCCTGCCTCGCTCTGAGACTCAAAGGAGATGAGCGAGGCGACAATCGACTCGATCAAATACACATACCAGCTAAATGTTAGGCGTACCAGTGCAACAAAGGAACATTGTCACAATTCACAGATTTGCCGTGGCGGACCGCCACGCACAAATGTTCCCTTCGAAAACACTGGTGTTACTGCAAGTTCTGTGGGCGCCCCTGGGGTTTACCACAATAACAAGTTGGGAAAATGATAAGCACATGAATGCTCTTTCTCGTTCACTTGCTTGTTAAGTAGATGTATGTACACATGCAAGACTGAAGTTACAAACGGGTGGTTCTTGTGCGTACTATGTAATAAAATACTGGTGGCTCCTCTTGGGGTAACTCCCCTGCAACTGAAGTCAGCAGCATGGCTGCCAACGTGTCAACATGATATGAGGCAGCAGTGACAACCACTCACTGTCTGAAATCATAGAGTTGTCATGTCAATCTTATTAACTGGGAAACTAGAGTAAAATCCTGTGTAGACTGGATCAGGAGCTTGATTATAACGGGAGCTGACATCCCTTGAGTGTCAGCTCAATAGAAGTAGACACATACCCTCTGAAGTGGTATGATATCTCTGTCAGACAGTTTGTCTCCCGTCACAGGATCAATCATGTCCATCTTGATCAACTTCTCCACACACTCCTGAGTCACCACTGCACCCCTGAAAAAAGGAGAGTGTCACATACTCTTGGGGGTACTAACAGAGAACACTTAGCATGCGAATACAAGAGTTGGGCCACTCACGAGGGTCGCAGAACAGCGCAGGGAACACTGTTGGCGAGGACGTCTCTGGTTACTGCACATACATACCTGTCCTGAAGACACAAGAAAGGATTAGATCACATTAGCAGCACGGCAGAGGAAACGCATTACACATAGAAAAAGGTTTGACCATAATGTCATTATATACACAGTTGTGGCTGAGAAGCTGATTTGCTGCTCTGTTTTATATCACCATATCCAGAATATATCAAATTCACTGGTCAGACAAAAAAGGTCATCATACAACCGTAACCAATAATATGTTGATCACACTAAGGCAGACATGAACTCTGCAAATGTCCACAATGGGGTCCGGAGTTTGTTTTTAACATATGAAGAACGCTGTAGGAGATTCTCCGCTCAGACGCGTTTACAACAACACAGAGGGGTGGTGCAGCATGCAGGAGGCATTATGTAACGTATTAATTCCACTGCAGCAATGACATGTTACATCAATACAGGAGTCAAATCTTTCCATGTTGACATATTTGTAGGCCCGTTGTATGTGTATAACACATCTTTTTCATCTTGAGGGATTGCTATTCTTTTTTTCCATCCGTCGTGTATTAGAAACGTCATCCACAGAGAAAAAACACAGCAACTTTTGTTTGTAAATACAGCCAATCTGGGTAATTTAGATTATCCAGAGTTCAGTACATGACTAAAAGCAACTTAACAGTGTGTGCATCTCCAAAGCCTATGATGATTCTTCTTATGTGCTACGCTCCATTGTTGGTCTGAGTCTTTTTAGGACATTCTTTATTGACAGTAAGAAAAACATCAAAATACACACTTTAAGGCCATATCCACATCTGAGCCGACATGTGAAACCATTTCAGTTCAAACTGGACTCCGTCCATGAATTTTATATGTCCTGAGAGATCCAATTACAAATGGACAAATCTATCTGTTCACACCTGGCAATAAAAGAGAGCGACAAAAAGCAAGAAAGAGAGATATTGTTGGGATTTTGCGAGATACAAATAAAATTGAAGTGATTCTTCCAAGTTGACACTTAAATATAATTATTTCAATTCCCAACTTTCTTCCTTTTTTGTGGTCAAATACAATCTTGTAAGGAGTGCCAGCGTTTTCAGAGACAGGCCCAGACACTACGTGGTTTGAATAAAAGTAGAAATCTAAGCATGTGGGGAAAGTGAGCCCTGAGTACTCACTGAAGATAACAAAGATAACAAAAAGAAAACCCTGTTATAGTATGTGATGGACTGGTCTGCCGAACAAGTTAAGGTGTCTGAAAGAAAGCTGGCGATGACTGAAAGCTACCTTCTACACATGAAGTGGTATGAAGTGGCTGTCCTGGACCAATCTTAATGTGTTGGCCATCAGACAATGCAACTGAAATGTTTTGTGTAAGAAAGAATGTATGATGAATCCCTACACTTCTTACTTGCGGTATTGTGATGCAACATCTCTAGACACTTTGTGTATGGTAAAGCTACAGAAATCTAATTGGATGACCTTCAAGTGATCAGTGGCAAGCTGAATTAAATCAAATAATTGTACCTTCTCTGCTTCTTTTTAAGTCTCAAGGTAAATTACTTGATATGGGTTTAGCATGATTATCATCATCATCACTTAGTGTAAATGTTCCAAATGTAAAACAGTCGTTTTACACCATCACCCATACACACGGATTAATTCAAGTGCTTCTATTTATAGGGTTTCAAATCCCACTCTCACACTAATGACATCTATCAGGGGCAATATGAAGATAAAAAAAATAATCACAAAACATTTGAAAAAAGGAGAAAATACACAAACCTAGAATACCTGTTAAAGGATTTATTTGCTACAGTGATGTTTTCAGTGCAAGGCCCTTTCTCAGAAAACTGATAGATACAGATTCACCATCTTAAATGATCAAGGAAGATCACCCAATGACCTTTGGTTGGGGGATGAGCCGCAGCCATCCCATATGTAAAAATTGTATCTTTAACTTGTTTAATCATATTGATAACACACTGTGGCAGGCCTGGGTACTAGGTACTAGGCGGCTCTGGCTGAGGTCCTCCAACCAGAAGGTCGGTGGTTTGATCCCAGTCTTCCCCATCTGCATGCCGAAGTGTCCTTGGGCAAGATACTGAAACCTGGATGGCCCCTAATAGAAAAAAGTGCTGCCCATAGATGCACTGTATGAATATGTGTGTGAATGGCAAACTGTACTATAAAGAGCAAGACTAAAAAAGCGCTATATAAATACAGACCATTTACATTTACCATTTTAGTAGTGAATGCTGTTAACACTGAACTTATTGTATGATGGGGAAGAACAAGGTGTTGACATAAACTGACCTGGTGGATGAGCAAGGCCACTCGGCCCAGGCTTGGGTCCACTGGGGTGAAGCGCACTGTGACAAGTTCATTCATCTTAATGGGTCGTCCTGACATGGGGCATAAGACAGCCTTACTCTGATAGACATTAGGGACATTGAGTAAGGAGATAAGATAAATTAATTAATCACTGTCTCCACATAAAATTTCACACAACATAACTTCAGTCAAACAGTAGATGGCTCTCTTTCAGGCAAAGGCAGGTTTCCATCTTTGGATCCAGGGCCAACCTGCCTTTAACCTTTAAAACAGTTTCAACATCAATCACACAGATAAACAAAACAAACAATTAGAATACAGTGACATCAACAGCAGCCTAACCCAAAACCTCTGACCACACAGAGTGTGAAACAAGTCTAAAAAGTCCCAATAGAGGCTGCAAAGTGATACACCTGCTGGATAATTATTTTTTCATATATGTAACATGATCCTAAGGTAATCCTAAATAAAATGTTTTATTGTCATGAGGTTACAGCAAAGGGGAGAATGTCTGAAAGCAGCTAAACTCTCTGACAGGTGACATCAACAACCTGATGCAAGCAAGACATACGGGCAGTGGTAGACATGGAAGGAGAATCCACTCACTGGTTTCTTGAGCAGAGTGGGCTTGGCCTCTGGAGTCAGAGAGGGGATCCAGAAACTGGGAAGGCTCTGGCTGGAAGTTGAAGCTGAGGAGACAGTGGAGGATTCTACTGAGCTGCCTTCTGTCCTGCCCTTTTCAATTCCTGTGTTCTGCCCTGGAGGAGAAAACAGTTAGTTTCTACTGCCTTTGATGGCATATTTTGATCATATCTACCAGTCTGACATTGCCTAAATGTAACAGTTACACAAATGTGAGTTGTATTACTGCTGTATGAATGGGTGAATGTGACTTTTTGGAAAGTGCTTTGAGTCGTTGACAAGAGAAAAAAAACACTACATAAATGCAGTCCATTTGCACAATATGGAAGATCTCTTTGTGAAGTGCTCTTCACCGTCCTGTCACTCTCTCTCACTCACAGACACACGAATAGTCAGAGTTAAATAACAAGTCTTTGCCCAACCTGCACCACTGCCACACAGCCCAAGGCTTGTATAAGTCCGCCTTTCAGGAATGTGCCTCTCCTTTTCCCCCTCCACACCATTCCAGGAAGAACAAAGAGATACTAATATAGCATAAAACACCTGCTTCAGTCTCTTATATAAGATGTGGCCCTCAGCTTCAACCCCAGCAACCCTCAAGTCCTTTACTTTCAGCCTCATCAGCTCATTCCCAACCAAATCCAGCATTTGCTTCCTATATGCCTCAATGTTCAGCCTTACCAATTTCAGGACCTGGCCCCTCTATACCTTTACGCCCAGCTATGTCATCTCATATCCCTTCTACTCAGCTGCCTGCAATTCAGCCTCCTTTATCTTTATGCACTTCTTTAACAATAAAATTCTAACTATTAGAAATAGTATGATGCTAATACATCATCAAGCACAGAAATCTCAGGAGCAGCCAATAATGCTACTAATTATTTAGATAGCTATTCTCTGATTACCCTTGATGAGCTGACATCAAAATCCCTCCTCAAAAAACCCACTCTGGAACCGGAGGTTTTAGCGAACTACAGACCAATATCCGACCTCCCCTTCCTGTCTAAAATCCTCGAGAAAGTTGTAGCCAATCAGCCATTTCAAAAGTCACTAATGACCTTCTAATAGCTTCAGATCAAGGGTTTGTGTCTGTCCTCGTCCTGGTAGATCTTAGTGCAGCATTCGACACTACTGATCACATTTTATTACAGAGCATAGAATGTCTTCAAAATGTGAAAATGCGGAGAAGCAACCTCCTAGTGGCCCAGCCCGAAAAACAGATTAATTATATACTTTTTACCAAAAAAAACATTTCGCGAGCCTTCAGAAATTCCTTCAGTATTACAGATCGTAAATGCAACACTCAACCCACAATGCTGCGCGTTGTTGTGTCTGTACAGAAGTGGCGGTAGTGTCACATACTCTTGGGGGTACTAACAGAGAACACTTAGCATGCGAATGCAAGAGTTGGGCCACTCACGAGGGTCGCAGAACAGTGCAGGGAACACTGTTGGCGAGGACGTCTCTGGTTACTGCACATACACATCTACATGTCTATCAACCAAGAAACGAAAAGTTGACAATGAAAACCTTCTGTTTACCCCTGCCTGGACTAACAAATATTTGTTTATTTTACCACCAAATCCAAACGCCAAACCGATTTGTTTAATTTGCAGCGAGTGAGTTGCGTATTTAAGGATTGCAATGTGCGGAGACACCACATTGAGAAATACCAGACTTTCCGCACAAACCTTCCAGAGGGATCTCAGGAGAGGGCTGCAAAAGTGCAGAGTTTGATTGCATCTTACAGCCGGAGCTGTAGTACTATGGTGCGGTCATGCACAGCCCAAGAGAGAGCTACAGCAGCTTCCCTTCGTGTGTCCTGGTTCTTGGCAAAGAAGAAAAGGCCATTTACAGACTCTGAAACCGTGAAAGACTGCAAGCTGGCCATCGTGAATGAGGTTATAAATGACGACAAAATAAAAACGAGTGACCTCCGCTATTAACATGCATCCCTGTCAGACACTTCAAACATTCACAGGGTTGAAATTCTTGCTACAGATGTGTTAGAAATGCTGTTAGAAGACCTGTAGAAAGCTGATGTCATGTGTATAGCAGTAGATGAGTCCACAGATAAGACCGATACCGCACAATTGTGCATATATGTCCGTTTTTTTGACAGCAAATGCTTTCGAGAGGAACTGCTTTGCTCAGAAGAACACACAACTGGCGAGATAGTCTGGACAATGATCTGGATATCAAGCATGTCTGCATGCTTGTGACGGATGGGGCTCCATCCATGGCAGGAAAGGTGAGTGGTTTGGCAGCACGTTGGCCTGCTGTTGCACCTTAGATGATATCCCTCCACTGCATTGTGCAGTGGAGGGATAGACGCTGAGCGGAGAGTTGAAAACGACAATGGAAAGCGTGATGGCTAAAATTAATTTGATTCGCTCCTCATCAAGCCTCCAACACCGCTTAGTCCGCAGGCTGCTGTCAGAAATGTCTGCTGAGCACCATGACCTGCTTTTACACAATGACTTCAGGTGGCTGTCTAAAGGCAAAGCATTGGAGCGTTTCTGTGATCTCAGAGGAGATCACAACTTTCATCCGCAGCAGCAAGCATAAAACAGCAGAAACACACTTGAATCGCATCCTGGACGACAACTTCATGGCCGATGTCTGCTTTCTGAGCGACAAATTCAAACACCTGAATGACCTAAATGTGGGACTACAAGGCAGAGACAAAACTGTAACTGAACTTGTGGAAAAGATGCGCGCGTTCCAAGTGAAACTGGAACGTTTCGGAACGGTCTTGAGCACAGGCCGAATGCTGCATTTTTCGAAGCTCCGCAAATGCATCTGATCCCGGCACAAATCACAGATGTAATGACTGATTTCATTAGGAGGTTGAAAGAGAACTTTGCTGGTTGGTTGGAGGGACTTGCTCTGCCCACAGAGGTGATGGGTTTTGCCAGAGACCCGTTCAATGCTGCAACAGAAGGGGACTTATCCGCCAGAGCAAAGTAAGGGCTCCCTTCCATCGACGAGGGGAAATTAATATTTGAACTTGTTGAATTGCAGTCATCCGTTACTATGGCACAGGAGCTTCGCACTAATGGGCCTGAGAAATTTTGGGCTGATGTCAACGCACATCAGTTCCCTAACGTTAAGAACGTAGCAATCACAGTGCTCAGTATGTTTGGATCAACAAACACATGTGAATCAAGCTTTTCAGACATGAACTCAATAAAAAGCAGCTCTCATTGCTCCCTGAGTGACAGCACTCTTAACCAATGCCTTCAGATTGCATTGACATCTTACGAGCCAAAAGTCACTGCACTTGTTCAAAACTAAAAATGTTACTTCTCCCACTAAGAAATTCAGCAAGGTAACTGTAGCCTACATATCACCATAATGTGGGATGTGTAACAAAGCCATGCCTAATCAGTAGTAAAATTGTATTCATGTGTGTTAGTTACTGTTATCACTTGTTATGGGTTTGTGCACTGATGACATTGATAGTTATTTTGTATTCTGTTAAATGCACTTAGTGATGTGCCTGGGTGTATGACCAAAATATTTATTTTAATTTAAAAGAGAAACAAGTTACTGCTAATACTGTGCACTTTAGTTTGTTTATGCTCTTTGAGTTGTGCCTAGGTCAGATATGACCAAAATGTCTATTTTTTATTTCAAAAGTGGAAATAAAGTATTGCTACTACCTCAGATTCAGTTCAACTCAGCTTTATATAGTTGTTATTTTATTTCTTAATGCACTTTTTGATGTGCCTATGTCAGATGTGACCAAATTTTAAAGGGAAACAAGGAGTAAACATTACTTGTTTTTCAATACATTAATTTGTGTTGGTTTAAAATTTGTCATCAAATGCTGCTTACCGGTCACTGAAAATGTCTGGCCCAGCAAAATTCCTTGGTTTCAAAATCTGGCCCAACTGAATTTGTAATTGAATAGCCCTGCTCTATATCATCTAAACGAGGGAGTTAGAAAAAAATTCACTGAGTGAAGAACTTAGTGATTGGGACTAAAAACGTTTTTTGAACCAGGCTGTAAACAGGTTTAATTCAAAAAAACTTGAGCTGCGTACAGTGAGACCCCAGACAGAGTCACTAAAAGAAAGAACAGTGAGCCTCAAACCTTCGGCTGCCTCATTCCCTGACAGAAAATGTTCTATTGACAGCGCTTTCACTTCTGATACGATCATGTTTAATGAGCAGAGTTATCCTATCGATAAACTAATTTAAATGGTCTGCCACTGAGCTCCTTCTCGAAGGTTCAGCCACACATCCTCATTGGATCAGACAATCCATTCCTCATCAACCCGATAGAGAGTCCAATACGGTCTAAAAGGGGCACCAGCTGCAGTGAAGACAAGACTTAGATGGGCTCTACAAGGTTCTACTTCTCTTGGTGAGTCATCCGATTCCATCCAATGCCTATTCACATCAAAAACCTACCCCTATACTGAACTGAGACACCATGTAGAAAAGTTGGCACAAGCAGATATCCTTCCCCACAGAGATAAAAAGTTGATCACTAGATCAAAACAAGACAAGGAGGCCATAGACCTTTTGAACGCGAAGACTATACTTTGCATATACAGATGGAACTCAACGTCATGCCACCCTTTGTTAAGAAGGAAAGATGCACCTAAACTGTATGCTCACCTTGAATCAGCAATGCCCCTTCTTTGAGGATGTGAGTGTAAACTTGAGAAAAACCCTGAATTGGCTGACATCTACAATAATGGAATCAACAAACTAAATCAGACTTCCTTGCCCCAATGAAGCAAAAGACCCCCTCCTTAAGATAAGACGCTTAGGGTTAGTTGGGTTTGGCTGAATCAAAATCGGACGGATCCTGTTGGGGTTGCACTAGGGCTAAATTGCCATTGTGTCTCTGATACCTTGGGCCATAGACACAGAACTGTCCCCTACCTAACTCTAACCATGAGAAATGTATTCAAAGTATTGGCTTCACAATATGACCCCTTACATCATCCTGTTCACCACCAGAGCCAAAGTCCTGCTCCAGTAACTCTGGGGGAAAAGCAAGCAATGGGATCAGCCTATAATCACTGGTGACCTGCAACGTGCATGGGATGAAAGCGAACTCCTGCACTAGACTTCACATCTCTTTTCCAAGCTAGTATGATAGCAACAACTTTACATATTTTCTGTGATGCTTCAGAAAGAGCCTATGGCTCAGTGGCATACATGAAACCACAAACCAAATGGGGGAGACTGTCTTATTTGTAATGGCCAGATCACGTGTAGATGTTCCTTCTAGCCAAATGGCCTGTCTGTCCTGCTTCTGCAAAAGACATAACCACAGAGTTGAGGAAACTCCTTTTTTGTGGCCTAACAACCCATTAAGCCATTTGACCTACCCGATCCAAGGCAAACCTCAAACTGTCATTTTAATCCTGACCCCACTGCTATAGTAAAGTCCAAAGCTGAAATTGCATTAATATCTCCTGCTCAATGTGAGAGCTTCCCAGAGGAATTTCAAGCACTGAAATCTGGTAAAGATATTCTCACATGTAGTCGTCATCTCTCTCGCTCTCCTTAATTTGAAATCTTAACACTGGAAGTCATAAGAGTGGGTGACAGACTTATCTTGAACCCGATACTATATATCCAATAGTGCTTGACCCTAAACACAGCTCCTGATTAAAGATTATGATAAGCGACTCCAGAACCCAGGCCGTAATCCAGGCACAGCTTCAGGGGGCAGCTGTGTTGAAGTGTCCTTGGCCAGGACACTGAACCCTGAATTGGCCCTCATAGAAAGTAGCACTGTAAAGCACTTATACAAACAATTGTCACTAATCACACTAAAAGTCAAAATGATGTTGTTGATATTGTAGTAAGTTAACTCTGGATTTTCAAACAGCTTGTCCTGAATTTGTCTGTGTGACCGGAGGTATGTCTGTCTCTCACAGTGTCTCTTACTCACAACAGACATGTGTGAACATTTTAGGTCATAACCTCAAACCAAGACTTGAAACATACCACAGCAGCAGAACATCACTGTGGTATGAACCTAAAGTTGTTAATGATCCTCCAGTAAACCAAAAGAAGATGAATAAGAAGTTGAATAAGAAGAGCTTCAACATGTTTTCTCTTCAGATTTTTTGTAATCGATTATAATCGATTAAATCTTGCAAAGAATTTTCATCCATGTATTAATACTAATCCTTACATTTCTTATTATGTTAGTTTGTCAAATTACTGTTGAGCCTCTAAAAATGGAGGGATTATATATACCACTGTTAAACCCCTTGAATTAAAGCTGAAAGTCTACACTTCAATCAAAGCTGGATATCTTAATCTAAAATCCATTGTGGTGGTGTACAGAGGAAACAATGCCAAAACTGTGTCACTGTTCAAATACTTACGGACCCGACTGTATATGGTGACACACTGACATGGCTCTAAAGTGGCTCATGGCCCATGGAAAAGCAAACTGGATCTTAAAAGGTTCACAAGTTGATCCAGCTCTGAACCAGCACTAGTACCAGCCCAGGGAAAAGGTGTATCTGAGGTTTCTACACCCCCCGCCCCCAATTAATGGGGGGGGAGTGGTTTTTCCTTACTTTTGCTAATGGTTAAGGGCAGAGGATATTCACAAAAAAAAAAAAATGTGGAAACACTTTAGACTTTTACCAGATATAAATGGGTTGATGGGTTTGGAAACGATGCTGTTCTCCCTGGTTTTAAACTTCTCCACTCTCTCCCTTTCCTCCGACTTGGACTCAAGCTGGCTGCTGCTCTTCTGTGCCCTTTTCTGCTTGTCATACAGCTAAAGAGAGGAGAAAAACAAAACTGAGTGGACAGAGAATATGCTTTCATTCTTTTTAATGTAAAAGAAGCAAAACTGAAGAGAAATAATATAAAATATATATTGTTAATAAACACACGTATGTATATATATATATATATATATATATATATATATATATATATATATATAGATAACATTTCACTCAAACGTTGACATGTTTGAGAAACATTAACAACATAAGCTTCAACACCCACATGAATCCATTTATGGTTTTAGAGGCATCTTCTTTGCTCTGTATCAGCCCTTTGTTCAGACCGAAATAACTTTTATAACCTATTGATTTTACATAAAAAATGTGCTTTTCCAGAACAGTCTCTAAAGTGTGTCAATCAAACTCAGCTTTTACAAAACCATGAAGTTGGCTGTGCAGCAATTAAGGACAACTTTCTGTTGAACTTTCCTGTTCAATCATCTGGTCAATGACCACAGTGAGTAAGAGACTGAATGGGGTTGTAACAGGCTCAATGTTTGGTGTCCAGTCAGGCAGCTGTGATCACACAATTTAAACATAGATATAGCCAATGACACAGGACCAATGTTTTTATTAAGTTATATTGTGTGGATTTTAATCTAACAATGCTCCAAATATGAAACAAAATTTCATCTGACAGCTGTCTCCTCTCCAGGTCTCAGTGTTGAAGTTAGCGGACAGACCTCTCTCAACTTACATCAAACTGGATACACCAGTGTGGTGTTGTGTATACATAGTCAGAAGTTCTGGCTTTACCTTCATTTTTTTGGCAGTTTCTGTCTTCTGGTGTAGAATGTATTCAAGAATGGCCTGTTTGTCATACAAGAATCCATCTGGACTACGGACAGCAAAAGAAAGATGACTGTTTATGTGTGCCATCACACAATAAAGTTATACAATATGTTTGAGAGTGCGAGCGCTTGAGAGAGAAACATACGTCACCACAGGATCCTGACAGGGCTGAAGGGACAGGCAGCAGCAGTCAAAGTCTTTGATAGCATCTTTGCCCAATCGAATGCTCTGAGTGCCATAACCAGATGCAGCTGAACAAAAAGAAAGAAAGCCACACACAACATGCTTAAATTGTGTACTGAAGGATTATGCAGGAAATGCTCACGTGGGGGGGGGCAATGGTTCTGCCTGCAATACAACTAAGAGGAGGTCCATCAGTAATAAAACAGGTTAGTGGAATTGTCTCTCACACACACACACACACACACACACACACACACACACACACACACACACACACACACACACACACACACACACACACACACACACACACACACACACACACACACACACACACACAAGGAGGTGGAGGGGGCAGTCGGCGCAGCGGGAATGATAGAGACACAGAAGAGCAGTAAATTACTGATTGCTAAAGACTGTAAAAAAAATAATTTTCACAGTCCAAACATGTAAGAAAAGACCCACATTAACACTGTAAGTGGACTTAGTGGAGCTGTGTATGGCTCCCTGGCATCTGCCCCGGACTTGGAGGCGCTGTGACCAAGCTGTGCGTCTTCTCCTGGCTGTCTCCATAGCCAGGGACTGTTTGTTTATTTATCGCAAGACATATCGTCATCGCGATATTAAACAACGTTATCGATATCGCATGTTTTCCTAATATCGCACACCCCTAGATGATACTAATGATGGTGATGATGGAGATATTGGATGATCTATATGGTGGTCCATATAAAACTCCAAGAACTTGTTTTAATGACCAATGAGTTTCTCTAATCTCTGAACAAAGCCTATCAAACATATCACTTTTGCTTCACTTTCACAGAGATATTTGGTGCAAACGTGAGAGTGCAGAAGTTGTTTCAGGAAAAACAGCATTCGTGACTCACAGCATCAAATTCAAGCAGTTGTAATTGATGACTTGTGTTTGTGCTGGAAGAATACCCAAAGGATTTCTGAGAAAATATTCCACACATGTGCAGCTCTTGTTACAGCAGTAACTAAAACTGTGAGAGCAGTAGTTTCTTGATTTGTGATTCAAAGCAATGGATTTGTGCACCTGTAATGAAGAAGTTTGCAATGCCTAAAGCATTTTTCTTTGTGACAACAAATTTTGAGATACACATGTGTGACGTGTGATTCCATTGTTACTTGTGCTCAGTTGTTTTGCAATAAAAAAATACCTTCATATTTTTCCACTAATATAGCTCAGACTTTAGATGTCTGCAGCATTACTGCTAAATGCTTTCAGAATGCACAATGCATTTCTTCAGGTTGACTGTACCTCTGGGATTATATTGCTGAAGCTGTGCACGCTTTTTGTATTCCTGTGTGTAAAGTTTGTCACTGCGTTTGAAAAAAACCTAACCCAACACCATGGGACTAAATTGGGAAAACTCATCTAGCTCCCTGTGGTACTCACCTGTGTCCTTCTTTTTCTCGTGGTACGTGTAAACAGCTCCTGCCGTGCAATTCTTTCCATGGCGGGTCATTGCACCTTCGATTTTTCTGGACGATCTGTGGGAAACATGGCAGCCTTTTAATGTTGCTGTGAGTTAGTCGTGCTAAGGCGCTAAATTTAGCTTCTAAACTAAACACCCTGATGAATTCAGCTAACGAGAACAGACAATGTCAGAAAAGAGCTAATGTACTATCTGCAGTGCCAATTACACGGTAAAACGTTACCTGTGCGAAAAATGATCTCAACCCACTATCACGAGCGGTGTACGTGTGAGCCACGCATGCGCGACAGTAAACGCTTTACGGCACGTAAAATGCGCAGCCGCACTACAGATTCAGATTCAGAGTCTTCTTCTTCTTCTTCTTCTTCTTCTTCTTCTTCTTCTTCTTCTTCTTCTTCTTCTTCTTCAATGGCGGGTGGCACCTAACGTTAAAGGCGCATTACCGCCTCCTACTATGCTGGAGTGTGGGTCAGAGTGTTTGGTCTGCGGAAATACATAAATAAATAAAAATAAACAAACAAATTAAACCAGTTTCTGTTAAAAACTCAAACTATACTTTATATTTTCCTTTTCCAATATTAAACAAATTCTTCAGGTTTAATTCTTCCACCCCACATTTTCTCAGCTCCTTTTGTAGTTTTTCTCTTTGTGTGGTATATTTCTGGCAGTGACAGATGACATGCTCCACAGTTTCTTCCTCTAGACCACATTCACATTGTCCTGAATGTGGTCTAGAGGAAGCAATATCAATGCTGATAGTGAATCTAAACATACTATAACCTTTTTTATCCTACAACATTCCATTTTTTGGTTTCTTTGACCCATCTGTGTATATTGGGACCAGAGTTTAATCATTAAACCCTCTTTCCATACCATGTCATAAGCTTTCTCAACATCAAAGAACACTGCCATTATACATTCTTTATTAACTTGAGCTTTCCTACTTTCTGTCTCTAAACAGATGATTGGATCCATTGTTCCCCTCCCTTTCCTAAAACCACTCAGATAAGGAAATAACAAACCCCTTACTCTCTATATGGAATGTCATTCTCTCAGTGATCATCCTTTCCATTATTGTTCCATATGCGAAGTAAGTGCAATTGGTCTGTAGCTTGTTGGTTTTGTTGGGTCCTTTCCTAGTTTTATTATTCGTAGGATGATTGCTTCCTTCCAGCTAGTGGGTAATTTTCCCTCTTCCCATACTCTAACAGTTTGATTTCCTACTGCTTTCCCAAGTGTTTTAACATTATATAACAGATTTGATCTTTCCCTGGAGATGTTAACACAGTTTTTTCTATGGCTCTCCTCATCTCTTGTAAAGTAAAAGGTTCATCCATCACACCATTTGTACTTTCTCTTCTCTGTATAATCCCTGGGTTTGCTTGTTTAGCTTTTCCCTCCCTCGCTTCCTTTCCTTTTAGCTTAACTGAATATCCACTCAACTTCTCTTTCCTCTACTTTTACTTCCCAGCCTATGTATATGTTACTAAATATTGGGCAGTGGTCACTCAGTCTTCTTGATAAATGTAGTGCACCCTCCTCCTATCCCCTCTACCCTATCAGACTTAACCGCTGTATAATTGAGGATTCTATAGTCCAGTTTTAGTTTCAACCATGTTTCTTGCACAAAAACAATGTCTGGGATACTGGATAACTGATTAATCAAGTTTTTAAGTTCTTGTCCATTTGCCACCAAACTCCTTGCATTCCATTGTAATATTAAAACCACGTTTTATCCAACCTATGCTGCCTCTTGACTTGCCTGTGCATTGAGATGATTTTTCACTTCCTCCCAAGTTGATTAATGTTCAGATGATTTGCAGCTGCTTTTACTATTATTTGTATTTTTTCCGTTTTCGATTTAGTTTCCATTTTTGCATTTATGACTCCTGCCATAAAAGTGACTAGTTTCTTTAAATCAGCCCACGCTTTGCCCTCTTTTGGTTGTTCTTGCTGTTTAATATGTTGCTCTTCATTTGTGTATCTTGACTCTCTACCTCTCCTCTGGTTCACCATCTTGACAGTATCTGCATTTGTGATTTTGTTTTGTACCCTGACCTATATCTCTACCTCCCTCTTCATTACTTCACATTCTCCATATGTTACACTATGGTTCCTTTCCCACACTGCTCATACTCATGATCCTCACCACATCTAGCACACCTTCTTTTTCCTTTACATGTCATAGCAGTATGACCAAATCTTTTTTAAAGCATCTTATTGGTTTTGGTATATATTCCCTCAATATATATACTATATTCCCTTTCTTTGGAAGAATCTCTTCCTCAAATTCAAGCAATATGCTTTCACTATCCCTCTTCACCCTTTCTCTGAAGTCCTGTAACCTCCGTGCATCTTTTAATTTCGCATCTTTCAGATTTGCTCTTATTTCATCTATGGACACCTCAACTGGTATTCCCCAAACCACTCCCTTATTCCACTTGCTTCCCTTCTCAACTTGGCTTGCACTTGTCACTTTACGCTTCCCCACCTCCTTCATCCTACATGCTCTTTCTCTCTGTTCTTCATTCTTGCAAATGATCATCAAATGTCCATCTCTCAAGACTTTGGCCATTTTAATTTCACCTACTTGGTTTTTTAATATTGTTGTTAGTTTTATGGGCTTAAAGAGTGGATTCCATTCTCTTCACCAAATCTGAATATTACCTTAAATTCATTCACTTCCACTTCACCACTTGCTCCCTCAGAATTAGTCATCGCTCATTTGTTTCCTTGCTCCTACTCCGCCAAAATAATTTCCTCGTTTCTCTCTTTTCCTTTAGCCCCCCTGACTGATTTCCATACTATCTAATCTAATCTGTCTGACTCGCCCCACTCTGGCCCATTCACAGCATAGCTGTCTGTGCCTGCCCGCCGCCGTTTTCGCTTCTGTTGGATCACCCCTTACCTTCCAGAGTGATCCCTCGCCTCCGATTAACAGATGTCACCCACAGTTTCCTGTCGGATTCATCAGTCACGTCTTTGCTCACTCTCACTTTTTAACTTTTAACCATAAGTCAACTCCGTTTTGTAAACAAATTTCTCTCCGTATCGTCCGTTGCTTCCGCATCCGTTCCGAGTCTCCGCTCCCACTACAGATTCTCCGGCTGTATTCGGAAAGTCATGTGTGCCTGAAATCACCCACTCATTCACGACCCCACACTTCACTATAGGGACTTCTATGTAGAAGACTATATAGTCATCTGATTGGCAAAAGACATATGTCGTTCAGACACAATAGTGTATAGTGTGTGTTTAATAACCTGTGCAGAGAAAATGCACCGAGTATAGTCATCGTTGAAGGACTATAAGGTACAACAACGCCACTGGAAAATCCCACAATATATTTGAAATGTTTACTGTACATTTAGTGTTAATACTTTAAGGGAAAAAACGTGTTGAATTACCGTGCTAAAATGAAGAAAAAAAACTTTCTTCCAGTAAGGGCAAGCTCAAATCGTGGCAGCAGTAGCTCGTAGAGGCACTTCCGGTGTCAACAGAAACTGCCACTTTTTCTGTGTAAAGGTAGCTGCCACTGGCAGCTGCCTTGGTTGCCTTTGTTGCCACACTGTTTGGAGGCAGCTGCCTCTGTTGCCACTGCCGCCACACTGTCTGAGAGCAACTAAGCTGTTTGTGATCTGATTTGCATATCTGCAGAGAAAAAACAGATATTGAATCAGATAAAGATATGTACAATAGTCTACACAAATATACATATAACCCCAGGTAAGTACAAAAAACACGAGTTGAACGATAAACGCTGCAAAACTGGCAGCTAAACAATGCTAGATGGACGGTAAGGCACTTCAAAAACACTGAAGGTACACTGAGCGAAAGAACACAGAACAGAGCAGTGGAGTGAAGACCAGGGGTCTCATTTATAACCGTTGCGTACGCACAAAACAGGGCCTGAAACGTACGTACGCCACTTCTCACGCAAACGTTGGGATTTATAAAAACAAACTTGACGGGAAAATGTGCGTATTTCCACGCAAACTCTGACCCATGCGTATGAACATTTTGGAGACGGGAAAGTGGCGGTGCAGATGTGAGGTGGTGAACTGAAGCCAGATTATTGATCCACTTCATCATTTACATTAAAACCAACAGCTTTAGTTTTGCTCGCGCGACATATCTGTTCCACACGAACCTTTTCATTGAAAATATATATAAAACAACTTACAGCAAATTACGTTCAGATTCCATTAAACAGCGGAGTTACAGAGCCGAGTCATTAACAGGTTTTAATAATATCTTCTAACACTGTGCGTGTATCATCAAATCACTGCAGTGAACGGGACTGTGCCATCAGGCGCACAGAGCGGACTCGAGATCACTTACAAGAAGTGAAGACACTTTCCAAATAATATCCCAGAGTGGAGGTTAGGATCCACTGATGTGAGGGAATCGGTCCGAATGCTCTAAATAAATAAATACTGCCGTGACACTGGTGCGTGATTCCGCGTGATGGATGGAAGCATGAGGAGGAAACGAGGGTTCAGCGATGTCTGATCAGCTGATATAGATTCTATTGATCTGTGATATTTGTGCTGAACTGAGTCCAGTATCACACAGATCGACCAACGGAACCGAACCATCCCAGTACAAAAACAACATATAATAATAATTCTGTTAAATTCTATAGATTGGGGACATCAAAGCTTTCTCTGAATTTAATAATCCTGCAGTTTTGGATGATTAAAATACAAACAGACAATAGAACAAGTTCCCTCACATTCTGAGAGTTTGTTTTTTCTGCCTCCACCTTTCAATCAATCAATCAAATTTTATTTGTATAGCCCATATTCACAAATCACAATTTGTCTCATAGGGCTTTAACATGGTGTGACATCCTCTGCCCTTAACCCTCAACCAGAGTAAGGAAAAACTACTTAAAAACCCTTTTAACAGGGTAAAAAGAAGGTAGAAACCTCAGAGAGAGCCACATGTGAGGGATCCCTCTCCCAGGACGGACAGAAGTGCAATGGATGTCAAGTGTAAAGGAGAACATCAAGATAAAGGTTTTAGCAGCATTGATTAGGGTAAACATTTTGAAGTATAACTGAAGGTCAGTGAATTGGTGGATTAATGTCATTAATGGTCAAGTGTCTGAGGAGAAATACTATGTATCGAGCAGTCCTGCTGCAATCATAGTCCATGGTCAGCAGCCAGCAAGATCATGATCCACCATCAAGATCGGATGCCACTATAGTCCACAGTTATTGTCCACTGCCGCCATTAGGATCCACCATCAGCTGCCACCTCGGTCGTGGTCCACCACCATTATCTGATGCCAACACGATAAAGGATCTGCCTTTGTTATCACGATCAGCCAGCACGATGCAGAGTCCGCCATACTGGATCCACCATTACGACCTCTGATACGTGATCCACAGATCCTAATCCATGATGTGGCCACAGCCGCGGCCCTGGGTCTGCGGACAATAAGGCAAAAGGACTCCGGGGAAGAAGTCAAGTCAGTAACATGTATTGATGGGATATGAATTACTTTGATGTGATAAAGATTGAGAAGAGGAAGGAGAAGCTGGAAAGAGAAGCTCCGTGTTCATGTGTCCCCGACCTTCTAAACCTATAGCAGCCTAACTAAGAGCAGGTCTAGGACAAGCCTGGACCAGCTCTAACTATAAGCGTTATCAAAGGAAGGTTTTAAGCCTACTCTTAAACGTACAGATGGTGTCTGCCTCCCGAACTGAAAGTGGGAGATGATTCCACAGGAGAGGAGCTTGATAGCTGAAAGCTCTGGCTCCTACTCTACTTTTAGAGACTTTAGGGACGACAAGTAAGCCTGAATTCTGGGAGCGCAGTGCTCTAGTGGGTTGGTAAGGTACTAACAGCTCTTTAAGATATAATGGTGCCATATTGTTAAGGGCCTTGAAGGTGAGGAGGAGAATTTTAAATTCTATTCTAGATTTAACCGGAAGCCAGTGTAGCGAAGCTAATACTGGAGAAATGTGCTCTCTTTTCTTGGTTCTTGTCAGGACACGTGCTGCGGCATTTTGGACAAGCTGCAGAGTCTTTAACGACTTACTGCTGGAGCCTGATAATAAGGAATTACAATAATCCAGTCTGGATGTAACAAAGGCGTGGATTAGTTTTTCTGCATCCTTTTGAGAAAGGACTGAAAAAAGGCTGTCCTAGAAATTTGTTTTAAGTGAGAATTAAAGGATAAATCAGGATCGAAGATCACTCCCAAGTTCCTGACTGTTTCATTGGAAGCAAGGGCAATGTCGTCTAGCGCAGCTATATCGTTAGATAATGTATCTCTAAGGTGTTTAGGGCCAAGTATTAGAACCTCTGTTTTATCTGAGTTTAATAAGAGAAAACCTTTGAATTGGATCTTTTTTAATTTCAGGCTCCGTTCTTTCTATCGTACTCACTCTCTCACATTGTGTTATCCACAGCAGTCCTGTCCCATAAAATCGCTCTTCACCTCCACCTCACTAACAAACACCTCGATGTCAGTGTCAGAACGTTTTTATAAATCAGAATTTTCTTTTGCGTACGCCATTTCCAGCTTTTGTGCACACGTACACTTTTAGTATGAATCCCACGCACTGTTTTATAAATGAGACCCCTGGTCTGTCCCTCTAAAAAACAGCTTGATATTGTTTATAGGGGACCCCACAATTTTTATTCAATTATAATTTATTTGAATTCAGCTAACGGTTATATTTTAGTTTCAACCTTATCTCCTTAAATACAGGCAATGGTTATTTCACATATATACTGCCGGACATGTCTAATTAAGGAGCAGTGTTCATGATATGTTCATGCATATGGACGTGTGTTAATGTGCTGCATGGCTTCCGCCACTAGGTGTTGCCTCTGAGCAAGTCTAGCGGGAAGGGCAACTCTCGACGACACCTATAGTTTTATATATATATTTTATATTCAATTACAATTTTCTTATGTTTTGTCTAGTTTCCTGTTGTCAATGTTGAGTTGCAATGTCCTCTTGTAGAGGGCCCTCACATTGTCTGCTCCAACCTGAAACGAATAATGCAGTTAGGTGCTGTCATGTACATATTGAGCCTTTGCAAGGCTCAATTGAAAAGTTTATTGATTCATTACCACATGTGATCCTCCTGTGTTAGACGTGGAGGCTGAACTGTAGTCAATGAACGGCATTCTCACATATGTGTCCCTCTGGTCCAGGTGGGAGAGGGTAGTGTGTAGGGTTAGGGAGATGGCATCTGCAGTTGGCATATTTGGCCTGTAGGCAAACTGAAGTGGTGTCAACTTATGGTTTAATAATTTATAAACCTTTTTGCATCCCCCTATGTGTAAAATATTCATCATATGTAAATGTGTTACATATCATTTGCAGATCTTCCTTACCCTTCATGAATTATGTGTATACAAGTCATTCACAAACCTTTCTGCATTCCTTAATCTAAAGTGTAAACTAGTCATCATGTGCAAATACATTTTCACAGCTAGTTACGTGTTCAAAACAAACTGCACTTTTGCTTTAAAACAAATAAACAAAAATTTATAAACATGAAGTATGTACACGTAACTACCTGTGGAAATGTATTTGTACATGTTGAATAGTAATTTAATGGGCTAACTTATGTTACGGGTCCCAGGGATGGTACCGAAGTAACAAAATAGAAAATCTATAAAATACAGCTAAAGTGCAGCAGCAATGAGGACACAAGGTGAACCGTTGGTCATCCAGGTCGTTTCTGGTCATTTAGTTCACAACAACATAAGAAAACACAAGTCTATTTATCCAACCATTTAATTTCTAATGTACTTAACACAAAATTCTAGTACGTTCTTCCACACATACATACGTCAATCAGGGCTACTATAGAAATATAGTGCAAATTACAGCTATAGTTAACCGTATTGTATTAGCAAAAAACTTTCCCTCTGCGGTGACTCTGTACTTATATACTCAATTCAAACACTACTTTCACTCAGAGAAATACAAACCATTTCAGTATAAAAACATTAGACAATAATAGTCTGAGTGCAATTCGGGGTGGTGCTCAATATGGGCAGAGTCAAATGTTTGCCTCCACCCAAATTGGGCATGCGCTACCCGTTTTCTTGTTTTTTTATTTTATGCACGTTTTTTTTTAAATTATTGGCATGTTTCAATTACTTTATACTTACTTTATTATGTGTCTTTATTCTGCCAGATCCTGAACAGCTGTCTGAAAGATAGTGAGAAGGTGCTGAGGCTGTTAATCATATAAAGCATGTATGCTATATTCAATATTTTTTTTTTACAATAAAAGATTATCAAACTACATCTGTTATAGAGAGTATATTGTGTGTTTGCTGCCAGCAGCCATGTCACTGCTACTTGGTTTCCACCATCTTCATTAAATCCCATGCAACACCTGCCGGCATTTTTCTTTAATGATTCATCCATTTGTTGTTACTTTATCTATATTTTTGTACCAATAAAGTACTCACATCTTATAGTTAACTATTGTTTTCCTTTGTCAGCAAGTTTGCAATGGATTCTCCTTTCTGTTTGGGAACCTGGAAATCACATCTGGGCACTGGTAGTTCTGTTTTAGATCAGTTGTGTATTATTTTGAAATCTATGGCTCTATTTTATTTAAACTAAAATATGTTATACATCATATTTGATTCAATGCATAAAACAGAACCATAGATGACAGTTATCAGCGAGGCTGTTCGCTTTGACCACATTATGACTTCCTTTGTTTGCAGAAAAAAACTATACAAGGACACTTTGGGACTGGGAGCTTGGTATGTAGTATGTCTGCAAAGCTGAAGGCTTGATGCATAGCAAGATATAATTGTTGTGATGACCTGTTGAGTAGTTATAGATATCCCCTAAGTAAAGGGGCTCTTGTTTATAGGCTTTTAGTGGTATTGTAAAAGTGTGGTGAAAATTGTCTCGATCACCCAATGAACAACAACTCTTAACCTTTATTTTCCCTTCAAGGACTCAGATGATTATTTTAAGAGTGGTGTCAAACCCAGACCTTTCGAGGCAGGCTCTCCCTTACCATTCTCATTGGGATGGACAGGGAAGATGGCATCACAACGCTACAACAACTGCGGTCTTATGATGGGCAGGAGGAAGAGGAAACCACTATCCTCATGGAACCTTTCAAGTTCACGTTTCAGCTTCAAAAGGACTACGAGGTTTTCTGTGTAACAAACAGAATTTGAGTCTTTGCTTCATTTGAGGAGCAGTTTGGAAATAAGTTTTGAGGAGTTGACTCCTTACTTTGTTTTGTTATTATACACGGATTGTTGTCTGATCTCTTTACTGGACTTGTCAGTATCTCTAGGTTATATAGTCTGTCCAATTTCTCATGAGGAAAATATTCTGATATAAGTAAAATGTTAAACAAGCCACAGTACAAATAGCAATTTTTGTATTTTAAATGGACATCAGCCTTTTTTTGTATAAGGCAATTGAAGTCACGTTATTGAAAATTGTTATTATTAGGCCTCTTCAAACTTCTCCCATTGGTATCAGGACTGATTATAACAATATAATTTTTGCAATTGACATTAAACACATTCTGGGGTTATAGGTGCTTAATTATTTTTTGCTGCAAATTAGGGACAAATTTAGAATGCTGGTTATGTACATATGTAAAAAGGTTAGATTGGTGACAGTGAACCCTTCCCTTCGACTGTTTACTTATCATTATGCCCTAAGATCAGTATCAGCTGGAAAAGAGTGGAAGCTCACGGAGGAGAATTTATCTGATGAAGAGCAAAGAGGGACTGAGCAATAGAGCTGTTCATGACATGACAGTCTCTCACTTTATTAGGCATGATATAAAGACCTAAAAAATATTTTAAAAATACTGTTCAGCTCATACAATTAAATAAACACAAAAGTGATTGCACATTTTTGTGGTGTACTACACTTACAAGTCAATAATGATCCATCAAATTATACACTGATCATTTACTAATCATTTGTTAGTTATTTACTAATGTGTACAGAGAAACTGATACTTGCATACTTGCATACATCTGTAATCATTGGAAGAACAGAGTAACATGTGTTTACTTTCTCTGAAGTTGATGGTGACACACTCGTGTTGCTGCCCCCACCCAGCAATACACTATCCCACACAGAGGTCATATACACAAATTAATTGAACTGAATGAAGTAATGATGGATAATAGATTAAATTAATGATAAGAATTTTCGCAGAAAATGTAGACTTTAAAAATTAATGATTTCTCATTACTTCTGTGTGAATAAATAGTCAAACTTCATAATAAATAAAAACAAAAGAAAAGACTCTCATTGAGAAACTACCTGTTTCCTATGTGATTTAGTTATGCATACTTTATGCTTAACTATCCAATAGGATGCGAACACCTACATGTAACATCGAGAGTGACAGCAATTCTAGTCATTCTGGATGTGCTGTTAGAATTGGTGACGCAAGTAGAGGAAGTTATACTGGGATGCTGTGGGAGACATCTTCAGACTTGCGGGTGACAATTGTTCATGTCACTCTGTTAGCGTTTGTATATTGTTCCACCTTCTGGTCTCCTTGATGCATCAAGTCCACATTAAAACCTTTTGCATAAGACATCAGCTGCTGCCTGAGTTCTCCTTTCACCAGCTTCCAGAAAACTTTGATAACGCGTCATGTGTCCCCAGACATTCTAGACCTATAGCAGCATAACTCCTACTCTACTTTTAGAGAATTTAGGGACGACAAGTGATCCTGAATTCTGGAAGGGCAGTGCTCTAGTGGGGTGATATGGTACTATGATCTCTTAACCCTTGTGTTGTCCCTGCTTCCCCCGGCTGTTGGCCCCCTTACATAGCCCACCACATATTAGCACGCACACGTAGGGTATTTCTGTACTTGATGATGTATTAGCATCAATTGAGGGCAGGAGATGGTAGATTATATTTCTGTTCATTGACTACAGTTCAGCGTTCAATACCATCGTGCCCTTGAAGCCCGTCACCAAGCTCAGAGACCTTGGGCTCAACACCGCCATCTGTGATTGGATCCTGAACTTCCTGACGGGCAGACCCCAGGCTGTGCGGATAGGCAGCACCACATCCTCCACCCTGACTCTAAACACCGGTGCCCCCCAGGGCTGCATGCTCAGTCCTCTCCTGTACTCCCTGTTCACGCATGACTGCGTGGCCACCCACAGCTCCACCACCATCATCAAATTTGCTGATGACACGACCGTCATAGGCCGGATTATCGGCGATGATGAGATGGCCTACAAAGAGGAGGTCAGAGCCCTGACATCTTGGTGCCAGGACAACAACCTCCATCTCAACGTCAGCAAAACAAAGGAGCTGATCGTGGACTACAGGAAGATACAGGGAGAGGAGCACGCCCCCCTCTCCATAAACACAACTGCGGTGGAGAGAGCAGCTTCAGTTTCCTCTGGGTTCACATCAGTGATGACCTGACCTGGACTCACCACACAGACTCCATGAGGAAGACGGCCAGACAGCTGCTCTTCTTCCTCCGCAGGCTGCGGAGGCTCAACATGGATTCCGGGATTCTCTGCAACTTCTACAGGTGCACCTTAGAGGGTATCGTGACTGGCTGCATCACCACCTGATATGGCAGCTGCACCACCCTGAACCGTAAGGCTTTGGTTGTGAAGTATGCTCAGCACATCACCAGGACGGAGCTGCTATCCATGGAGGACATCTACACCCAGCCGTGTAGGAAAAAGGCCAAACCGGATCATTAAAGACCCATATCACCCCGCCATAAACTGTTCTGCCTGCTGCCATCTGGCTGACAGTACCGCAGCATCCAGGCTCAGACAGCTTCACCCCCCAGGCCATAAGACTGTTTAACTCCTTCAATCTGCCATAAGACTGTAAACTCCTCTAAACTCTACACCTTGCAATATTTGCACAACCCAATCAGTATTACTTACGTTTATTCATTCTACTCAGCAAGATACTTTATTTTAGTTTATAATTTATATTTGAGTTTTTATATTAAATTTGTTCTTTTTCTGTTTTGTGAAATATTTTTGAGCATGGCTAGAAGGGAGCCTGTGACACAATAATTCCATTGCCAGCGACTGCTGTATGTAATTTTTGTGTACATGATAAATAATAAAATCTTGAATCTTAAATCTAACTTTAGGCTAAAGTCTTATAGCACTGCAGGGTAACAAGTACACACACTAGCAGTGTATGTGCTAAGCTGGTCTTGAATGGGAATATCAAAACGTGTATATTTTCACAGTGTAACATTGCCATGTCAGTAACAAAGCACTGTTGCTTTTGAACTTACTCTATGCTCTGACGTCTGGTTTTCCCCGCTGACTGATGTTTGGGTATATGGTAGAAGTTTCAGATTAGATTTTATTCTGAGTTAAGGATGAAGCCACATTATGTAATATTTGAATGTAAAAGGTCACTTTGTTGAGTCATCACTGACTTACTGATCATATAGAGGTGATGTTAGTAAAGACAGGTCTTGGGTAACAATCTTATTGGGATTTTACTCTTCTCTTGTAATCTGCAATTGATACTACATTAGGAGCCTTCCTAACTGATTGAAATGACCCGGATGTATTTCAGCGGCCGCCATAATAAGAGCTGTTTGAATTCTCTAAATGATAACGAAAGGAGCTTCAATGCTTCATAACTTCTCCTTTAGCTTAGGAAACATCAGACCATCCTTTACGAAAGGAAAGAAGTACATGCAGCCCCACAATGTTTTTGTGGCAGCAACATTTAAAGCAATGCACTGTACACATCCATGGAAATATAAAAAAACACAACAGCTGTTTTTAGGATCCAGAACTGATGTGAATGGGATATGAACGTCTGAGCTCCGGATTTCTTCTCTGTCATCTGTCCAGTCAGGAGTCACAATAAACAACAAACATAATGACATTATATTTCACAACATCATCATCACAAAAATATCTTCGCATAGATTTATACAGATAGATTTTGTGCATAATTTTTTGCTTCTCCTTCACATCTTTTCTTGACCTTGTGACATATCCCATCGGGTCAAGGAATAGTGGTTAGGAGAGGAGATTATTTGGACTTTCCGAAGGATCATTGTTTGTTGTCTAAAACCTGCCAGCAACTTTCTGGAATGGAAAACCCAGTGTTTCCTTCATCTCAGGATCAACAAACTCAGATTTCACAAAACCCACTTTCTGAAACAGGCCCCTAAAACTAGCAGTGCCTGTGTTTCCCCTCATGTCTGGTTTGTTTATCTGCCGGAATAGCAGCATTTCCTGCATATTTGACCTGTTTTCCTGTTTGAAGATCCCTGCACGGACTAAAATGGTTCTGGCCTAAAAGAAATGGCAATCAGGAGGATAACTAATTTCTATTGCTTTTAAAAGAGAAAGACATGATTCAAGACATTCATTTTATTATCACATCTCGTAATGAGAGAGTAAATTTCAGTGCATTTCATTCAGGCTGGAGGTAGTTAAGGCTAAACTCGCGAAAGGCAATGAACAGAAATAGCTCAACTTTTTTTCACTTTCTGCATTGTTTTTTTCCAATATCCTAGAGGGAATTAAATCAGAAACTAATATATCGATATAAAAAAATATATTTGTGCAGCATGTTTTGCTTATAGGGTGGAGAGTGTTCTGTCAAAAAAAAACTATGAAAGCAAACAGAGAAAAATAAATCCAGATAAGCATAATTATGCAAGATCATCACATCATCCTGCTCAGATAAACACAGTAGAGCTACAAACACCTAGTTGGCCCTGCACTTACAAACTATATAAGGTCAGATTTATTCAGGATGTTGGATTGCTATGGTGACTGCATGGAGTTAATGATGTGGTGAGAAGCATGCTGTGGCATATAAGTGGAAAAGACCTCTTTTATAAACAACTATCCCCCATAGACACCCCACCCTGTAGTTATCAGGGGCACTTTTCTTATCTGCACTCTAAAAATTAACCCCTACTCTCCAGTTAACCATCACTTCCCATCCTGTCGCCTGCTACACTGTAAAATTTGACAAGTTGATCTAACTTTAAAAAATCTAGGAAATAAATTGCCTTGAAAAAGGTGAGTAAATATTACTATTAGTTGTATTTACTTAATACATTTTTACTTAAATTAAGTTAAATTAACTTTCAGTTTAATGAGTGTCACGTTATGTGCTGAGCTGGACCCAAATTTAGACAAACAAAAGAAGCAAGTGCAGAAAAAACATGTAATCAAAGAAAAACAGGCTTACACTTGGTGAGCTGGCAGGCAAAAGAACCAAAAAAACAGGAGCTGGACTGGACAAAACCAAACTGAACAAATGACCTGGCAAATGCAATCCAATTAAATTTTTATTTGCATAGCACCAAAATGTAACAAACATTATCTCAAGGCACTGTACATAGTAAGGTCGAGACATTCAATATTATCAAATATCCCAACAACTCTCACAACCCACACTTTGGTAATTGTGGAGTAAAAAAATTCATAACTGGAAGAAACCTCTAGTAGAACCAGATTCAATGTCATCTGCTTTGACCAGTTAAGGTGAACGGAGAAAACTGGGAAGAGAGAAGAGGTGGGTGGAAAAGAGGGGAGAGAAGAGAGAGAGGGGAGAGAGAGGAGAGAGAAAAAAAGAACAGTTGTATAACTGTGATAACTTCTAAGGTTGATATTTATGATGTTATTTGACACAGTTCTGCTCCATTCAGTTTCATTCATAATTCAATCCATCAATCAAATTCAATTTTATATTTATAGCCCATAACTACAAATCACAATTAGTCTCATAGGGCTTTACAAGGTGTGACATCCTCTGCCCTTAACCCTTAACAAGAGTAAGGAAAAACTACTAAAAAACAGGGTGGGAAAAAAACATAGAAACCTCAGAGAGAGCCACATGTGAGGGATCCCTCTCCCAGGACGGACAGAAGTGTAATAGATGCCACGTGTAATGGAGAACATCAGAAAAATAAATAGTATTTACAGCATTGATTAGAAGAAACTGTTTGTAAAATAATGGAAAGTCAATTAATTGATGAGCTATTGTCAGTAAGTGTGTGAGTAGGCATATTGTATATCAAGCAGTCTTGTTAAAAATAATTGTCTACGATCAGCTGCCACCACAATAATCCACAATCCATCGTTATGATCCACTGCCGCTATCCACGATCAGCTGCCAACACAATCCACGATCCGCCAATACAATCCGCCTTCACGATCTCTGATTTGCCATCCGGCATCATGATCCACGATGTGGCCGCAACTGCGGCCCTGGATCTGCAAACGATAAAGCACAAGGACTCCGGGGAAGACGTCAAGTCAGTGATATGTATTGATGAGATATTAATGTGATAATGAGGGAGAAGAGGAAAGAGAAGCTCCATGTGTCATGTACAGGAGAATGCATGCCCTTCTCACTCAGAAGGTGGCACAGGTTCTGGTCCAGGCTCTTGTCATCTCACGCCTAGACTACTGCCACTCCCTTCTGGCTGGTCTACCTGCTAACATACACATGCACACATAGACATCAAAGGGAGCTTGAGCCCCTGCCCTTTTCTTCCTCGAGAGAAAATGCCCCTTTTCTGGGGTACTTTATATATATTTTTAATTAATTAATATTATATTCCTGTTTGTGCACAGCTTCCCTGTCAACAAATATATTGATTAAATAAAAACTCAAAATATCAGATTAAAGTAGTCTATACCCTCCCTCCCTCCACGTCTCCTGCACAGTGGTGAGCATTAGAGCTGTGGACATTTCTTGATTCTTAGATACAACGCTGTTCTGATTATTATACCTTAAGCATGACACCATTATAAGGTGTGCCTTTGGGCATTCAATAAATTTGGTTATCAGAAAAATATTGAATATGAATATTAAATAACAACTTTAATTGATTAAAGTTACCTCGGGGCACCACCCTTCAAAGGAAGGGAAAAGATAGCCAATTTATTGATTAAGTCTCATGAAAGTACTAACTACTAAAATTAATAACTACAGACAAAATTTGTTTACACCATGTTTACACCATGTGGCTGAGATCACATGTATGTGCTAAGTTTTGGGAGTGTGAGATGTTGGTGCCAGGTTAGAGAAAGTATTTAGTTGCATGCAAAGAAAGACTGTGAATAGCAGGGGGCGGCTCCTGGCATAGGCGGCTGCCTAATTCCGAGAGGGTGCCACAAGAGGCTGATTTATCATGACGTGACAGAAGCGCCGCAAAGCACCTCGAAAATACTTTGGATTTCCCCGCTGTTTTCCTGGAGTTTCAATTTCCCCGATTTTTGCCCCCACATGATGAAATTTCCCCATCTTTAATTATGTACTTAATTCACACATTGGTCAGTTGTGTCTAAACAGACAGACACACACAAGCACACAATCTCTTGTGGGGAGGTGGCGGCTATAAGCTTTCATAGGTCAGTCACCTGTGAAGACCAGCATCATTTACCCCCGAACCGGCGCGGAGAAATGCGCTTCCTGTGTGAACAGTCAGGCGGCTGCTCGCACGAGAATTGCAGAATTTTTGTCGATATGAATAGCTAGCTAGCTGTCAGTACAGCAGATTTCAGACTCTTTGTATATTTTTTATTATATATTTGTATTGTTTTTTATAGCCTACATGCAGTATTTCATTTAAAACATTTTTTTTGTAAACTCGTTTTATTAGCTAATGAATGTAACCTCTGGAGTGAAGGAAGGGATGTGTGTGTGTGTGTGTGTGTGTGTGTGTGTGTGTGTGTTTGGTGAATTTAGGAGAAATCAACTGATGCAAACAGATGGCAGTAAAACTAACACCATCTAATGCCCAATCCCATTTCACCCCTTCTCCCTACCCCTACCCCTTGTTTTCGAGGGTTATCTTGCCCCTTGAAATGGAGTCACAAGGGGTAGTGGTTGAAATCTTCCCCTACGAATTGGGACAGCCCATCAAGAAGCCATTACATCATCAGTAGGCGGGGATGTCATTGTAATAACATTTTTAAGATCTTAAATAAACCAATGCTATTGTTTGCAGTTACTAAATGGTCTATATGTAACCCTGCCAGGATGCTTTGTTATTAGAGGAGCAGTTAAGTTCAGTAACATTGCTGCTATGGTAGGAAAAGCCATGTGAGTGAATGACAGAGCCGAGAGAGTTGGTGTACAGAGAGAAGAGGAGGGGACCCAGGACGGAACCTTGAGGGACCCCAGTAGTGAGAGGACAAGGTTCAGACACAGATCCGTACATCCGAGTTACATTGACGCACAAGGCGACACCTGTAAACAGCTGCAATGGTTCCTGGGGTTCCACAATGTCTGCCGATGTTGATATGTAGCCACAGCATGGTCGCTGCCCCGCTGACAGACCTTACATCCTCTAAGGTAATATTAATATTAATATTAATATATGCATACTGGAAACTTAAAGCCATGAGTTAAGCTTTTAACCTCCAACTGCTCCAGTAGAATGGCTCAGTGGCCATCAGATCAGCCTGTGGCAGCTTCAGGTAAAATATATAAACACTGTGTTCACAGGGCATCTATACTAATTCGAGAAATGTCTGTATGTGGCATGCATATTTCGAGAACCATTCATTTTATCTGGCTAATATATTTGCTGCAATTTGGACACAACAGTTATATAATGCAAAAATTTAGCAGGTCATTCTGATAATTTGACTAGTTTTGTTTCACCGTATTGGACTGACACAGATGTTCACAGGTGTCGTGAAGCTGATCTCTATCATGGGAACAACTTAGAATCACTTCATCTTTAGCAATTTGTTGACAAAGTAAAAGCAAAATGATTGTTTTCTTACTGTAATGCTGTGTATTGAGCTGAATTACAAAGCTTTTATTTTGAAAGGTTGTGAGCCTGGGCCTGAAGAGTCAGTATGAATCTAAAAAAAATATGAGTTAAGTAAGTAATTCTAATATTAACACAAACAATTATACACACATGAATAGTAAACACTGACTATAAAATCATTGCAAAAAAAACAACTGAATCCAGTTGATACTGTATGTAAATAGCTCTGCACACAATGTCCTGCATGCAAACAATAAAAAAGAGAGAGTATATTCTAACCCTCATTCCAAACAGGCATTTTTAGAACAAGCAAGAGCATCATTCTCAGGGATCTGTCCTAAAAACAAACAACTAAACTTTAGCCTTCAGCACCAGTAGCCCACGCTAAAGTCAGCACAGACAACTTAGTGATTTATCTTATTAACTATGATAAGCTTTACTGCATCACCAATGTCTCTAGTTGTGATGTCACACAATCCTGCAGATATGTCCATATCTTTAACTCAGATTTAGGTGAGCACAGAGAAACTTTCTTCACCTAAGCAGATGACAGTGAAAACAGCCTTTGGGAGTGGAGGTACTTAGAAGCAAGATATTTCTCTTTTGGTTAGTTCTCAAACCAAATGGTACAGCACCAGGACTGTGTGTGTGACGGAGTCAGCACAAACCACTGTGTATGTTTAAGGTAGTGAAAGGACAAATTAACCAGTGCAGCAGTGTGGCTAATTTGGCTCAGTCTAACTTTGCTTGACTGCCATCCGACGCAATTATGAACTGTCCAAAATCCAAATGTTTATAATGGATTTTGGACAGTTCATAATTGCGTCGGATCATGTTCATGTTAGCAGTCAGAAACATTTAAAAACATAACATTTGTTCTTCTAAAATCCAGTGTTTATGATTTAGATTGATCTATTTGCATAAATTTGATGTAATATATATTATTCAGTTGTATTCACGTTGTTGCAATGGTTACTTGAATATGAAGACATTCTGAAACAAATGTCAGAGCAAGTCTGGAGCAGAAAGGCAAGGTGTTGCAACTCTGTGAAGATTCTTTCCTTTCTTTCCTGCGTCATGCTGACATCGGTATTCATGGAGACACAACGGGGCAGCTGTGGCTGAGTAGTAGAGCGTTCGTTTTCCAACCAGAAGGTCGGCAGTTCAATCCACACTGTGTACACGACTTACCATGTCATAAGTCACATTTGAGGGCAACAAATTACATCAACCACTATTTTTTCTTGTACAAAAGTACACGCTAGTATTGTTGTAAGTTAGATATTTACCTATAAACGGGGGCCTGAGTAGACATAGTAAAGCTTGTTAGAGATGAGTGGCCCCATTAGTAATCAGTAACACATAAACAGTCAGGGCGTACTGAGAACAACAGAATGATGGATCAGTTCGATCTGACTGCCTACACAGTATAGTATGCTAATATTGATAAAGTTCAAGTAAAGTCAGACAAATTTAGAAAAATAGTCATACACAATTTCCCTGTCCCCTACAACTCTAATTTATAGCAATCAAACATGTGCATCTCTTTATCTTTTCCTGTCTAATTAAACCCCTCCCTCTGCTCATGGTCTCTGGGTATTTGTTGATAGTTCCGTGTCACAGAGGAAGTGCCGCACCCTGCTGCCTGGCTCCCTATTGGCCCCAGCTCTGATGAATACTGATTTGGGATAAAAGGGATCAGAATATGGATAGGCAGACAAGGGCAGAGATAGCTCCAATTGTAGATGAAGTAAAGCTGCAGAGAGGAGACGCCGCACTGCCTGGGAGTAAATGGCTTTGTGCTGCACGAGGTAAGCATGCAAAAAACAATGCTAAACTAACTTATACAGTAGGAAAGTGCTTGAACTGCACATGTTTCATATTTTATCTTATGTGTGTCTTGTTTTTAATGTTAATAATTCACACAAGGTACAAGGACATTACTTTGTAATTTTGCCTGTTAATGAGTTATACATTTCTTGAAACTTATCTAGTGAATCTAATGTCATTTGTTTGAATTTAGTAATTTGATTTACCTTATGCTGCATTTTTTAAGGGCATTGATACATTTTTTTCACAACTTTTAACAAAAATAGATAATCAAATGACTATTCAGGGTGGAGATTGTCAGGGTGCAGTGTCACCTATTTACAAAGCATTGCTGGTCCTCTATCATGCTTTCTTGGTCTGGTCACTCCCAATCCTTGTACCAGTGTCTTGAACCACAGTGACGCTGGACAGGTTTGGGGGGGGCTGTGCTAAGGACTGCTTGCTTGTGTTATGTGCTTGATTATCTCTGGCTGACTCATGTTTTCATGTCTATTTTCCTTGTCATCTCGATACTTGGTATTATGTTTTCTTCTGTCTTTGACTCAATAAAATAAACATTGATGTTATTCCACACGAATAAGGTTTTGAATGGTCGCGATTTGTTGTGGTGTTTCTTAATACTTATTGGGGTCTGAGTATACAGCTGTGTCCATTGTCACTGTGTTACTGTGTGTGACATATACTTGATGTGTTACTTCATTTAAGTCTGGCAAATAAAAGAAGACTGGACATTTCAAACTGAGACTCTATATTTTCTCCAATAGAAAGGAAGTTTTCTAAGATTGCACTTCAGACTATCATCCCGAGCCTATATATAAATATATAATATATATATATCACACATATGATGAGGTACATACCAATAATAATAGTAGCCCCTTTGAATGATTGGAAACAATGTAGTCCAATATCAGTTTTATTTTCCTTTCTATTAGATGTTTTTCAATATGTAAGACTGCCAAGGAGACTACTAAAATTATGGTTCAGCAAGTTCTTCCTAGTCCAACCACTACTTGTGTGAATTTGTTATACTGCAAATTTTCTTGCTCTATTAATTGTGATCTCTTACTGTATCTCATACAGTGCATCTTTGTAGATATGTAAAACACTTTCTCTGTCATACATCCCCAATACACTGCTGATACAGCCGTCAGGAGCAATTTTGGGTTCAGATTCTCTCCCAAGAACACTTTGGCACGTGGAATGGGTAGATAAGGATCAAGCTGCCGACCTCCTGGTAAGTGGACGACCTGATCAACAGCCGCCCCCATGAGTTAAAAGATACCCATGTAAAACTCTCGATCTACTTCCCCAGGAAGATGGCCTTTGAAAAGGCTTTGTTACTTATATGTGAATACAGTTTACTACAACCCCCAATGCAGACCTGGCAGACTCTATTACATTGTAATGTAAGTGATCTTGTCCACAATTTCCTGAGTTCAGTTGTATTCACCTTTCACACAGATCTCTTAATTAGCGACTGGGGCTCAGGGGATAAAGTGGGTTGTCCACTAACCAGAGTCAATCAATCAATCAATCAAATTTTATTTGTATAGCCCATATTCACAAATCACAATTTGTCTCATAGGGCTTTAACATGGTGTGACATCCTCTGCCCTTAACCCTCAACAAGAGTAAGGAAAAACTACTTAAAAACCCTTTTAACAGGGAAAAAAGAACGTAGAAACCTCAGAGAGAGCCACATGTGAGGGATCCCTCTCCCAGGACGGACAGAAGTGCAATGGATGTCAAGTGTAAAGGAGAACATCAAGATAAAGGTTTTAGCAGCATTGATTAGGGTAAACATTTTGAAGTATAACTGAAGGTCAGTGAATTGGTGGATTAATGTCATTAATGGTCAAGTGTCTGAGGAGAAATACTATGTATCGAGCAGTCCTGCTGCAATCATAGTCCATGGTCAGCAGCCAGCAAGATCATGATCCACCATCAAGATCGGATGCCACTATAGTCCACAGTTATTGTCCACTGCCGCCATTAGGATCCACCATCAGCTGCCACCTCGGTCGTGGTCCACTACCAGTATCTGATGCCAACACGATAAAGGATCTGCCTTTGTTATCACGATCAGCCAGCACGATGCAGAGTCCGCCATACTGGATCCACCATTACGACCTCTGATACGTGATCCACAGATCCTAATCCAGAGTGTGGGCGGTTTGATCCCATGTCTTCCCCATTATGCATTCCAAGGTGTCCTTGGGCAAGATGGTGAACCCCCTGCCATTCTCATAGAAAAAGTGCTGCCCATAAATGCACTGTATGAATATGTACAGATCATTTACCATTACATTAGCCCAGCCCACAACCTATTGCTTTTAGTAGGTTTTGATGTAATGGTGTAAAACCTTACTCTAAATGTTGACCATCAGACATAATTGCACTGCCCTTTTGAACTGCCTCATCTGAACCAGCATAGAATTGGACCTAAAGAAATTTGGTTTCAGGTTTATTGGTGTCTTTACAGGCCTGATTCCCCCTCCATAAAGTGACTGAAATCCCCCCTTTAGGGCATCACTCAGAACAGAAACTAACTTTATATTCTTGTACCCATTGAAAGGTGGTAATATTATACACAGGCCTGAACACATCCACTTTGTCTTACCTATACCACTCTTTGTTAGGCTTTCAAATCAATGTGGTTCTCTGGAATTGTTTGTATATGTCAACTCTAATTTGGAATTCTAATGCTTGTCTGCGAACCATTATGATTTCTAAAGTCTCTGTTTTCTTAGTAACATTTTTCTACATCTGACTGTAGGGCTCAAATGCATAAAAACTCTCAGTGGGTTAGAGATGAAAGCTCTGTGTATGCAAAAAGAAACATGAACTTTTGGAATCACTTTTGTTAAGGCATTAGTATCAATGGTTCTCTTTTGTAAATCTCACAAATCTGTGCACAGGCTGGATACATGACTGTTCACATGTCCATAATCATTACATCTGCACATAAACAGGCTGATCTGAGAGGAGATTATATTAAAGGCTCAGTGTGTAAGATTCAGGTGAAAGGGATCTATTGGTAGAAATTGAATATATAAAATAATCCTAGTGATGTTTTCACTAGTGTGTTTCATCTAAATTGAACAAATTTTTGTTTTCTTTACTCTAGAATGGGCCCTATATATTTAAATACTTTATATTTACACCGGGGGTGGGTCCTCTCTACGGAGGTCGCCATGTTTTTTACATTAGCCCAAATTGGACAAACTAAACACCTTTTGAGTCAAACTGAAGGCTACCACAGGATTTCTTTCATGTTTGGAAGGGGAGGGTGAGGTGAGGGGTATTCAGCTGCAACATGCAACTTCACCACTAGATGTGACTAAATTCTACACACTGAACCTTTAAACATAAACCTTTAAATTGTATTATATATGAATAGCTTAGTATATGACAAATTCTGTTTTCATTGGTTTAGCATTGGACTTTTCTTGACTGAAAAAAAATCCAAGACCTTGCCAGAGAAAAACCTGATGCCAGTGAGGAACCCCCTTTGATCGTATCAAGAATGTATACAAACTGAGTCAGAGAGGTTCAGAAAAACTAGGCCCTGTAATCCAGAGTCAGTAAGAGCATCACCTTTTCTTGAGACCACTTTGCAAAGTCATACAGCAGCAGTATTTCTTGATTGGGACTGCCTGATAGAAAGTGCCACAGCTGACAGGGCTAAGAAGTCAAATGAACCATCGTGTGGTGCATACTACAAGCTACACCTGGCTTTGAGCAAATCCCATAACAGCACATTGACTATTACAACACTATATGTGTATCATTGTGTTGTTTGCTGATTATAAATGTTGGCATCCAATTACCCAATTTCACATGTCAAGGATGTAGTTGTAGTAGAGTAACACCAGAATTGTTTCAATGCATTATAAGAAGGAGCAGGTATTCAAAATGTTGCTGATTTGGTTAGCTTTTTGTGCACTTGTCCCCAATTTTATTTTATGATAAAATATGGTATTTTAGTTTTTAATTCCTTTCTCGACATAAATATTGCTACCTTCATATAACGGAAGTGATTCAAATATAACAGCCTTTCTTTAAATTTGAATTTTCTTTTGAAATTTTCAACTGTTTCCTGAAGTTTGTGAAAAGAACCAGTTCCATGTCAGAGAGAAAGCAGTCCAAGTTGGGACGGACGAGAAATGGGCCCTCCCACTGCTCTTTCTCTCTCTCTCTCTCTCACACACACACACACACACAGGGGAGAGAAGACGTAAAATATCAAGTGGACAAGCGGAAACATACACAGAGGTAGGAAAAGTTGCCTGACTGAACTTTCCTTTTCCGTCTGTTCTTTACCTACAACTAGAGAGCGGAATGTTTCAGGCGCTTAGTGCGGACCTACCCGATACAGTCAGGCCGGATGGTCCGAGGCTTCCTGTCTGTCCGTCTGTGGGAAATACTGAGCTCATGTGGTAGAAATTCGTAGCGGAGGTGTTTCGCTCTTCCAGGTGCGGGTGTGTTGTGAGAAAAAAAGCCCAGTCATGGTAGCATTCCCTGGTGGCTACAGGGGTAGACTAAAGTTATCCCACCGTCCCGTCCGGTCGGTCCCATGGCCTTTTAGTTCTGAGCACCAGTGCTTTATCCTCCACTGCTCACGTTGTTGTGTAAAAAAATATCCTAGTCTTGAGGTCCATGCCACTTGTGCTTTTGTTGTGTAACTCTTACTTGTCTCTTGTATGGGCCAACAATGTGTTTCGCTCCGTTTTGTAACGACCATGTTTCCTCCTTTTGTTGGTCACTATTGTAGTCTGAAAGGATTTATCTAGTCATTAGGACCACTATACGTGCTTTACACGATAGCTCGCATACACACAGTTTTTACACGCACACACAGCTCTACATCCTGAGCAACAGCCTCCTGACAATTAGATTGGTGGCTAGCTATTTTCTTTAAATCACATTTTTGATCATCACATTATTTATTTAAATGTTGCAAAAGTTTTAATTGGAATCATGTATGAACTTGAAAATGTCATGTTTTGAATATGGCTAAACAAGACTCTGTTTGTTTAATGAAAGTGCTGTCACTGTTGTGATGTACAGTATTTCAGATCTTCAAACAGCAGGAATGTTAACAGACTGGTTTGTCCAGATGTGTTTGTGTTTGTTTTGCTTTCATTTAGTTTTAGGCAGTAGCACCTACAACTATTTTATCTCTGTTTATCTTCCTTCAATAACATTTTTAGGACCTACAACAACCAATCGATGTACTGCAATTTTTCAATTGATAGATTTTAACCATATCATTCAAAAACATGCCCACAGTCATGCACCTATCAACAATGCTTTTCTGACCTCAATTTCAGTCACCACCAAGTTCAACCAGACCCAAAGTAAAAAGCCAACTCTAAGACCGTCTCCCATTGAAAACTACTGGTCAGTGTCACTACTACCTTTAATATCCAGGGTCCAATTGCTTGTGGGTTCCACCAAGTCTCAGATTTTCTCTCAAAATAATCTACTTGATTATGGTTCCTTCCTGCAGCAGTAAGACTGTACAACCAGCTCTGCTCCAAGTAAAACTACATGCACCACCACTATGGACTGTCACTTTAACATTTCTCAACTATGCAATATTCCCTGTACTATATTCATTTGTAAAAAATTCTGTGCAATATACTGCATATCCCGGTTTAATTACATTTATATTTTTTCTAAATATTGTTGCATATTTCTATTTCTTTATATTCCTTCACCCAAGTACTGCATGCTACTTATGTGATGTCTTCGGCTGCTGTAACATTGCAAATTTCCCCATTGCGGGACTAATAAAGAACTTCTTAATCTTAATATAGTCTAGTAAACATTCAGCTAAGTACCTCCTGACTCTCACCAACATGCTTCATGATTAATACTAGCTTTCACTCAGCATGCTGCAACTGTCGCTCAGTAATGTTGCTTAGTGTGTTACATCAGAGATAAGGTCTGTCTTACTGATTAGGCTATTTGAATCTTTGTTCAGGCACTTGTTCATCTCAAGCCTGAACATCCCCCTGACAGGGCTGCCAGCATGTAAGACCACAGCAAATGGTCAAAAATGCAGCAGCATGTACTGTCTTCAACCAGCCAAAGACAGGTTTTGTCACTCTACTTCTCATGTCTTTCCACAGGCTCCCTATTGCTGCTCACATTTGAACAGCACTGGCCTACCTGAGTTCTCTCATTTGGGTGGATGAGCCTTCAGTAAAAGTATAGTTAAAATAGCATATACTATAGATTGCATGATGAGGTTCAGATTGTTGTACAACTAATGATGGTAAAAAAAAGTACATTTTACTTGTCTTTTAAATGTGGTCCTCACTTAAATGATATAGAATAAGAAAATGTTTTTGTTCATTTCTGTCTCACTTCAAGTTAGTGATGTCAGAGTCTCGAGGCCACCATTCCTCTGTCTCCTCCATCTCCTCAATCTCATTGGTTGAGATCAAGGCTGAGACTCATCTAGTCCTCCAGGCATTTCTCCAACGGACCCTTTCTGCCCCAATGAAAGAGAGGCCTGGTAGAGTAGGTGGTGCTTACAGAGAGCCCAACAAGTACAGGTAATGTAAATTAGCCCTCTGAACTGAAACTCATCTCCATTTACCTTAAACTGAGTGATGACATGTGCTTTTTGGCTGTTCTTCAACCTTTGAACCTGCTATTCTCTATAATATCATGCTTTCCGATGCTAGCTCCAGATCACAACCAAAAGCAAAGGATGGGTGTGATTCTCAGGCTGAAGATGTCGGTTCAGCAGATGCGAAAAAGACTGGATTCAAAGACTTCATAAAGCAGTTGCCACGTCTCAACAACAAACAACGCTCTGCTAAAGATCCTAAAAGCTCACTTGACAGGGAGAGCACTGCAACATTTTCCCACATCACAGACCAAGCAGAGGTGAGGAAGTATTATTTTCTTGTGCACTATTTTCCAAGAAATTTTGTGTGTTGATTTGAAATAAATTGCAGTTCACCAGCAAGGACCATGCAACAACTAGAAGGGCACTTAGAGAGAGCATACCCCCCCACCAAGGCTTAAACTTATGGTTCACCCAAAAATGATTATTATTCTTCTATGCCGATTGAGGGGTGGGTGAAGTGTTTGAGTCCACAAGACACTTTTGGAGTTTCAGGGGTAAACAGTGTTGCAGCCAATTCCAATGCAATTGAAGTAACTGGTGACCAGTTCTTCAGACATAAAAAAAACATAAAATGCCTCTGTACTGCTCCTGTGTCAAAGTGTCTGCAAGCGCCGACATTCAAATTCAACTTGAAACGGCATCATTTACACCATATTTTTAGCCTATATGTTCGCTGTTATCCTCCTCCGGAGGTGTGTAACTGCATGGATCACAACCCTCCATAGGCATAGTGGTGAGTGATAATGAGTGAAGTTTTAGCCAAGTTAAAGTGCACCATCCTCCTCCACTGTAGCCACTGAAACCTATGGAAGGAACTGGTCTGTGAAACATTTTATGGGCCTTATTCACCAATATCACCAATAAGTTTTTTCTTAAAATTGTTCTTAAGAAAGTTTCTCAGAAAATGTAAAGTCAGATTCATGACATGTAATTGTTTGCACCTTTGTTCTTTCCGTCTATGATCTGAATATCTTTAAAATATTATATAGGGCAGCAGGGCTCCATCTGATTGGCCAAATGTGTTGACATGCAGATTTTGGATGCATGGTACATGGAACACCATTTATCGTAGTTTAAACCGTCTTTTGCGATACATATATTGCTCACGTTGATATCGCAGAGCTGGAGGAGATAGCGGCACAGTAGTGTGTGCCGATGAATGAGGCTGACGAAGCTGGCTGGATGGGTGGTGCTGCTGTGGCTAGATTATAGTTATTAACACGAACAGAAAAAACATTTGGATTGAAGGAGGGTGGGACCAGGAAACAAAGGAGTAGGCGAGGAATCACACACTTCATTATCCTGAGGTTGGGCCCAAGGGACTCTTATGCTGCTGATTAAGTAAAGTCTTAAAGATGGCTAAATTTCACAGTGGTGAATTAAACAATTAAAAACGAGGATTGCTCATACAACGAGGATTGCGCAGACCTCAATGACCCACTAGCATGTTAATGACAACTTGCATCTTTAACTTAATGACTCTTAAGATAGGTAAAAACACACATACTCTTCAGCACATTCATGCTCCAGGTGATAAACCTTATGATTTAAGTTACTCCGTGGCCTTTCATCTAGCTGCATCCCTTTCAGTTATGTATTGTCAGCAATATCAACACAGCAGCTTTCTTCTCATCCATTCTTGGCTGCTAGTAATGTTTTAGGTCATTATCTTGTCGGGGGAGCCATGACCTGCACTTGAGACCAAGCTCTCTGATACTGGGCTGTAGGTTTAACTCCAGAATGTCTTGATGATCTCCGTCTGACCTGAAGAGAGTCAAGGCTTCTTGAATCATTTTCCGTGGAACCCATGCACTTTCATTCTGAATGTAAAATACAGTGGAAACAGTAGCAGCAGGTTCTTGGAGATCTGTTTTACCATTTTTCTTGGTTTCCACCAATCAAAATATCCCTCTGTTCAGTCTGGGATCAATCTTCCTCATGTAGCCAGCAGCTACATCTAGGGACGTTGTCTAGACAGTTGAGAGTGACAGTCACATGTATCTTACATTTCTTAACAGTATTAGCAGCTGTGGATACAAGTATGAAGACAATTGTAATACTAATTGAAGATAATAGTCGGTTGAAAATATCATGACAATCCACTTACTTTTCACCACTAAAAAGGGGTAAAAATAATTTTGTGTGGGTCATTTTGAGGATCTTTAGAATAAGCTAGATTTCGGCTCTTTCAGAACTTCTGGGGCACCGAACACTTTTCAGGAAGAATGAAACTTTGTTTCAAATAGGGATGGGTACAAACACCTTTTCGCATGTGTGCATTTCCGATGTGATATCAATTGAGACGATATTAGTTTAAGTAAATTTATTACTAATGTAATGCAGAAATCCAATCTGTATTATAAATATTCATAACACACAAAATCACCACATCTTCAATGTTGAAGAAGAACATGTTCCCACAGGATGATCTTGCTATCCCGACCTCTACATCAGAAGATGATGAAAGTGAGAAGAAACCGCAGAAGAAGCTGAAGAAAGCGAAGATTAGAAAAAAGATTTCAAAGTTCATCAGGTTAAAGTTGGAGAGAGAAGACAAAGAGGGGCATGGATCCTATCCCAATAAGCCTACCACGCCAGTCCACCGAGGACTAGAACCCACCCCACCCATAATCTCTCCCAGTAAGCTCCTCCCTTACACTATAAAAATAAACAGCTTTAGCTGTAGTTGTTAATTTGTTTGGCGCTGCATCTAAATTGAAAGTATTTTTTTTTTCAATCTTTCCATTATAATAATTTGGACATCCAAAGTGTAGTTTGTATGCTAATGTTGACTGCTAAACCTAGAATCCTTAGAAAGTTTCAAAGGTGTTGTTCAAAGGGTGAAACCAGTCAGCTCAGCAGTGCAATAGTTAAATCAAAGCAAGGTAGAAAGAGCTTACTATAAAAAAGTGTCAGTCTGTGTTTTTGTGGGCATGTGAATATAGCAACTGACAAGAACAGTAGAGAGTGGAAAAATTGAATAGAAAACAATAAATAACAGGCTTCATCTGATATACTTATGTTGTTGTAATGTTGATATAGACCACCATCCTGAGTTCTATAATGAGGTAGCAGAGAAGCTGGAAAAGATTGCACAGAGGTCCACCAGTATAAAGAAACCGAGTTCTACAGCCCAGCTTTCACAAGGTAAACCCTCTACTCACACACGCACACACACCCAATATTCATGATCCATGAGTTTATTGGGGAACCAAGGCCCAGGGTGTAAACTTTGCTGACCAGTTTTTGGGGGATGACTGTGTTAAAAGCAGAACTGAAGTCTACAAATAGCCGCCTCACATAACTGTTTGATGCCCCTAGGTTGTGATGGCACTCCCTGTAGTGCAGTTTGCTGAAAAGGCAAACTGTTGCTCATCCTGGTCTGGTGGAATGAAGCTCCTGATGTATGCAAGCACTAGCTTCTCAAATAACTTATTGACAGTGGGTGTTAGTGCCACTGGGCGATAGTCATGTAAGCACTTCACGGTCGATTATAGGAACTGGAAGGATTTGAGGCAAGTCAGAGCAGTAGCATGTTGTATTGAGAGGTTGAATATTTTTATAAACACCTCTGTAAACTGCCCAGCACATGCTTTCAGGACCTGTCCTGGCACACCATCTGGACCCGCTGCCTTATGTCCATTAATCTACTTTAGTGTAGCTCTCACCTGGTGGTGCTGTAGAACCTGTGTCAAGACAGGCTCCTCTCTTTGAGTGGAGAAGCAATCAAATAATTGATTAAGTAGTAAGATAAGATAGTTGGCATTGTAATCTGTCAGTGCCTTGATGCCTTTCCTCATGCTAAAGGGGTTGTGGTTAACAAATTGTTTCAACCGCAACCGCAGCCGCAGCCAGTGTGGCCTGAGCGTCAGAATGTTTCTTGGATGTTGCTTCGGAACCAACGATGACTGTGGCTCTGAGTGCTCTGGCCGGGCCGAGAGAGCTGTGCAGGTTTCCTGGGTCACTGGGACACAACCTCTGGCTGGAGAGCTGGAAAGTGCAGGCGGCCTGCGTGATACCCCAAGGCTTGGTGGTGCTGTGGCCTGCAGTGCGCACTCTGGCTCGGCCAGTGGAGCTGAGCAGACCCCTGGGTCCCTGCCCCGTCTCTCTGCGGCCTGTCTGGGGTAGTGGAGCAGTAGAGTGAAATGCAGCGATGTAGGGCTTCCCGCAGCTGCTGAAAATGCCTGTTCTGTAATGCAATATGTATTATCCTCTGCATATTTTGTAAAGAAAAAAAAATTATGTGTACATTATTAAAGTAATAATCGAATGTTCAGTTAGTTCAGTCAGACAACTCACGTTCAAACATTTATTGCAGCAGTAGAACAGGTTTAGTGTTTGGCGTCTAGGCTCCAACTTAATCACTCCCCCATATGATTACACAGGAATGATGGGAGTGATGGGCAAATACTTGTAACCCCCCCGTCGGAGCCTACAGGTGGATGCTGGGGTGGTGGAGGGGCTGAAGCAACTGGTAGCAATAGGGATGATGGGAAATTCCTCTCTTCTTAAATAGACAACCTGATAAGATGGGTGTGTATGATAGATGGTTGTGGAGAGTGAGGTATGTCACATGATGTATGTCACATGATTGGCGCAGCGCAGCTCGAGTTGGCTGCCTGAACTAGCTCGCCGGCGTCGCTCCATTTATTTTGAGTTAAGTTATTACATTGTTAATAGTAAAGTTGAGAATAATTATTACTTATCAACAAATCTCTTCATCAAAGATCTTTTTTTTTATCATCAGCTTGCCAGCATGCCAATTTCTGACTGAAACATTGCCAAATACTGATTAATCTCCTGCTTTAGAGGAAAATGCCCCACAAAATTAAATTTTTCACTTTTAGAAAAGAGGAGAGGGGCAGACGGAAAGCCACCATATGCCCTATGAGACAAATTGTGATTTGTGAATATGGGCTATACAAATAAGATTTGATTGATTGATTGATGTCCGCAAGATTGTTTGATCGCAAGGAAATTCATAAATACCAACCAAAAAAAATGCACACGTGTCCAAAAGTGTGAAAATCCCTTGCTCGCACTTGTGTGTCTAACATTGAGCTGGTGTGTCGGAGTTTTCACACACACAGTCCCCAAGCCAGCCCCGCCCCTACTCACTCACACACAAACAGACAGGGAAGCAGAGTTTAGAGAGGAGAACTCAGTAACGTAAATGAGGCAAATTACATGTAGTTCAAGAAGAGTGGCAACAAAAAGTGTGAATACAGGGTTTCCACTACCAACCGCCAATTACCGCAGATCCAGGGCAGCGGCTGCAGCCACATCGTGGATTATGATGGTGGATCGCGTTAAAGAGATTGTGATCCTGTATGGCGGATTCTGTATCGTGCTGGCTGATCGTGATAATAATGGCGGATCCTGTATCTAGCTGGCTGATTGTGATAATAATGGCGGATCCTGTATCGTGTTGGCATCTGATAGTGGTAGTGGACCACGATTGAGGTGGCAGCTGATGGTGGATCCTGATGGCGGCAGTGGACAATGACTGTGGACTATAGTGGCTTCCGATCTTGATATATAATATTTCTCCTCAGATACTCGATCATTACTGACAATAATCCATCAATTAATTTACCTTCCATTATGCTACAAAGTGTTTATTCTAATCAATGCTGTAAATACCCTTATCTTTCTGATGTTCTCCTTTACACTTGACATCTATTGCACTTCTGTCCGTCCTGGGAGAGGGATCCCTCACATGTGGCTCTCTCTGAGGTTTCTACCTTCTTTTTACCCTGTTAAAAGGGTTTTTTCAACTCTTGTTGATGGTTAAGGGCAGAGGATGTCACACCTTGTTAAAGCCCTATGAAACAAATTGTGATTTGTGAATATGGGCTATACAAATAAAATTTGATTGATTGATTGATTGAATTATAAACTATAAGCACTGCTGCTTCTGACCTGTTACTGTTTGTACCTTGTCAGAGTCCTCCCTCCACACTCCTGCTGACCTGTGCTCACTTTACACTTAATAAACTGCAATAAACAATAAACAGTAACACTAATCACAAGTTATTAGGACCTGAATTGTACTGAAGTTTACTTTGTCTTTGTTTAAGTCGCTCGAGAGTTCACAAGACACAGGTACACACACTCACACACACACACATACACAATCCTAGAGGAAACGCTGGCATACTAACCTAATACAATACAAACCTTAAAACTCATCTAAATCATAACCATCCCATCCCGTTTACTGAGGTGGTAACCTCATCCTGTTCCAAAATATTTTAATATTTATTCAAGAGCAATTTTTGTTAACAGAGCAATGAGTAATGTTTTATGTATATTATATTTTAATATTTTTAAGTCCCATTCAAATGTCAGACTGAATATTCTTAAGATGCTATAATAATTATAAAAATGATAATTATAATAACATAATTTATCACAATATTTTCCAGGACGATATATGGTCCAACTAAATTTGTTATTGTTATTTGTAATTACCTTAATATTTTTAAATGATGCACCAAGTTAGAGGTTTACACGAATCCAAGCAAGATTGTACAATCAAATATCCTTAACTGAATTGATATCGAATCGAAACCTTGTGAATTGCAAACAAATGGATTTGGGAAATTAGTGGCGATACCCAAAACACCTAAATGAAAAAGTTTGGCGCACCAGTGCAACCAATGTAAGAAGTAAGTCGGGAGCCCCGGTGTGATATGTGTTTATAAAAATTCAAATGACCCTTGATAGAAAAAAGGTTCTCCACCTCTGCTCAAAGGCCAAGCAATATATCTTTTGATGTTTTTAGTTAATTTGAGTATCATGCTGTCATACTGAAATGTCATTCTCCCTATTATAGTCTATAGACCACCAAAATATTGAAAACATCTTCATCAATTTCACAACACAACACATTACAGAAACGCGCTGCAAATACAGAAATGCGCAGCAAATACAGAAATGCGCAGCAAATACAGAAACGCGCTGCAAATACAGAAAACGACAACGGAAGTGTTTCCAGAGGACATCTAAAAGTGATGGACACGTCCGCTTGTTGTTGCTGCCGCAGTTTGGAGTTGTTAAAGTCGGTGTCCGTCAGTGATCTTGGAAAATTTGCTAAACTGTAAACGTTTTTGGTTTATTTTAATAAATAATAAACTTTATTACTGCAGATGTATCCTGTTAACCCTCTGAGACCCACTGGGCCGTATACGATCTCAAATATCATGTTGTCTTTAGAGCATCATGACTCCTCAACGGTCTGAGCTAGAGACATGCCGGTTTCTCCTGTTAAACTGAATAAACAGCGCTAACAAGCAAGCCCCTGTTTGTGATGCAATGTATTGTCCATATTGTGCAGGGGTAGGTAACCTTTACTATCAAAAGAGCAATTTTGACCCCTCCTCCGAGCTCTGATCTCACTGTGTGTCTCTCTGAACGAGTGAGCGGGGGCGGAGCCCCGGGGCCAGTGTGTGTGTGCGCTATTTGGGAGCACACACACACACACACACACACACGCCCACTCATGGTATTTCATGATGGCCTGATACGATGATGATTTAAAAAATGAACGTGACGTTCACTCACGTTCATCGTTACGTTCACGTTAATCATATGAAAAATGATTGGTAAAGTTCAACGTTCGCGAAAAATATGCACAACACTGTACAGGGAGCCACTGCAGAGAGGCTGAAGAGCCGCATGCGGCTCCAGAGCCGCGGGTTGCCGACCCCTGTGTGGAACCAAATTTGTTTGATGTATTGGACGTTTTTGTGTCTCCTGTGGCAGCAGTGTCCATCACTTTTAGCTGTCCTCTGGAAACACTTCCGTTGTCGTTTTCTGTAGTTGCTGCGTGTTTCTGTATTTGCTGCGCATTTCTGTATTTGCTGCGCATTTCTGTAATGTGTTGTGTTGTGTTGTGAAATTGATGAAGATGTTTTCTTACTTTGCTTGTGTTTTGTCCACTTGCATGTGTTTTCTTCAGTTGCAGTGCGTTGAGCTCTCAGGGCCACCGTAGATATGGTTCTGTCTGTCAATGTGTGATCATAACAGTGTCTCTCCTTGTGCTGCATTGTAAGTATAGACACACTGTGAAAAACAGCTTAAAGGGAAAATTCACCCAAAAATGTTTATTCCCTCATTATCTACTCATTTATATTTTTTCAGCTTCTACATCTTTCACCTAATACATTCCCATAATCTTTCCTGCGCGGTTGTCCGTCCGTCCGTCCCACTGGCTCTCCCATTCCTGTGAACACGATATCTCAAGAAAGCCTTTGGGGAATTTCTTTAAATATTTACACTCACAAAGCACATTATTTGGCTTGTGAATGTGATATCTCTATAACGCCATCAAGGAATCTTTTCACATTTGGCATAAAGATTCCCTTGCATTCAAGAATTAATTGATTCGATTTTCATAGCCAAAGGTCGAAGGTCAAGGTCACGGTGGCCTCACAAATTATATTCATGTTTATCTTGAATTATTTCTTGAAATTTGGCACAAACAATGACTTAGACTCAAAGATGAACTGATAAAATGATGGTGGTCGATGGTCAAAAGGTCAAGGTCGAATGACCATGCGTTGTTTATTAAACACAATATATTAGAAACGCCCAAAGGAAATTTCATTATATCTGGCAGAAACATCCACTTGAACTCAAGGATGACCTGAATAGAATTTTGTGGTCAAAGCTCAAGGTCACTGTGACCTCACAAAGCACATTTTTTCGTCATGTGAATGCGATATCTCTGGAATGCCTGTCACTTCTCTATTATCACATTTGGCACAGACATGTTTTGTGTAATACGTTTGATACTAAGTCGAAGCAAAGACACAAATTTCGTATCTCTTGCCCTTGAAATATTTTAACTCGCGCAAATTCTTTGCGTGAGTTAAAATAGTGGATGTGTCCTACGGGGAAATGCCTTTTAGGCAGCCACATGTTGTGGAGCAGGTATTTTGTTTAAAACCTCAGTAAGACCTCAGTACTGCATGTCTACTGCGTACTGAAACTCCGTATTGAAACTCCGTACTGAAACTCAGGACTTACTCCTACATTGGCCGACTGTCCTGCTAAAACTTGAACAAACATGAAGACGGTGTAACTTAACGTTCAGAAACATCCTGTTGTAACCGATTGTGAATATGTGGCTGGTCTTCTATAGCTGTATCCAAACATAACAACGTGACTTTCAGCTGTGTTTACCAGAGAGATCGTCAATGCGCCAGAATGAGATCGGTGATAGGCCTGGTCACTCAAAGTGCAGTCAGCCAATCAGAGGAGGGGCTCATAAATAATTACCAGAGAGAGGCAGAAGAGAGGACATGGAAATACACATTGCAGCAGTTTTTTCGACTTTAAACCACTGATATATCATCTTATGTTCTAGAGATGCTTTTATCAAGGGGGAGAACAATAAATGTGAAAACACATGATACTTGCAGTACTGAGGTCTCACTGAGGTCTTAAACAAAATGCCTGCTCCACAACATGTGGCTGCCTAAAAGGCATTTCCGATTAGGACACATACACTAGAAAGCCAGAAAAAGATTCATGATTTCTTACCCAAACTGGATTACCAGGTTTGTGTTTCATCTTTTCACTGGTACCTGTAGCCACAGACTGACACTGGATAGTAGGCTTTTTATCACAGCTAAAACTGACCTACAGAGGAAACACACTAACTAAGAGCTGTATGACTCACTGTCAATGACTGTAAAGTTTGTGTCTCTTTCTTTTAGAAGTGTGTGACAAAGAGGCAGTTGTGCAGCAGCTTGTTCAAGTGCTCTGTTTGGAGGGAGATTCTATCAACACCAAGGTAGGCAGTGGTTCTGTTTTGTTTTTTAAATGTATTTTTTGGGGGCTTTTTATCACCTTTAATGGATAGGACAGATTAAACTTGTGAAAGGGGGATAGAGAGAGTGGGGGAGGACATGCATACATGGCCGTTGGGGCGGCAGCTCTACCAGGTGAGCTATACGCCGCCACGCTCTTTGTTTTTTAAGAAGTGACATTTGACCCACAAACTCTGTATACTGCATTCAAATTGAGCTGAAAGGATGTTTTATAGAAAAAGATATTGATGGGACATCATATGTTGGTGGCCACTATAACAATATAGGGGAAACATTGTAGAAACACAGACCTACAGGAGAGTTTATTGCTAAATGCACATCTTTTTACAGATCCAGTCAGACCCTTTCCTGCGCTCCAGCTTTGCTCGTCTTTCTTATGCATCATTTGCCAAGCTTCTAGACAGTGTGAGTCAGGTATCTGAGGCCCCGCCATCGGCTAGTCCAACACTGCGACGCATGGCTGTCACCATGGAGGTATCACGGCGGATAGTGACAGCCACTGGAACAATGCGCATGCAGGGCTATGCAGAGTGCTACATGGAGACCTTTGCACCCTGGGTAAAGAGTCATGGAGGATGGGTGAGTGATTAAAAACACATCTAACTTCCATTATTCCACCATAGACATATCTCATAATTGAGGGTTAAATAATTCCCCAGGCCTGCCTGAACAAATTCAGGATGGGTAAAATGCTAAGGCAATGGTGGTTACAATTATATAGTAAATTATCTAATTGTAAATTTCCACAGTACTTATTCTGCTGTTATTAATTACTTTTTTCAAATTAATTTTTTACAGTTTTTACTGGTTTAATTACTAATTCAATCATATAAATGCTCATAGATTTTTATCTGGTCCCTTGTTTTTAATGACTGGCATACTCACAGACCTGCTGCCTCTGAATTTTAGCACCCACAACCAAATTTCATTTTATCCCTGTTCAGCTGGATAGATGGATCGTAAGTCACGCTCATTTATACAGCGCTGCTGTATGAGGTGCTTTTTTTGATCACACACCATTCATGTAAAGTGGCAATTTTGGGTTCAGTATCTTGACTAAGGACACTTCGGAATGCAGACTGGAGACCTTCTGGTTAGTGGACGACCCCCTCTACTTCTTGAGCCACAGTTGCCCAAGCATATAAAGGTTGAATAAGGAGAGGACATAGAATAGAGCTTTGAGGGAGTGAGATATGTGGAATCCATGTGGTATTTTGTGTTTTTATCAGTGATGTAGCTATTCAATTGTTGATGAATGAACTCAATGATTCTACTCAGGAAGGTAAGGTTACAGATTGACCTATAGTTGATAAGTGAATTTAGGTAGTTATTTTATAGTTTAGAGTTTTTTTTAAGTGACCTGATAGGGATCATGCAGTGGGAAACAATCTATTTTTGTTTGTTAACAATTTACTATTGTCATTATTTCGTCTCCTAAAACAAATAAATAGTGATTTAGAAAAGAATGCTGGAATTGGATCAAGCGGCTTGGTGGAGGACTTGAGTTGACTTGCAACAACAGAAAGATACATGCAAGTTACTGCAGAGAAATGTTTTGAGGTACACCCTGGATAAGATGCCAATCTATCACAGGGGTGACATACAGAGACACACACAATCCTAACCTTACCAAAACCTTCTTGCTATGGGGCAACAGTGCTAACCACTGCACCACTCAAAACGAGTAATAACTGATATTTAAAAATATCCTCTGATGTTGATCTTGTCCTCTGAAGATGCTTTAAAGTCTGTGATCTTTTTAACCTTTAAACTATGAATACTTATTTTTGAGAGTTGCCATCACCCATCACCAACTGCACTCCTACCACTGCAGTTTAAATAAGTAGGTTACCAAATCATATCACATTTTGCAGAAAAAACTCAAATCAGGAAACGGATTGCTGCATAAATCTTACTAGTAACAGAGGGAGTAGAAATAGCAAGATTGTTTGAGATGGGAAATTATTTTATTAGTAGGGACAGTTAAACACCATCTTGACATCAAATGCCCATGATTTTACCTTTATTTTTCTCTGTTACTTTATGCTACATAACTTCTTTATTTCTTTTTCAGGAGAATGTAGATTTGGAGGAGCCTGTAGAATATGACTGAGTTCTAAAACCTATCAAGTGTTTTTTCCAACGAACCACTGGTCAACACTGAATTCTGGATCATCACATCAAAGTAAGCAATGGAAAAACCTCATCTGAGCTGTGACAAGATCAGTTTCCAGAGGCCTCGTTGATTCATGATGGTCTGGGATCAGAACGCACTGTCACGTCAAGTTCCTGATTTGACATGGTCAGAAAATAGAAGCTATTTGTTGTTAATGATACGTTTTTTTAAAATTAAAATACCTATTATTCAGTTTGAAAGTGATAGATGCTTTTTAATGTTTAATGTGTTTGAAGTTTTTTGTAGCATTTTATTCTCTTATTGTGTCAGTGATTTAATTGTCACTACACCTTGCCACACTTGTTTCAGGTCTTTCTAGAAATTAACATCAGTATCTTAAACGGACACCATGAAGCAGACTCCTGTATTGATATCACAAAGGCGACACTTAATTAAAGACTTCCAAAAACATATTGAACAAAAGTAAAAATTATAAACTCAGTTACAATTTTTTTTTTTATTGTAACAAAATGTTATGTGCAAGATTAATTTGCAGACTAATTTAAGATGATTCATTTTTAGTGCATTTCTATGGCTAATTGGGCAATAAGAGCGGCAGGTAGACCGGCCACATGCACCCTGACCCTTCCATTTCCCAAAGGACATGTCACTTCTTTCTGCACTGCAGTTCTCAATGATACAACCCCTCTTTCTTGGCCTTGGGAGGGAGTAGACAGTCATATTGCCTCACTGTTGTGGAAAATCTGCTGGTCAATGGTCAACTCACTGGAGACAGTATTACCTGACTACGCAGTTTCATATCTGTTGTGTCTAGAGAGTGAAGCAGCTCTGTCCTTTGACCTTGGCCATGGCTCCCGCACTTCCCCAAACAGGACAGACAGCTGCAATACGTCTCAAGGAGGAGACAGTGTCTCCAAAAATCCATAACACTCACAAGCTGCTTTACTGAGAGGGTACTGGGTACACAGAGGTTTGTTTAATACTTTAGGCACCTGGATCAATCAGTTGGTAGTGCATTAACAAGAAGATGATCCCTCAGCTGATTCATGCACATAAACAGCCACTTTTTTATTGTTGATGTTGTTTGTTAGTTTGTTTGTTTGTCAGCAGAAACAAGCTGTGAACACAAACTCTGTATCCCCTCTGTATTTGGTGTCCACCACCTCCTGAAGGAAATATCTGGCTCTTCAGCTGATAAATGCTCCACTATGTTCACTGCTGTCTGCTGTTTGATGCCGAGTGGACATAGCCTCAGGGAGTTTTTTTCAGTTGTTTCTCAAAAGACAACTGCTGCTGCCAAGTACGACACTATAAAACAAGTTAGAATTAAGCAGAAGAATAAAGTTGTGGTCTTCCACAGATTAAAATGATAACTCTGTCAGTTCACTACCACTGTGTCCTTTTACAATAACACATTGTTTTCACATCCTCAACTGATAAATTGCAAAGGCAAAGTCTATTATCTAATAAACAACAAAGGGTTGCCCTGCCACCAAATCTCAATTTTCCTGATTAAAACAATCTGTCACTGTCAAGTTCATTGACCCACAGGTCTATTTGAAACACCACTGTACACACTGTTAAGTTTACATGTTTACATCATTTATGTTTGATGGAGTCAAGTCAAATAATATGAACAACTGTTTATTTTATATTGTTTTTAATATATTTTATATTAACTCTCAGGCAGAGGATGCACAAAGGGTGGAGTGCAGGGATGTGATGTGACACGTTTTTTGGACTCCCTTTGATCCTTCATAAACCAGATGCAACCCTGCATGGCTTTATAAGAGTAGGAAAGAAAGCAGACCAGTGCAATATCTTCTCATTAACAAGAGATATAGGAAAATGGGGCAGGGAGGGAAACAAAAATAACAGAAGTGAGAAATGTTTCAGTTCAAATCAACTAGACACAACCAATCTCAAGAATTCTATGTTTTAATGAAATGGGGACTATTTAATAGAACCAGGGATTATTGTAATGACAGACTTGCTCTGTTGACCTGCACTAACAACACCTGCATTCAGTGTCTTAAAATGTTTGACAAGTGTATCCATGATAAGGCATGAGGTACTCAACCTAACACCTTAGTCTGGATATGAAAAAATGAAACCACACCTGACCTCCTGAATGTGGGCCGTGATGAAGTTGCATGTGTTCTACATTGTATCATTATTGTTATTATCATTATTATTATAGGAATATATTCATGACTTGAGTGTCTGTACACACACTTTTATTGTAAATTTACAAGTCATTTATGAACTTCAAAGGTGTCTGACTCACTGTACAGACAGGATATGAGAAAATGATGATTTCACATATGTTTACATATATAATGAATTGAAAATAATGTGTATGTTTCTGTAAGATCAGATTTTTTTAAGCTCTGTAAATCAGTTTTTTCTTTAAATTCTTTTATATAAAAGCATCTTCAAAAACTAGCTGATGTAACTGTTTGCTATTGTGCTTTTGGTTGAGGTGTTTCTCATTATAGTTAAGATTTTGTCATGTCAGTTTTCAAAGCAGTTTGGTCAACCTTTAAAAAAGATGCAGTCTTAAGCAACAAAGCTTCACATACACCATACACACTGAATTAACATTAAAGGTAGACATCTGTGATGGAAATCTGGAAATACAAGAGGCTGGAAACACCAAAGTTATCTACGTGTATTTTAATAGGGGCTTTCTGCAGAAAGGATCAACACAGAGAGTCACAAGGATCTCAGAGTGAGGATGGAGAACAGTCAAATACAAGGATCTTATATAGGAGGACTAAGGCTGTCTCAGAACCAGTTCAGACTGGTTCTGTAGGTGCAGTTTGAGACAGGAATTAATGCACAGGAAACTGATTTGCATACATTTCCATTGGGTTCTTTGGACAGTCAATAAGTAATGGAAAGGTCAAACAGGTATATGGAAAGGTCATACAGGTTCCAGGTCATAAACATTTCAGGTCATGGAATCTTAGACAGGTATGCAAAAAGTTACTCTTCAACTATAAAATAGGTTTCAACCACACTTAGTTAATTTTTCCAATACACTTCCCTCCTGTTTGTCATTTATGACAATATAGGAGAATGCACTACTACAGTAAAACATCAAATACATCAATTCACAAGGATTCAAAATGCATCATCATCAATACTGTTGGGCAAAGCAAACTGCCATTGTTGTGGATACAGGTATATCGTCGCAGAAGGGAGTAAGGACTAATAAGAGCAGACTAAACAGCCAATACAACAACATCACATTCTTCATCACTATCAAAAAGGGCTCTGGGGAGGGAACCAGTCAGGGAGGGGAAACACATCTCTGGGCTCATTAGCAAGGTCATCATGGGACAGTTGCATATATGCACCAACGTGGCCGGTCACCGTATCACCAACCCACCTATACATAAGGGCCTTCATGCATGTAACGAACAAAAGCATAAAATAATGCCAAAGGTAAGTAGTACAGGAATTAACAGTTGAACTAGCATCGCACCCCAGGGTCCAAGTTTGTCAGCCAACCATCTGTTGAATGAAAATCCTGCAGAGTCAGAGGGGTTAAAGGCATCTCTAATCTTCTCTAGTGAATCGATTACAGAGGTGAGGTTGTCAGAGTTATCAGGGATCAAGGTTACACAAGCATCTTTCGTAAAATTTAGAGTGGCACAAAGGCCACCTGTTTTGGCCAGAATATAATCAAGTGCCATTTCATGCTTCAAGAGTGTTAGACGATGTGATTTGTAATTTGAAGAAAGATACTTGAAACCCCTAATTGTTTTCGTTTGCGAACATGGATAAAGAATAGTAAATTATGCCATGTCACGTTTAGATCTAGGATTGGAGGATTTTGTGGCCATAACAATAATATTGGAGATTGAGATATTCACTAGGGCACAACAACCTGACCAATATTTAGGCAGATAAGGATATAGTGAGCCTTTCCCACATTGCCATGCAAAATTAGTGAGCACGGAGCTACTGTTGTAATTGATTACCCTTCCATTTGAGGAGACACCTTTATTGTACAAATAAATGTCACAAGAAGCATTTCCTAGGGATTGGCCTGTAGAAACTTGGCAATAACACATCTTGTAATGTCGTGACTGTAGATCTAATTGGTGTGTCATCGGGTATGCGGATACATTTACTGGCTTATCATTAAAAAAGGTGGATCTCGCGGAACAAACTAAAGAGACGCAGCTGGCACGTTCATACGAGCAAACACTCTCTGTAGCTTCTAAGGAAAACAAATCATCATATCGCACAGGATGCCTGAAACCCAACAAAACAGACTGGCCTGGGAGATTGGCTTGAACGGTCCAAAGAAGAAATCCGTACCAAGAGTTATCAGTCAGTGGGAGATCGCTGTCATCATTATTCCAGCTCCAAGGTTCCCAGGGGGTTCTTACGAACAATTCTCTTTTCTTAACATTAGTGGTAAGCGTGCCATTCTCAAGATTACAGAACATGAGCCAAATGATAGGAAGAACAAATATTACAGTCATCAATAAAAGAACAGTTCCTCTACTGCCACTCAGGCCCAGCTGACTGAAGGGATGCCACGGAGGTCGGCGTTCCATCGTCGTCTTCTCGGCGGTATGTGTATTATGTGATTCCCCGAAGCAACTCTTACCAACAGCTGTGCTGGTCAACGCTGCCCCCTCTTCACTGATCCTATGTTTTAAATATTCAGTGTGGGTGCAGCAGGTGGATGGTCTGGTTCTGGGACTCTCTTGCAGTGACTGGCATGAATCCACGTTGTCCTTTCAGCGACCTTCACTGCTGTGTGGGTTGTTAACAGGATCTGGAACGGTCCTGTCCAGCGTCTGTGTCGCCAACTTTTCCGCCTTAGGTCTTTCACTACCACCCAGTCGCCGGGCTTCAGGTTATGAAGTGGTCCAGTCGCTGGGGTAGGGAGTGCTTCTTTAACCCCATCTGTGTATGTGCAGCCGTTTTTCCTCCAAAGTGCACGCTCATCCGCTGTTGCTCTAAGTTGGAGTTCCTGCAGGTCAGCCGTGGGGGTGGTGGGGTCGACCTGTAAGAGGATGTGTGAAGCAGATAGTGGCTGGCGAGCAGCTGCTTTCGCTGCTGCATCCGCCCTGGCATTACCTTGTGATACTGGGTCATTATTAGAAGTGTGAGCATCACATTTACATACTGCAACCTGTTTGGGGAGGAGGACAGCATCAAGCATCTGAGACACTAGAGCATGATGTGCAATTGGTTTGCCTGATGATGTAAGGAATTCTCTGTGTTTCCAAATCGTGCCAAAATCATGTACTACACCAAATGCATATCTACTGTCAGTGTAGATTTTCACCCCTTTCCCCTTAGCCAATTTGCATGCTTCAATGAGAGCAGTGAGCTCTGCTGCTTGTGCAGACAGAGAAGCAGGGATTTGCTCCTGTGTCTGAATTGCGAGATGCTGATCCATCCACAAACAGTTCAAAGTCTGGATTCTGCAAAGGTGTTTCCTGTAAATCTGGTCTGGGGGAACAAACTTCAGTTATTGTTACTATACAGTTATGTTGTTCACCATCTCCTTCTGTTGGAAGAAGAGTAGCTGGGTTTAGAACATTACATCTTTTCACAGTGATGTTAAGCATTTCCAACAGAACAGCATGTTATAGATAGCATCATAGACACAGCATTTGGGGTCAGCAGGGTGAGTGGGGAGTATCCTGCTAAATCCCTGGATGCCATGACAGTCTTATCTGAAGCTGCTACAGCTCTAAGACAAGTAAGGAGGCCTGTATCAACAGGATCAAGTTTTGCTGAGAAAAATGCCACAGGTCTCTGTTTGCTCCCATGGTCTGGGAGTAGCACTGATAGTAGCCCCCCTTCTCGTCAACTGCCTGTGTGAAAGGTCGGTCAGGGTTGGGTAGTCCTAAAGTCGGGGTCGATTGTAAGGTCAGTTTCAAGTCAGTGAAAGCTTTCTCTGTGTCATCAGTCCATGTCACCTTACTATATGCTTGTTTCTTTGTAACAGGTTTAGGAATATTTAAAATTGGTGTTACTCTCTTAGGGGAGAGGGATTTGCCCTCTGCTGTGACCACATGCCCTAAAAATTAAACTTGTACTTTTACAAACTACAGTTTTTCAGGCTTGCCTTATGTCCTTCTGCAGCTAGATGTTTTAATTTGAGCCACAGAATCCTTTTCACATTGTTCTTTAGTTGGAGCACAAATCATTAAATCATCAAATCATGGGCGGCTGTAGCTGAGGGGTAGAGCGGTTGTCCTCCAACCTGAAGGTCGGCAGTTCGATCCCCAGTCTTCCCCATCTGCATGCCGAAGTGTCCTTGGGCAAGATGCTGAACCCTGAATTGCCCCTCATAGAACAACAAAGTGCTGCTAATTGATGCACTGTATGAATGTGTGTGTGAATGGGTGAATGTAAAACTGTACTGTAAAGAGCTTTGAGTGGTCATCAAGACTAGAAAAGCTCTATATAAATACAAAACCATTTACCATCAACATATTGTAAAAGTGCACTTCCTGGTGTTATCTCTAATGATCTTAAGCTTTCTTTTAGTGCCTGGTTGTAAATGGTCGGTGATTTACAATAGGCTTGGCGAAGGCATGTGAATGTATATCTTTCTCTGTTAGACTCAACCGCAAACCAGTATTGTCTGTCTTTATCAATTTGAACGCTGAAAAATGCAGTTGCCAGATCAACAACAGAGAACAATTTACTATCCTGCAGAACTTGCTAAAGGATTGTTTAAGAATTTGGAACAGACGGAGCGCATTGTTGTACTGCGGCGTTGACAACTTACAAATCTCGGATGAATCGCAAATCATCAGGTTGTTGCCATTCATCATTTTTGTGTTTTGACAGCAAGACATGTTAGGATGTGTGTCAAACATATTCTTGATGAGAATACATCTAAAAGGAATATAATCTCTTTCCCTAGCACTGTGAGTGAGTGCGTTGGCATATTAGCATATACATCTCATTGATATTTAACATATGTTCCTATCAGTAGTTTATCTTTCTTTTCTGAAAAATCTTTTACGTCTGTGACAAGTGTTTGTGTTGGTGTGGTACATTCACCCTCTAGATGTGTGAGGTGTTCCTCACGGTCCCGTTCTCTGTTCAAAGTTGCTGGTTCCTCCCTCTCCTCCATCCCCGCCTCGGTTCAATCAGCCTTGTAAAGTTGTTGTGTCTTCTGCAATTTTTTGCCCAATGTCCCTTCTCTCCACAGTGAAAACAAATGTCCCAATCATCATTCCACACGCGTCTCCCCTCCTTCCTTGAAATCCTCTTCTTTTGCATCCGTGATGTACCTCTGAACATTGTCACTGAGCCTTTATGCAGATCAGTCTCTCTTTTCTTCTTCTTCTTCTTCATGTTTAATTATCTTCTTCGCATCAACGGCATGTGCTTTTATTAAGTTCTTCCCGAGTCCCACTTGATACCTGTACGTTTTAACAGGCTGGCAACATCAGGTCACTTCAACCATCGCGATTTGGGCTGGATCCTGTCCCAGTCCATATTGCCCGCTTGTCTGGTGTGAGGGAAGAGAGGAGTTGCGGGTCTGGAACTTTATTAGGTGGAAAAGGTTGTTGTGGAGCCTGGGCTCCTGCCTGTGGAACAAACGCTTCTAGTGGAGCTTGGTGTTGTTCTGGTTGTCGTCTTCTCGGCGGGGAAGAGTCGAGGTCAGAAACCTGCATTTTGAGACACTGAGACATTTGTGAGGTGTTATCTGTCCCTGCCAGTGTGTGTTTTCTGTCCCTTTGATGCAATTCTTCTAACCACATTCCACAAATGTAAGATTTACTTTTTCTGGCCTCATTTATTTTTTCTTTCTCCTCTAGCTTCAGTCTCAGCTGCTTTAGCTGCCTTATACTAAAACTCCCCCTAGTTGGAAACCCACATTCTTTCATTCACACTTGTATCAGACTTAGTGCTGTGTCACCATAGTTCCTCCACATGAAGTTCATATTAGGATTACTCAGATCAGTTCCATTATCCAAATCATCCAATTTTTCATTTACCTATGTAAAGAAAAAAAATTATTTTAAGTATTAGTTACCTTAAGTCTTCAATCAATCTCCAAAACGCTTTCGTAAGGTACAAAATAGGAAACTCAGTACTATTAATATCCTCAAAATATTGTAATATCCCCTATATAATATAACCAATAGTAATTTCCTTTTACTTACTTGGTCTTTGGTAATTTCTCAATTTTATCTCTTTTTTAAATTTTTAAATTTTATTTTTTTAATTTAATACACATTCAAATATCCTGCCTTTATCTGAACATGAATCATAGTGCCTTAAAGAAGTTCTCTACAGTTCTCTGCGCTTTTGGAGTCTTGTTTCAACAATGCAAATACAACTCAGTATTATGTCCTTTTCTGTGGTTGTGCTCTTAACAAACTCTTTAAGGTACCTCGTCAGTCTACCTTCCAGGTTTCTTCTAAACCTTGGTTAAAAATGTACGGGGCTTTCAACCGTCTGGAGATCCAATCCCCTTAGACCAACTTCTTCGTAACACTATGTTTGCTGGTAAAAAATAATAAATAAAAATACACTTGAAATCTCAGATCCTCACCAGATAGATCGCAGCGCTGAGACGATCCGGGCTCGGGTCTCGGTCCCTGCATCTCACCTGTCCTAATGGGGAGGTTAAGGTTGGAAACTTTTTTGCCAAGAAGATCACTCAACCGTAAACACCGAGTCAAGATGCGTCCAGTCGTGCGATCCCACTTCTGACAACAAATTGTGATGGAAATCTGGAAATACAAGAGGCTGGAAACACCAAAGTTATCTACGTGTATTTTAATAGGGGCTTTCTGCAGAAAGGATCAACACAGAGAGTCACAAGGATCTCAGAGTGAGGATGGAGAACAGTCAAATACAAGGATCTTATATAGGAGGACTAAGGCTGTCTCTCAGAACCAGTTCAGACTGGTTCTGTAGGTGCAGTTTGAGACAGGAATTAATGCACAGGAAACTGATTTGCATACATTTCCATTGGGTTCTTTGGATAGTCAATAAGTAATGGAAAGGTCAAACAGGTATATAGAAAGGTCATACAGGTTCCAGGTCATAAACATTTCAGGTCATGGAATCTTAGACAGGTATGCAAAAAGTTACTCTTCAACTATAAAATAGGTTTCAACCACACTTTTTTCCAATACATGGATGTGTATTTTTCCAATACACATCCAAGAAAAATGACAAAAGCAAAGCCGTAAAACAATTATTATATATATTTGAATAGAATGTTTTTGTAATGTTCCAAACAAACAATACTTTCAATACACTCCATTTTAGTTCAGTTGTTTTCCAAAAAATGAGCATTAAGGTCATGGTCCAAAAAGTATATATTTGGGCCATTTACATGTTAACCATTTTAATACAGGGCCAACTAAAAGATTTCCTGCTATAATATTCAAAATTGTCATTGTTAGTTAGTTGTCATTACTATTATAAATAGTCTATTTGCCTATTTTCAGTTTCTGACCCTGTTTAGACCTGGTATAAGGTCCATCCTTGGTGATCTGTAGTGAACAGCTATAAATAAACTGTGAACGCACCCAAGATGTCCTCTGACCCTTTACAGTTTGATGATGAACCAAAAGTATTTTTAAACTTGAGTGTCCATACAATAATTAATTTGCGGACACAGCCACAATATTAACTGGACTGCCACACATTTTTCTATTTTTTTTTTTTCTGTTTTACTGTGAAGCTTCGAGTCGCTCAGACCCTTCTGCCTCCATTCTACATTTCTCTCTCTCTTCTCACACCAACACAGACACATCAGAATAGTCAGACTTGCTAAAAAAACATAATATGGTCTTTGCAAACAGAAATGATGATGTGTTGCGATATAAACCTATTAATCATCACCCATCTAATCCTCAGAACAGTGTCTCATAACGGATCTGGTGTTGCCCATTTAAATTTATTTTCCATTGCCCTCTTGTGAAGGCAGCAGGTTATTGTCTCTGGAGGCTAGCTTGACTTCAAGCCATTCCATCCATCATTTCTGTCATTTTGAATAGAAAGCTGGTCCAAAACGTGAATTTGTAACACACAACATAACAATGTTTTATTTTAAGATGTTTACAGGTCGATTTTTCATGTGACATAATATGACATGTGATCTCAGATGTAAATTTTGCATGTATTTAAACCATTTGGCCACTTGGCTAGTTTGAATTGGGGATTGGCTCAAGGTCTCATTGGCTGCTGAGGACTCAGGTTAAGCCATTTTTGTAAGCACAGGGAAACTTCCTTTTTGGTAATCAAACACATTAGGAGATATTCTAGCTTCAACAGCATTCATCAAACAACATCTTTAGTTTAAAAGACTAACAATTTTGAAGCGAAAAATTACAGCAGTAATAGGATATTCATTCAATTATGGTTTAGATGCTTTATTATACAGATCATTGAAAAAATATGAACATGTTGTTACCTTCAACATTAATTGTTTGTAGCTTTTTAAATCTCCAGCAAACTAGCAGAGGGCATACTTGTTAATACTGATGAAACAGCAAAAATAATTCCAGTTTAACAAATGATCAGATTGTAAGTAGGTGCTGGGTAAAATGAAATCCCATGGTCTTACAAATAATTTTGATATTCTTCCCAATTATCAAAACATCTCTTGAAGCTGCTTTCAAGTGCATTTTTCACACATTCATGGATAGCATGTAACAATAATGCTTTTGTAATAAATTGCATTAATTTAAAGCAGATATTTCTGTTATTTCTGTAAACCAAAGTTAATCTTTCTGGTAATTATTCTATGAATACCCTTATTTAAATAATTGTTTGATTTAAGTTGTTCTGTTTATTAAGCAAAGTTTCAATATATTGACACCAATATTAAAAGAAAAAGTCTATCTTTCTGAATTCATTCTTGAAATTTACTGATGTTTTCAAACTTACCTGTCTTGTAGGCAAATATCACATCCAAGTATGAAAATACTTAAATAAAATACTTCAGACCACATGTAATATCCATATATTCTATGATGAACAACAGTATCGTTTTGATGCAGCCTCTAAAATGAATTATAAAAAAAGATATTATTACTTCTCAAATATTCAGAAAAATACTTGGTCATAAAGATAAGTTATAAGTTACCCTTACAACTGTGCATCACAATGATTCCACTAGCGAGTAACCTGGATTGTTACTGACAGTGGCGGCTGGTGATAAAGTGTATTGGGGGGGGGGGACAAACAAATTGAAGCCAGACTCAACAAAAACACAACACACAATATGCCAATCATGTAGCCTTCATCAAGCTATTGAGCAATGCTGAGCCTGCCGAAAAAATGTGGCCTAATTGGGCCTCATTAACAAACAGTGCATATGCACAAATCTGTGCTTAAACCGTGCATACGAATGTTTGACACACAAATCTGGGATTCATCAATATGTTCTCACCTAAATTTATTTGTACTCTGCGAACAAATTTAGAACTTCGTCAGACCATGCGTACACTCAAATGATGAAGGCCCGACTGTCCCAGAAAATGTAAGCACACCCCTTTTTAACTAAATTCATAGTATATTAAAATTCCATTTATTTAAATAAAAAAGATAATAATAGTTTAATTTACTATTACATAGTATAACATAACACAATACATTTCAAGGGAAAATACTGTCTTGATGTAAGTCATTAACTGGGGAAGTTCTGTGGTGATGTTTTAGTAAATGTTTTTATCTTATTCACCGCAGTGACAGTTGGCAAATGTATAGAAATTTGTGCATTTTAATTAGTTAATACCTAATTTGCAGTGAATTAGTGAATGAGGCCCATTGTGTGTAAGTCAATCAATCAATCCAATTTTATTTGTATAGCCCATATTCACAAATCACAATTTGTCTCATAGGGCTTTAACATGGTGTGACATCCTCTGCCCTTAACCCTCAACAAGAGGAAGGAAAAACTACTAAAAACCCTTTTAACAGGGTAAAAAGAAGGTAGAAACCTCAGAGAGAGCCACATGTGAGGGATCCCTCTCCCAGGACGGACAGAAGTGCAATAGATGTCAAGTGTAAAGGAGAACATCAGAAAGATAAAGGTTTTAGCAGCATTGATAAGGGTAAACATTTTGAAGCATAACTGAAGGTCAATGAATTGATGGATTATTGTCAGTAAAGTATCTGAGGAGAAATACTATATATCAAGCAGTCCTGCTGCAATCATAGTCTATGGTCAGCAGCCACCACGATCATGATCCACCATCAAGATCGGATGCCACCATAGTCCACAGTCATTGTCCACTGCCGCCATCAGGATCCACCATCAGCTGCCACCTCGATCGTGGTCCACCCATAGACTGTATATATAGATGGACGTAGGGTCCGTGACGTCACCCGTTGGTTTCTGAAGAGGAAAATGAAAGGCAGTAGGCGTCACCCGGCGCCATTTTGCCGGTGCTGACTCCTCCTGGGGTTCTGGCTAACCAATAAATGGGCAAAGAGGAGGAGCGTGAGGAAGACTGACAGCTGAGCCACGCCCGCAGAGCTCAACGCCACCTGGTTAGCCTTGTGCCAAGGAGCCAGGCTACATGCTACCTGCGGCTGCCACCGCTAGCTGGTGGTGTTGCTGCTTCAGGATGGTCGCCGATGTTTACAACGGTAACTCACTAGAGGTAAGTAACCTTGAAACTACACAACAACAAACCTATTGCTTTATCTATTATCATACTATTTGCTTACATGGCTCAAGTGGTTTTTAATATGTAATTGTTATAAAAGGTACCGTTATTTAACATCATAATGAACAGATTGAAGCAAATTAACTACACTACTACAGAGTCGTGTTTGGCCAGGACTCTGATTTAATTTTAATAAGTTAATATGATCACGCTACATGTGTAAGTTGCATGTGATAGTAACTATATGTTCTTACAAATGTTTTGATACATGCTGGTATAACCACCATTACTATTGCCACCTTGTTTATTTAGCCTGTTATGAATTTACAGAAATTAGACAGTTTAGATAAGATTACACCTGGCCAATAACCACTGTTGGTTCTCATATTTATTATATAATTATGTTTTCATTAATATATAAAGGAGAGATTCTTGATGGACTGTTATAAAACATTTTGTGGAGATTATCACCTTGAATATTACAGATGAGGTAGAAAGACATGTTATCTATTTCCAGGCCAATGCTTTATTTCTTTCAGTACATTACATTTCATTTAGCTGATGCTTTATCCAAAGCTTACCTACAATATGTGCATTTAACCATGAGGGTGCAAACCCAGAGCCCAGTACATCGGTTCTGTTCGAAATCTGTGGTAAGCTCCACCTGCTGAACACAGAATAAACTGTAAGAACCAGTCTTTGCTGAACATACACAAATATAAAAACACTCTTATAGTGAGTTTTTCTTTTCATTAGATGAAGCACTGCAGCACCTGATGTCCTCAGCATCCACTGTGGCAGCAGCAACATGGTGGAGATCGGCAGCTTCAGGCTGTCAAGGAGACGACCTGCACCAGCTTCATCTGCACAACACTTCATGTTTCCTCCCCTTAACTGGAAAGATGGCCTGCAACTGTTTAGAGTTGGCAGTCATTGCTAAGTGTCATGGATAATAGAGCATCACTTTCATATTCATTATGGTTGGTTAAAAAAATGAACACCTTATCAGAACAATGTTTATCTTTACTTTCTGATTTGATACACTTTAGGATAAAACCAGTGTTTTATTTTTCTTCTTCTTTGCCATAAGAGCATAGAACACAGTCAGCAATAGCTGTGTCTCAGGCTCATTCCATTACTAATAAAATGACAGGAAACATAAAAGTATGGCATTATTGTAGAGAAGTGTTACTTTATGAACAAAGTTTGTATCCTTATTTTCTGTGGATATTCAACTATGTATTTGAATATGGTTTTGGATTAAACAGTAATTCACAAGACAATGAATGTACAGTATGGAGTTCTTCCACATTAGTCAGTATTGCATTTATAATTTAATGCATTATGTATTATGTGCAATACTTTGCTTTGATTGTTTGTGTTATGAAAGAGTATTCAGTTCCTAGGCTTCAGGCATAAAGCACACTCCTCAAAACCAGCCTGGTTAACTAGTTGTGTCTCATGTTGGCAATCCACAGGTGCAGGCTGTCTGAGTCACCTAGAGGAACATTCAACACAAATACACAGATACGTAAAGTCACAATATGTGCCAGGTTAACTCTTAACAGACTTTTACATGGTGTGGGCCAAAAGTGTATTACTTCAAAGTTCATCAGATCATAATCATTTCCAGCTTAGGAAACAGGGGTGGTGGACATCAGCCTCAGGTTCTATATGTGAATGTCTATTCTAGTAAAGTTACACTTCCTATAATTCTATTTATGTGACAAAAAATACATTATTCTGCATGTCCACTTATTTAACACAATAATCAGCAGCAAGTCTGCCTAAGATTAAATTGGATGTAAACAATGTAGCTTGACAGGTTTTAGTTTTCACTAACACTACAACACATCAACACCAATACTCTGAATAAAGAGCTTTAGGAGACGTAATGCTATTTCTTTAAACAGCTTGTTTCCAAATGCAGATGTGACTTTTAAATACTAATGCTTCAGTTGATCACAGTAAATCTTGTTTCTGCAGAATAATAATCTGTGAAACGTAGTCAAGTCAAATGGGTTGGCGAGAGGTGAAACAACTTCTTTACATAACATTAGATATCTTACGTGGTGGAGCTTATTCTCTCCAACACACACAGTCGCCTTGTCTCGGTTCATACCGGTAATAACTCCCGCACGGTCCCGTTAGCATCGCCATTACTGCTGGTATCTTGCCTGCAGGCTAGCGGAGCTAAGCTAACAAGCCAGGTACAGAGACACCATACCTGCTCATCACTACTAACACTAACACATACATAAAATGTTCTACTTACTACAGAAACGTGGAGCGCAGACGTTTTAAGTTCTCCGTCCGGGAACAAGCCGAACATCAAACCGTATTATCTATCCGATATGTGAGTGAAACCTCTACAGACTCAGGTCCTGTTCTCAGGACGGGGTTAGCCTGTTAGCCTGTTAGCTCAGGTGAAGCCAGCAGGCAACAGGCTAGGAGCTGGAGTCATGTTAACGGTGACGCCACCGTCCATCAAGTGATAATTATTCATATTATCAAACCTCTATATAATTTAAACGAGTGCGAGTTAGAAAATCACCCCTTCAGAGTTGCTTGAAGGAAGAATCCGGTGATTGAGACTAAACCGTTGAACCATGCTGTAAACAGGTTTAATTCTGCTCTCTAAAGTCGGGCTTTTAACATGGGAGTCAATGGGGAATTGGAGCCAGCCTCAAGTGGCCACCCAGTGAACTGCAGATTTTTGCACTTCCGTACCGGCCTCATCGCTCAGCCCGGGATGCTGCCCCTGGTACACACCCAAGAGAACACTGTTGCGTCAAAGAGAACACACACATCCAAGATAATCAAGCAGCTAGTCTGACATCATAGCACCAGGCTTTCCAACAAGCCACGCCTCAAATATTGACTGTTACATAGCAGCGGTAGCTACCTTGGGAAGCCATGGGTTCTTTTTGACTTCATGCGACTCTGCACCGCACTGATTTAACATGATGTATGCTGGTTAGAAATTTTGTCTGGATCTTACCAGCGCTGCAAAATATCACCATGTCACATGACCTTAAAATATTGTGGGAGCGAGTCAGCTGCAATCAGACCTGCAGGGAAGTTGTTCCTCTCAGCTGCAGCACCTGGGTGCATAAAAGTACATAGAATGACGAAACTATCGTTGTTAAACTTATTCAATATTCAATGGCCGCAGTAAACACCAGAACATGTGCAAACTGCATCATCATTATAACATCTGTCAAAACCAATGATGTTCACAGTAAGCACAAGCTGAGGGTTTTATTTTACATTTTCTTTCTTCACCCCTTTAAAAGTCCTCTCCTTACAATTTGTCATTAGGTACAGATTTTTATTGTTGCAGCCGAGGAACTGTACTGTGATCACTCTGCAAGGACTGGCAAGGAGCTGCTCTTTGGGCAATCAAAAACACACATTCATTTTTAGCATCTGCTGTGGAGAAAGGAGTCACTTTGCTGAAAATCTTTGTTCAAAGCTTTCAAATGTCGCAGGGCAACGACAATTAAATGTGGAAATGGGAATCTGTGGGGGACTAAAGACTAAACTTATTCAAGTTACACACTTTCATTCTGGTAATCTGGTAACAAGATTCTTAATAAAAATGTTTGGAGAATAAGGTTGCACAGTCTGAGAAGAACCTGCTGATGGCGCTGGGATTCATGGTGGGTGTCACAAGCAGATCTTTGACGGCTGAGTGACAATATATTTGTCCAGGTTGGTCTTCTGACAATTCTAACAGCACACTTACAACCCCGTACACTTTTTTGCAGATTTTTGAAAACAGCTTTAATGTTGTTTCTATCATTTTTGGGGGTGATTCTGCACTTATCCTTGATTTCTAATTCCATATGTTTTCGAGTAGATCACGATGATGGTGTTTGGTGATCTGAGAGTGTTCGACAACTTTGCTTTTAGCAAAGATCCTCGAAAACCAGCTTCAGAACAATTATCCGATGGGTAATTCTCCTTCCACTGTTGGTTCTGCTCTTCTGTATTCCTTCACTGAATTCAGAGTGGTCACCTTGCTTTCTGAGCCAGACCCGTTACCAGGTGCTTCAAGGCAGACTGGCCCCACCGATCGGGCCCCTCTGACACAGCTTTTTCTAACCATGTGTTATCACCGTGAAGTGAGAGTTTCTGACTGTGTGTGAAGCCAAACCACCTCATTACTCCAAGGAAACACCACACACAATGGCAAGGGATGTCAGCTGATATGATAGCACGTGGCGGACACACCGTTATGCTTAAAGGCACCGTGGTTGTGAGGCTTTGGTCGTGAGGTCATCTTAAATCTCATCCGATCTATGTGATTGCTGAGGATATTATTCAGCTCGTTGGTTAACCTCGGGAGGGTTTCACCACTGTGCATTATCATCCATCCATTGAGACCCATTCTGCCCCTGCTGTATCTCACCAACTGCTGTTGGAAGCAGAGCTAATATCACTGTAACAGATTGCATTGACTGCCTACCCAAACCTTGTCAGCGGCCGGGTTGTAAAGGCTGTCAGCACTTGTTATTCAGTCTGCCCAGTAATACCCACAAATGGATCGCTGGGCAAACTGCTTGCAGCGATTGTCCCAATCCTTTCTCAGACACTTTCTTCAGAGAGGGTGTGCTCTGGGGCTGTTTCTGGGATCATCTTTACTTTATGACATGATTCATCCACAATCACCAGCAACGTTATCTGCAACATTCTAATCTCCAGTGGAGGCGCCAGATTCCAACCTGATCATAATCATAGTTTGATATTTCATCGTTAGTAGATTCTGTGTATTGGAGAGACCTCCCTCCCCAATGATCTTCCTGACAGTTGCGGATGTTAGTAGACAGAAGACTTTCCCTGTCTTCTGGAGATTGTTCTCTGGGATGAGGATGATGACTGACTGTCATCTTCATTGACCAGTTGGTAGACCTTCTTTTTGCTCTTAGAAGGTGCACACATACGTTTCAGATTCCTCATGAGTCCCTTGACTATTTTGCTGCCTGTTGAATCATACCTTGTAGTCTTTTTGGGAGTGGACACGAGGAGTAGCGTTTCACACTGTCCACGCCATGGAAAGGGACAGAGTTGGACACACTCTGCAATTCCTTTAGCAGTCAACTGGGTCAAATTCTGAACTGCTAAGATTGTTCCTCATCTTGGAACATCAAGAGCCTGAGCAAAACCTGAGGGAAGTGTGTTGCCCAAAGAGCAATCACACTCTTCTCAGACACACAGGCACAGCAAAGTTTCAAGATCCTTTTTTAGATGACTTCAGTCATCAAAATGACAATTTCCAGCAGTTTCTCTCCGAGTATGGTCATTGTAACACATCAGGTTTGCCTTTTTCGAAAGACATTCCATTGTTCTGATGTCATGCCTTGGAAAAAGGACGTCACAATGGGCAGAATGCTGTCGATGTCCATCTTCATGTTTCTTGATATTGTTTTTCAATACTTCTGTTGGCTTAGTTTTTAAAAATCGTACTATTCCTGTCGGAAGTGCTCTCTCTGTTATCCGTACCAACCCCTACCATACACTGATCAACTAGGACAAAGAGATATCAGAAATGAGATTATATAACACACCAAAGGGAACACACACACCAAAGAGAACTTGGTGCTAAAGCCTGAAAGCAGATGTCAGACTAGCTAAGCGTAGTTCTCGATGTGTGTGTACACAATTCAAAGAGAACACTGTTGCGTCAAAGAGAACACACACATCCAAGATAATCACAGCCAGTCTGACACATCACCGCTAGCACCAGGCTTTCCCAACAAGCCACGCCCCCAAATATTGACTGTTGCTATAGCAGCGGTAGCTACCTTGGGAAGCCATGGGTTCTTTTTGACTTTTATGCGACTTCGCAATCACACTGATTTAACGTGATGCATGCTGTTAGAAATTTTGTTCGACTTTACCAGCGCTGCAAAACATCACCATGTCACACGACCTTAAAATATTGTGGGAGCGAAGTCAGCTGCAATCAGACCGCAGTTGTTCCTCTTCGCTGCAGCACCGGGTGCATAAAAAAGTACATAAATGATGGAAACTATCACAGCAAACTTATTCAACATTCAACGGCCGCAGTAAACACCAGAACATGTGCAAACTGCATCATCATTAACATCTGTCAAAAATCCACGATGTTCACAGTAAGACAAGCTGGAGGGTTTTACTTTACATTTTTCTTCACCCTTTTAAAAGTCCTCATAATTTGTCATTAGGTACAGATTTTATTGCTTGAATGGAGGAACTGTACTGTGATCACTCTGCAAGGACTCGCAAGGAGCTGCTCTTGGGCAATCAAAAACACACATTCATTTTTAACATCTGCTGTGGAGAAAGAGTCACTTGCTGAAAATCTCGCTCAAAAGCGCCTTCAAATGTCGCAGCAACCACAATTAAAATGGAAATGGGAATCTGTGGGGGACTAAAGACTAAAACTTATCCAAGTTACACACTCTTCATTCTGGTAATCTGGTAACAAGATTCTTGATTAAAAGGCTTGGAGTATGCCACTGTGTCTGGAGAAGAACCTGTTGATGGCGCTGATCTTATGGTGGTGTCACAAGCAGATCTTTGAATGACAGAGACAATATATTTGTCCAGTGTTGGGTCTTTCCATTTCAATTCTAACAGCACACTTTTACAACACCGTGCCACTTTTTGCAGATTTTTTTGAAACGGCTTTGTCAAGTTGTTTCATCATTTTTGGGGTGATCTCTAAAATCTTCATCCTTGATTTCGACTCCATATGTTTTCGAGTAGACACATGATGGTGTTTGGTGATCTGAGAGTGTTCTGACAACTTTGCTTTAGCAAAGATCCTCTAAACCAGCTTCTGTGAACAATTATCCTGATGGGTAATTTCCTTCCTTCCACTGTTGGTTCTGCTCTTCTGTATTCTTCACTGAATTCAGAGTGGTCACCTTGCTTTCTGAGCCAGACCCGTTACCAGGTGTCAAGGCAGACTCTGGGCCCCACCGATCGGGCCCTCTGACACAGCTTTTTCTAAACTATGTGTTATCACCGTGGAAGTGAGAGCTTGACCGTGTGTGAAGCTACCACTCACACTCCAAGGAAACACCACACAAATGGCAAGGATGTCAGCTGATATGATAGCATCGTATGGACAAACCTGCTATGCTTGTGCACCGTAGTTGTGAGGCTTTTGGTCGTGAGGCCATCTAAATCTCATCCGACGAGCAGGATTAAGGAGGATATTATTCAGCTCGTTGGTTAACTCGAGGGTTTCACCACTGAAAATATCATCCATCCATTGAGACCATTCTGCCCCCTTGCTTGTATCTCACCAACTGCTGTTGGAAGCAGAGCGTCAATATCACCGTAACAGATTGCATTGACTGCCTACCCAAACCTTTGTCAAAGGTCGGGTTGTAAAGGCTGTCAAAGTACTTGCTATTCAGTCTGCCCACAATACGACAAATGGATCGCTTGGGCAAACTGTTTTGCAGCGATTGTCCTAATCCTTTCAGACACCCCCTCTTCAGAGAGGGTGTGCTCTGGGCTGTTTCTGGATCATCTTTGTTTTTGCTGACAGATTTCATCCACAATCACCTCAGCAACGCCATCTGCAACATCTAATCTCCAGAGTGGAGCCAGATTCCAACTGATCACAATCATAGTCGGATATTTCATCAAGTAGTAGATTCTGTGTATTGAGACCCTCCTCCTTAATGATTCCTGACAGTTGTGGATGTTGCAGACAGAAGACTTCTCCTGTCTTCTGAGATTGTCTTCTCTGGGATGAGGATATGACTGACTGTCATCTTCATTGACCAGTTGGTAGACCTTCTTTGCTCTAGAAGGTGCACACATAGTTTCTGTATTCCCATGAGTCCCTTGACCATTTTGCTGCCTGTTGAATCATACCTTGTAGTCTTTGAGGTGTGATTGAGGAGTAGCTTGCCTTCACACTGTCCACGCTCATGGAAAGGACAGAGTTGACACACTTGCAATCTCTTAGCAGTCAACTGGGTCAAATTCTCTTGAACTTACAAGATTGATTTCTTCATCTGGAACATCAAGAGCTGAGTAAAACCTGAGGAAGTGTGCTGCCCAAAGAGCAATCACACTCTTTCACACAGGCACAGCTGTGCTCTCAAGATCCTTTAGGGATGGATTGTGTCATCAAAATGACAATTTCAGCAGTTTTCTCCGAGTATGGTCAAAGCCACATCAGGTTTGCCTTTTTCGGAAGATTCCATTGTTCGATGTCATGCCTGGAAAAAGGACGTCACAATGGGCAGAATGCTTGGGTCGGAGTGTCCATCTTCACAGCTTGATATTGTTAATACTTCTTATTGGCTTAGTTTTTAAAAATCGTACTATTCTGTCGGAAGTGCTCTTCTGTTATCCGTACTACCCTCTACCATACACTGATCAACTAGACAAAGGGAGATATCAGAAATGAGTAGCACACACCAAAGGAACACACACACCCAAAGAGAACTTGCAAGCAAAGCCTGGTGTGCTATGATGTCAGACTAGCTGCTTAGCCTTTGATGTGTGCACACACCCAAAGAGAACACTACAAGGCCAAAGAGAACACACACATCCAAGATAACTAAGCAGCTAGTCTGACATCATAGCACCAGGCTTTCCACCAGCCACGCCCCAACATGATCACTATAGCAGCGTAGCTGCCTTGGGAAGCCATGGGTTCTTTGACTTCATGCGACTCTGCAACTGCACTGATTTAACGTGATGCATGCTGGTTAGAAATTTTGTCTGACTTTTACCAGCACTGCAAAACATCACCATGTCACATGACCTAAAATATTGTGGGAGCGAAGCCAGCTGCAATCAGACCGCAGTTGTTCTCCCCTTTCAGCTGCAGCACCTGGTGCATAAAAAAGTACATAAATGATGAAACTATCGTTGTTAAACTTATTCAACATTCAAACGGTCATGAGTAAACACCAGAACATGCAAACTGCATCATCATTATAACATCTTGTCAAAACCACGATGTTCACAGTAAGACAAGCTGGAGGCCTTTACTTACATTTTCTTCACCCCTTTAAAAGTCCTCTCATAATTTGTCATTAGGTACAGATTTTTATTGCTGCAGCCGGAGGAACTGTACTGTGATCACTTGCAAGGACTGCAAGGGAGCTGCCTTTGGGCAATCAAAAACACACATTCATTTTTTAACATCTGCTGTGGAGAAAGAGTCACTTGCTGAAAATCTTTGTTCAAAAGCCTTCAAATGTCGTAGTAAACGGCCAATTAAAATGGAAATAATCTGTGGGGGACTAAAGACTAAAACTTATCCAAGTTACACACTTTCATTCTGGGTAATCTGGTAACAAGATTCTTGACTAAAAAGGTTTGGGAGAAGGCGTTGCACAGTCTGGAGAAGAACCTGCTGATGGCGCTTGGATCTTGATGGTGTGTGTCACAAGCAGATCTTTGACTACAGAGACAATATATTTGTCCAGTGTTGGTCTTCCATTTCACTCCTAACAGCACACTTACAACTCCGTGCCACTTTCTTTTTAAAAGATTTTTTTGGAAAACGGCTTTGTCAAGGTGTTTCACCAGTTTTTGGGGTGATTCCCAAAATCTTCATCCTTGATTTCACTCATATGTTTTCGAGTAGACGTCGATGATGGTGTTTGCGATCTGAGAGTGTTCGACAATCCTGTTTTTAGCAAGACTTCGAAACCAGCTTCAGAACAATTATCCTGATGGGTAATTTCCTTCCTTCCACTGTTGGTTCTTGCTCTTTCTGTATTCTTCACTGAATTCAGAGTGGTCACCTTGTTTTCTGAGCCAGACCCGTTACCAGGTGCCGAAGGCAGACTGGCCCCACCGAATGGGCCTCACACAGCTTTTCTAAACTATGTGTTATCACCGGGAAGTGAGAGTTTCTGACTGTGTGTAGAAGCCACCACCTCATTACTCCAAGGAAACACCTCACACAAGGATGTCAGCTGATATGATAGTAATGTGTATGACAAACTGCTATGCTTGTGCACCGTGGTTGGGAGGCTTTGGTCGTGGAGGGTCATCTTAAATCTCTATCCGATTTGTGGACAAGTGAGATGCTATTCAGCTCGTTGGTTAACCTCGAGGGTTTCACCACTGAAAATATCATCCATCCATTGAGACCTATTCTGCCCTGCTGTATCTCAATTAACTGCTGTTGGAAGCAGAGCCGGCCAATATTTCAGAACAGATTGCATTGACCGCCACCCAAACCCTTGTCAGTCAAGCAAAGGCTGTCAAAGCATTGTTATTCAGTCTGCCCACAATACGACAAATGGACGCTGGGCAAACTGCTTTGCAGCGCATGTCCTAATCCTTTCGTGACACTTTCTTCAGAGAGGGTGTGCTCTGGGCTGTTTCTGATCATCTTTTGTTTTGCCATTATGATTTTCATCAACAATCACTCAGCAACGTCATCTGCAACATTCTTAATCTCCAGAGTGGAGCCAGATTCCAACTGATCATAATCATAGTCGATATTTCATCGCTAGTAGATTCTGTGTGGCTGAGAGACCTCCTCCTTAATGATCTCCTGACAAGTTGTGATGTTGCAGACAGAAGACTTCCTCGTCTTCTTGAGATTGTCTTCTGGGATGAGGATGATGACTGACTGTCATCTTCATTGGACCAGTTGGTAGACCTTCTTCTTTGCTCTTAGAAGGTGCACACATATCAAGCCAGATTCCTCATGAGTCCCTTGATCATTTTGCCGTAAATTGTTGAATCATACCTTGTAGTCTTTTTTTGGGAGGTGTGACGAGTAGCTGGTTTCACACTGTCTATCGGGCCAAGGAAAGGGACAGAGTTGGACACACTCTGCAATCTCTTTAGCAGTCAACTGGGTCAAATTCTTGAACTTACAAGATTGATTTCCATCTGGAACATCAAGAGCTCTGAGCAAAAACCTGAGGGGAAGTGTATGCCCAAAGAGTAAATCACACTCTTTCTCAGACACAAGGCACAGCTGTGCTTCTCAAGATCCTTTAGGATGGATTGTGTCATCAAATGACAATTTCAGCAGTTTTCTCTCCGAGTATGGTCATTGTGGTTAATATCAGGTTTGTTTTTTTCAAAGATTCCATTGTTCTGATGTCATGCCTTGGAAAAGGACGCTACAATGGGCAGAATGTTGTCGAGATGTCCATCTTCATGTTTCTGATATTGTTTTTCAATACTTCTTATTGGCTTAGTTTTTAAAAATCGTACTATTCCTGTCGGAAGTGCTCTCTGAAAGGTCCGTACTACCCCTACCATACACTGACTAACTAGACAAAGGAGATATCAGAAATGAGATTATAGCACACACCAAAGGGAACACACACACAGTAAACACACACACCAAAGAGAACTTAGTGCTAAAGCCTGGTGCTATGATGTCAGACTAGCTGCTTAGTTCTCTTTGGTGTGTGTGTACACACCATAGACTGTATATATAATGGACGTAGGGTCCGTGACGTCACCCGTTGGTTTCTGAAGAGTGAAAATTAGGCTAGTCCACCCCCATTATCAGATGCCAGCACGATACTGGATCCACCATTACGATCTCTGATACGCGATCCACAGATCATAATCCACGATGTGACCGCAGCCGCGGCCCTGGATCTGCGGACGATAAGGCAAAGGGACTCCGGGGAAGAAGTCGAGTCAGTAACATGTATTGATGAGATATTAATTTCTTTGATGTGATAAGGAGGGAGAAGAGGAAGGAGAAGCTGGGAAGAGAAGCTCCATGTGTCATGTGTCCCCCGACATTCTAGACCTATAGCAGCATAACTAAGAGCAGGTCTAAGACTGGACCGGCTCTAACTATAAGCTTTATCTTAAAGGAAGGTTTTAAGCCTACTCTTAAACATACAGATGGTGTCTGCCTCCCGAACTGGGAGATGATTCCACAGGAGAAATGACCTACTGTCAGTATGAAATGAGACTGATGTGAGTACACTATAAGTGCCTCAAGACTCGACATGAGAGGGAAACATTGCAAAACAGGTGAATATAAAAAATTCATGGATATTATGAATGATTATAATTATACTTCTGCGGCACGGTAAAGCAGTGGTTAAGCATTGTTTCCTCAAATCACGGCAACAATGTTCTGGGTTCAAACCTGATGGCCGACTGGGTCCTTTCTGTGTGGAATTTCTACGGAAGTACTACGGTTTCCTCCTACATTCAAAAGGCAAGCAGGTTGATTGGACACTCTGAATGGCTATATCTCTGTGTGTTGGCCCTATATAACCTGCCCAGGGTCTCTGGCCACTCACCCAATGTCGCCTAGGAATGGCTCTACCCCTCCTTTCCGTGGCCCTAAAAGGACAAGTGTGATAGATAATAAATTTGGAATGCTGAATAATCATAGATTTTTATTTTTTATTTATAGCAGCAGACTTCTTTAATTCTCTTAGACTTCTCTTAAACTGTTATTTTTCAACAATAGATGTTTTTGTTAATCAAAAAGGCAGTGGATGAGCATCTATCTTGATGAAAGATGTAGTAAAAGTGCAATCCAATATTTTATTTTGTATCAGCTACACAAAAATGGGCAGAAAGCACAAAGAAATAAGAGGACCCATTATAGGCTATATTTAGTTGAAACTCCTTGGGCTTAAAAAAATGGTTTGACCTTCGTGCTCAGCTACTTATAAGACCATGAGATCATCCCCCATTTAAACTCAGCGAGTCGCCAAATGGCTGAGACACATGTGAAGTTGAAGTCTGACGCTACATACACATAACTATGTTTTCATTTGAAAACACATGCCATGGATATGCCTGGCATCCACACGACTCTGGAGGTTTAGACCTGCAAAAATGGAGATGTTTGGAAACTGTGACAATGATGCAACTGCTTGCATGCGTAGGAGACAAGCTATTATGAGCAATCTGCGACAATTCCTGTGTCCAGTTAGGAACTGAGCAGGAAACGCTTGCCTTCCTGTTGACACCAGCATGCGCATGCCCAGTGTACGCAAGTGGTCATGTGATATGCATTTTCAGGCATGTTAGTATGGATGGGGATTAAAGTTGACACAGATTAAATAATGCTTGTTTAGACGGAGATCGTTTTAGTTTGACAATGCCATTTACAAATTAAAATGTGGTATGGATGTAGTGTGCGATTACATTAATTCATTACTTTACTCCTTTAATGACAGGGACAGTGCATATTAATAAGATTTCTGAAAATATGCCAGAGTAAGCCACAGAGTCTAATTTCATCTGTGGTCCTTATAAAAGGGACTGAACTTATTTTTTTCACTTATAATTGTGATTAAAATGTCTTTTAAATGCATATGTGGCAAATTGGATGGCTTAGAAAGAGATCTTACTTGACTGATTGTTAACCAACACCGACAACGCCACCTTGGTACTTTCACCCAAAGAATAAGCAATACTACCAGGATAAACCTGATTGATCCCCACAATTATACTAATCTCTTACAAGAGGGTTCCCCATAAATACACAGATCAGTCCCTCAGTGAACCCTAACCCTTTCAATACCAGATATACACCTTAAAACACAGATTTTACTGAGCAGAGCTACACCAGCTACTGTATTTCAAAGAAAAACCAATAATAATAACTAATAACCAACTATAAGGCAAGACAGGAGTGGTAGCATTTCATCACACAACTGCTGAACCAAGGCACTCTCAAAGCTCCTTCCCTGGTCAGAATGGATGCGGGCTGGGACCACATAGCAGTAAAACCACTCTCTGACCAGCACCTCTGCCACAGTAGTTGCTCTCTGATCCGGTTGGTATGGCTTGGGTGAACTTCGAAAAGACATCGGTCATGACCAACAAAGACTCCTTAGCGTCTAGGGATGGTACCAACAGGGTGAGGTCGATAGCAAGCACTTGGTTTGGCTCTGCAGCCAACAGGTGCCAACATGGGCGCCTGGACCTTGGGTTGAGTACATTTGGCCAGGGTACATCGCTGACACTGCTGACACCAATCTTTTATCTCTTGGTCCACCCTTGGCCAATAGCACCTCTGCCTTACTAACTCAGTAGTCCGTTCGATGCCCTGGAGACCATGGTTCTGGTGCAGCTGATGCAGAACTTCCTCCTTCAGAGCCTTTGGAAGGAGCAGTTGGTAGACCTCCTCCCCCCCATCTGGATGGATCAGCTGGTGATAAAGGAGGCCCTTAGCCTGCACGATGCGGTTCCACTGCCGCAGCAACCCATGCACCTGGGGATCCAACTCCAACCTCTCAGCCTGACCTGGCACCCTCTGCTCGTACCAGAAGTGAAGGAAGGTCCCAATAGCCGGATCCGCTTGCTAAAGTGCCTGAAGGTCAGCAGGAGAATGGGATGGGAAGGCAGTTACAGCAGCCTGTACTACAGCTTGGCGCCTACCTCCTCTCATAGTCAGCTAAAGAGCTGCAGGTACAGCAGTTCCAGGGAGAACTGGTCCCAAGGTCTGGAGAACTTTCGTCATTGACTGTCTGGAAAGGGCATTAGCATTCTTATTAGTACGGCCTGATCGATACCGGACACTGTACTCAAGGCGAACAATTCCGCAACCCAGCACTGCTCTGTAGCACCCAGCTTGGCAGAGTCCAAATGGCTCAAGGGATTGTTATCAGTCCAAGCGACACATGGTTGGCCCCATAAGAACTTCTCAGTCATTGCCCATTTCATGGCAAGGAACTCCAGCTTCATGGAGCTATAGGTTTTCCCAGCTGGGTGTAAACTGGCTGGCATATGCAACAGGCCTTACTCTTCCATCCTGCTCCTACGACAGGACTGCTCCCAAGCCGCAATGACTGGCATTGACCTCAAGAATGAAAGGGAGAGAGAAATTAGCAAATGCCAGAGTAGGTGCACTTACTAAGCAGGCCCAACACTGGACCTTGTCCTTTTCTGGGTCTTTCCACCAGCCAGCTCAGCCACCAACCGATGCAGCGGAGCAACCAGTTTAACAAAACCTTCCACGAACCGTTTGTACTAGCTAGCGAAGACTAGGAAAGACCTGAGTTCAGGGACATTAGTGGGATGAGGCAAGTCAGCAACTGCTGCGACCTTATCGGGATCTGTGGAGACACCTTGTAACAATTCACCTTGCTTAGGATGTAAGGGGGAAATTACATACGCTATTTTAAAGGAGCACGGGTGGATCTGTCACACTGTGTACGGGCGCCGCCGCCTGACCATCTTACAATAAATGAATAATACTTCATAGGACCGATAACCTTGTCATCTGGCCCCACCACATATGACATAATATATATAATAACGAAATTAACCCAGAACGTTGCATTCAATTATCTGTATTTTCAATAAACCTAATCATACACACGTAGCACCTGGATGTGTGCCCGCAAACAAAGATGATCTAAGACCACTGAGTGACTTTGAGCTCTTCGGCACCCTCAACACCGTTGTTCTGTCCCTCAAATGTGTATTCTGTTTAGTTATACAACAGCACCCCCTTGGGGCAGTTCAGGTACATAACATTGCCAGGGATCAAGGTGTGAATCTCCCGGAAGTAATTCAGGGTTAGTTTATTTGCGTTATTTATAGACGTCAGCTCTACACATAAGTTGTGTTATTCTTCTGCGGGCTAACGCATCTCCTGTAAGTATTGTTGTTTACAAATTGTGTCTTTACAACCAGAAGGTCATCTTGCCACACAGTATTATGTTTACAGCGGCAGTTTTGCCGAGCGACTACGCTAAGCTAACGGGTATCGCCGTGTCTTTTAAGATACGAGTCGCCGTGTGATGTTTATTATTGAAGTAGCTCTGAGAGCCAGATGGTAATCTGTCATGTCTGTATTGTTTTTACAGTTTCACCAATTCATTAAACTTCGTGAAAGTTGACATCTCTGACGTGGAGTTTTTTGAGAGCGTTAAGCTGGTTGGATAGCTAGCGCCACCCCTCATCAAAGTAAACCACAAATAAACAATAAAGATGATGATGTTAAGCCAACATTGCATTACCCACACAAAGGTTTTTCCCAAACACAAGCTGCTGCTTCTGCCTACACTACGCCTCATCACACATCACAGGCTCCTCAGGATCGTGGATCAGCACCGCAACAGAACATTTATGATCATTCCCTATTTCCTGATCAGAGAACGCCTTATGGATCTAGTTATAATCAGCCCCAAACAACTAACGATCTGGCTAAATATCTTGCACGCAGCAACCTAGTAACCTCAGGCCTCACCACATTTGATGACCAACCAATGAACTATTGGGCATAGAAAACATCTTTTCTATCTTTGCTATTGCTGGTTTAGACCTATCTGCTGGAGAGGAACTCGACCTGCTATCCAAGTATCTGGGTAAAGAGTCAGCAGAACAGGTGAGAAGAATCAAAGCAGTCAACATCAGACATCCAAATGCTGGACTGTTAATGGCATGGGAGAGACTTGAGGAAATATATGGCTCACCACAGGCTATTGAACAAGCCCTCTTTTACAAGCTGGAAAGCTTCCCCAAGTTTACCACAAAAGAGCCACAGAGACTCAGAGAACTAGCAGACCTGCTGTTAGAGCTTTCGCTTTCTTTAGACCTTTCTCTGTATTGGTAGACTTTGTTCGTACAGAAGCAAAAGCTCGCACTGATCCCAGCTTTAATCTCTTCACGCCAGTCTCTATGGAGAGAAAGAATAAGTGGAACAGACCTGTGAAAATGCCTGTATCTGTGCACAAGACACAAGTTTCATCTACAGAAAGATCTGAGTTCAGAGAGGATAAGAAATCAGCAGACCCAAACAAACATTGTCCCCTGCATAAAAAACCACATCCTCTAAGGAAATGCAGAGGCTTTAGAGAGAAGAGTCTAGAGGAACGCAAACAGCTTTTGAAGGAACACTCCTTATGCTTCCGCTGCTGCTCCTCTACAGATCATCTCACCAGGAACTGCTCAGCTGAAGTCAAATGTATGGAATGTGGGAGCACCGGTCATGTGACAGCGCTCCACCCAGGACCACCTCTCTGGAAACCTAAGCCGTCCCCTCCCTCTTCAGAGCATGGCGGGGAGGAAGACAAAGCGGACATCCAGGAGGTCACATCAAGGTGCACACAAGTGTGTGGTGAAGGAGTAAGCTCAAGAGCATGCTCCAAGATACAGGGGCGGCTCCTGGCATACGCGACATAGGCGGTTGCCTAGGGCGCAAAATGCGGAGAGGGCGGCACAAGAGACAGATTTACACCATCATCCTCTAACCCCGGGGACGCACCGGAGGTAGAAGCGCCGCGAAGTGCCACGAAAAGCTGTCCGCCTCCTTTCCGCGCCCATGTTAAATAATTGGGCTGTTCGCACCGGCAGCGTAGTGCCGGGAAGCACCGGGAAGCGCCGCGGCCTGCTCGCGATCTGCAGCCATGGTTTTCGGGGTCTGTTCTATTTTTTTCGCTCCCGGCGAGCAAAAAACACACTGAAAATCGATTTCTAAATGATATAAGTGATATATTATATATTATATAAATGATTTAAGATGCATCCCATACTTTCGATTTCCCCGCTGTTCTCCTGGAGTTTCAATTTCGAGAATTGGCGCTTCCGCCTCAGGTTCTCCCCGACGTTCAGGCTGCGGTGTTAGACTGCAGTTAGAGGCAAAGATGAGTCAAAAAAGGATTAAATTATCAGGTGCACAATTCAGAAAGCGCCGCAAAGTAGAGGAGGAGAAGAAAGAACAATATAGAGGTAAGAATCACCCCGATTGTGGACATCATTAATGTTTATTTTTGTCGACATGACATGATATGCTGTCAGTACAGCAGATTTCAGACTCTCTTTATATTTTTTAGTATATATTTGTATTATTTTTTATAACCTACAATTTTGTCTGCCTGTGTGTGCATCTGTATACAGTCCAAAAGTTATTGGGGATGCATGACAATTTGCGTGTGTATGTTGGGGGGCGCCAATCTGAAATCTTGCATAGGGCACAAACATCAAGCATCTGCATTTGGGGGGACGAAGGCTGCCAAGATATGCCTCGTAAGTGTGTATCCAGCCTTTTTTAAGAACGTGTCCCTAAACCCATCTAAGTCTGAAGAGACTTACGACCTCATCGAACCTGCCTTCGAGGTACAACCTGAAGTGACAACGAGTCTCACACATGTTACCAAGCATGTGGTGCACCCTCAACGCTTCATACGCTTCTCAAAGTATAACATTCTTGTCACAGCAATGGCACACTTGATCCACATAGCTCACTCCTTCTCCAACTCTGTCAACAACAAGTGTCATGGGTGGCACATCTGTCGCCCAACAGAGGAAGAACTGACAAAAGCCAAAGTGTGCATTGTGAGAAGCGTCCAGAACGAGTGTTATACAGAGGAACTCAAATGTGTAACCTTAGGATCCAACATTCCGTCCTCAAGCAGCCTGTGGAAGTTGCACCCTGTCATGGGTAACGACGGACTTCTGAGAGTAGGAGGTCGCATAGGTCTCTCAAATCTGAGCACAGATGAAACTCACCCCATCATCATCCCTGCCCGGCACCATCTGGCAACCCTGTTGGTCTATCACCATCACGAGGAAGTGAAACATCAGGGAAGGCATCTCACCGAAGGTGCTATACGAGCTGCAGGATTCTGGTTGGTAGGAGCAAAACGCGGCATCAGCAGTCTGCTCTTCAAATGCGTCACTTGCAGGAAGCTAAGGGGAAAGACAGAACATCAACAGATGTCCGACCTACCAGCAGAACGATTGCAGGTAGCACCTCCCTTCACGTACGTCGGTGTTGATGTCTTCAGACCATGGGAGGTTGTCTCACGACGCACAAGAGGCGGACATTCCAACTCTAAAAGATGGGCAGTAATGTTCTCATGCATGTGTTCAAGGGCAGTGCATATCAAAGTTATTGAGGCAATGAGTGCCAGCAGCTTCAACAATGCCTTCGCAGTCAGGGGTCCAGCGAAACAAATACGGTCAGACTGTGGCACAAACTTTGTATGCGCCTCTCGAGAGTTAGAGATGAACACTACAAATCTGAGCTTCAAGAATGTGGAGAAGTACTTGAGTACGCAGAACTGTACCTGGGTGTTCAACCCGCCACATGCGTCCCACATGGGTGGCATATGGGAACGGATGATTGGAATCGCCCCTTGCATTCTGAACTGCATGCTGCTTGAACACAAAAAGTCATGTCTGACGTATGAAGTCCTGGTAACACTCATGGCCAAGGTGGCAGCGATCATGAATGCAAGACCACTCATTCCAGTATCATCGGATCCAGAATTACCTCTCATCCTCACCCCAGCAATGCTTCTGACCCTCAAACCGGTCTCTACACCACCTCCTCCAGGTGATTTTAAAGGAGCGGACCTCTTTAAAGAGCAGTGGAAGCAAGTTCAAAAGCTGGCCGACACCTTTTGGAGTAGGTGGAGACGTGAATACCTCAAGACCCTGCAGTTTCATCACAAGTGGCAGTCGGAAAGGTCAAACCTTCAAGACGGGGACGTTGTTCTCTTGAAAGACAATCAGGCTCGGAGAAACGGTTAAGGTGGGGTCCTTGATAGAGAAAGACTGGAGCAACTCCAAAGACTATTGGAACCGCGTACAGCAGTCCAACTCTTCGGACCGTACTTGCAAAAAATCCAGCAGGAAACCTGAACATGGGCAGGGCCATGGACATGGTGCAGATGTGATCATCAATCAAGGGAATATCATGGGAGATCCAATTGGTACAGCCGAGGTCACCCTCAAATGCAGAAAACACTGGCTCATGTTCCAGCAAGAGTGACCTAACCTTAAACTGCTCTGCCTCTGGAAGCACAGATAGATCAAGGGCCCTAATCTGCTCCTGCACTGAGCCAACTTCTCCTACTTGGGAGTTAACTGTAACAGTACCACCCTCCTGCTCAGGCCCAACCTCACTAACCCCCATTGGTAGACTGACTACCTCAGCTTGTGACAGGAGTCCTACTGGACAGCGGGGCCTAAGCATTACTGCAGAAGCTCCGACATTAACAACTGGGATGTAAACAGTGCCTTGGGCAACACAAACCAGGGCAGGGGACACCAATAACCCTTCAAGTAGACTATGCTCATAACTCAATGGCTCAACAAAGGCAGACCCAGAAGACCCAAACTGCCCAGAACAGGTAGCAGCAACAATCTTAGTAGTACCTCCTGGTAAATAGTCAGACCTCCTTCCCCGAACTCCTGCCAAGGCTGCCTGAGAACTGGGGGGTTTGATTTCAGCCTGATGGCACAACTGAATTGCTCGTTGCCAGTGCTCTGGAGCCTCCATTACGGCAGGAAGGTCAAACAACTTGGGGCCATACTGGGAAAAGAGCTCATGGTAACAACCCTTAATGATGTTCATACCCAAAATACCTGGTACCTCAGGTGGTGCTGTCTGTTCGGGGGGGTCTCTCACTACCAGAACACCTCGTATACCCATTAGCGGCCTGCAGCTGTAACCAATGACAAGACTTCAACTTAGCCTGAAAGTTTTGCCTGAAAAAACTCTCTAATAGTGGATACCATTGACCCTATATCGAGCACACACTTGACCTCTACACCTAACAATTTAATGGTTACCTGGGGGCAAGGGGCAACTAATCGAGCTGCTACTGTCTCATCCACCAAATGATTGTCTTTTGAGCCTTGAATGTCCCCACCTAATGTTTGACTCTGCACACTAAGGGGAACTAGTTTCCCGCCGGCTGACAGGTAGTGGCTTCTGCAACCTGGGGAGCTCAAGCAGGGTGACTGGGCCTAGTAGGGACCCGCTCATTATCACACTCCTGGGCATAATGACCTGTTTGTTGACACCACCTGCATATCACACTACTAGGGCGACTAGGCCTGGGGCATGGGGGTGTCTGCATAGCCATAACAGCACGAGTGAGCTGACCAAGCTGCTCCTGCTGCTTTTGGACCAAGACAGTCAAAGCTGCAAGCTGCTCAGTGGTAGAGCTGTTAGGTGCACAGTCAACCTGACACTGGACACTAGAGCTTTGCATAGCACAAAATGAAGGAACAGAATGGGATTTACTTTTATTAGACGGCCTACCCTCCCGGTCCCATCTGATGGCCTCAGCCTGAACATCAAGGAGGGAGAGCCCGGGGGAGTCACGGACCAACCTCTTTAATTCCCTCCGAAGCTCAGAGTCAAGAACCTTCTCCACAAACTGATCGCGCAACAAGATAGTCATTCGATGTGGGGAGCTTGCAATAACCTTTTCCATTAGGCAATACAGGGCATGATAATATTCCTGCAGTGATTTCCCCTCTAACTGCCTCCTAGAGAAAAAATCATCCTGCAAGGACACATAAGACTTCGGACACCCATATAGCTCCTGCAAAATAGCAAAAACACAGTCTGGGTCTTCCCGCTCTGCGAGGGGTCTGTACTTTATCTCATCCCTGGCTTCCCCCTCTAAATGGTCAAAGATAAAATGTGCTTGATCGTTGGGCCCCAAATGTCTAGCCCTCATGCTAGCCCTTACCTCATCCACCCACTCATCTACACCGATACTATGAGCACCCCTGAACATAGGGCACTTCCTTTCTCTAGGACGGTAGAATATACGTTCAGAGTTTTCAACAACTGGCCAAGAGGTACTAGGACCGGCCTGTCCGCGTGCCTATTCCTGTAGGCGATCCTTTTCTGCCTGCAGCTGTTGCACCCTCTCCCTGAGGTCCTCTAGTTCCTGTTCCATGGTGGATTAGTATTTCCCACATACTGCCAACTCTTGCCTTGCCTTAAATAAATGAAAAAAAACCTATGTGCTATGCTCAGTGTACAACACTCCGCTCTGCTCAGTAGACAAGATAACAGAAAAAAACTACAACTTAAAAAGCAAACAACACACGCCTCTGATTGTGGGATCCTGCCGAGAACTCCAGATTATTGTGGCGAATTGGACGACTTATAAAGAGATCTTACTTGACTGATTGTTAACCAACACCGACCACGCCACCTTGGGACTTTCACCCAAAGAATAAGCAATACTGATTGATCCCCACAATTATACTAGGGTTCCCCATAAATTCACAGATCAGTCCACAAGTGAATACAGAGACGTGCGCTTGAATTATAAAATATAACAAAGTTTATTTGGTCAGAAGTTAATTTTTTAAGACAATTCTTTATTAATCCTTTTCTATAAATATAGATATTTCAATACCAGATATTTTGCGTGCATGCAGTTCAACTGCCACACACAACACAAAACAAGATGTGACCCACACAGCCAGGAGAACAGGGTTAAAGTGACTGGAATGATCCGGATTCATGATCCGACACTATTCATTAATAACTAAACACATGTGATGATCAGTATGTATGAAGAGTGACTGAGTCGAGCAGACACACACACACGCAAACACAAACACTCCTGCAGACAGGAGAGAAGTTCTTTCCGCAGATTATGAGGCAATGCTATGTTAACTTCATTTTTACAGAAGAAGCGACGCCTCGTTTATCCAGGAACATAAATATGAATTCAGCAAGTTATTATGTAAGGTACTAGCCTTTATGTGCCACAGGGTAGCGCTGTTGCGCTGTGTACCCTCTAGAGAATCCAGCCTTTTTGCTGCAGGGACAAACAGTGCAAAACTAAAACCACCCATGTTCTTAACCTGGTAGTATATTGTGTTTATAAAGATGTTAGGCCACACTGCACTGTTGTTTTTAATAGTGAACACTCGTGTTTAGCCCTTGAATATTGTGTGTGATTTTGGCTAGTTTGCTGTGTATTGATCGGGCACTGTAAGTGCGCAGGATGTAGCAGTGGTCTGTACAGTTCAGGTGGTATTGTACCGTGACAGTCAATAATTTGTTGAGGTCTCTGCCGTTAATTTAAATGCAGAGTAACCTTTATTTTTGTAAACATATGTTGTATTTTTTTATATATTTTTTTATCATTATGTTCTGTTGCACTGAAATATGTTTTATGTTCTAAAAAGAGTTTACTTTTGCTGTCCTGCAAGGTGTTGGGCAATAAATGGCTAAACAGGTCTCAGCTGCAATTTAGAACCCCTGTGTCCGGTGCTTCCTTCTCCCCACACAACACCCAACCCCCATAAGAAACACAATGCAGAGTCCTGTGCTATGCGGAGAGGTGCCTCCAGGCAGCGGACAGCGAGAGGGGGGGGCGTGGGTTACAATTAGAAAGATCAGTTGAGTGATTAGAAAAGAACAGAGGAGTCACTTGTTGACCAGCAGAGCCACTCGGATACTTCAGCCCCCAATTGCCACTGTGTATTTTGCACACTACTTTCACATTTCTTCTTCCTCTTAAATCTTTTCTTCCTCAGTGTTGAGAGGCAGCAGTGGGTAAACAAGCAAATGGCACTGAGTTATCATCTCAGTGTAAGATCCTGAGAAAGTTTAAAGGGCCCATATTGTGTAAAATACTTTTTCTGGGCTTTTACTATCCGTAATTACTTGAAGGGGGTCAGTAGGTACCCTCAAAGTATGAAAACAGTCACTCCGCTGACTTTTTTACTAGTCCGTTCTAAGAAATATGTTATTGAAACGTCGCGTTTCGTACTTCCTCCCCCGTATGATGTCATTTGGGATCACACTCGTCTCTCAGCCCCACCCAGCCGTTACCAGTCCAGCCTCCGAACCCAACACCCCTGCTCTCCACCACCACCCCTCCACAGCAAACGCGACACAAAGCAGACATGTTACTGAGCTAGCAGCTTGTTAGCTACCACAAGCTAACCACAACAAACAACACTGAAGAAACACTGCACGTAGACGTTACTCCGTACTGAAACTCCGTTGTGAAACTCCGTACTGTAACTCGGGACGTTACTCCTACATTGGCCGACTGTCCTGCTAAAATTTGAACAAACATGAAGACGGTGTAACTTACCATTCAGAAACTTCCTGTTGTAACAGACTGTGAATATGTGGCTGGTGTCGTGTTCTTTTGTCCCGAGATATGAGAAGAGCTGGTCTCGGTTTGGTTCAACAAGTATTTATTCAGAAGCAATGAAAAGGTACAGCATAGCTATGTGCACATAGCTATGGGCACTCAATGCACAGCCTCGGCTATCTAGCAGCACGGGGTAGTCAAGAGTCGCGCCGAACGGACGGCGGGTGCAATACTTATAATAGTAGGTAGAACTTCATTGGTCAATAACGAGGGGGAGTCACTGTGGCTTAGCCCTGGCTCTCCCTTGCTGGTGCACAGGCGTGGTCCCAGCCTCTTGGTACTGGAATCCGCCAATGATGAGGAGCCGCTCCCAGTTTCGCCCCTCCTTTGACATTTGTGGGCAAATCTTCACATTTCTGACAGTGTTTGGTTTTGTGTTTTAAAAACAAGCTTTGACCCGGCTGAAGCTTTGTGAGTCTTCAGTAGTGTTTTTGTTCATTGGAGTGAGGAACACTGTGTTCCTGCTTTATCGGCTGTATGTTCTGTGTGCGTAAGCATGCGCATTTTTTCAGACAAGACAACGCCTTTCCTATCTGCCCTTCAGAACCTGGGGCAGCTGCTTGAATTCTTTTTAAGGCATAGGTCACAGTTTTTTATGAGCACAGTGCATTCATGTATGTGTGATGTTGAATAAAGCTAAGGGAATACTGTAATATATATATAGGTTAGGTATGAGAACAAGTTTAAATACAGTGTATTGTATGCCATGGATTACAGTCCTAATACTGGTCTTCTATAGCGGTATCCAAACATACCAATGTGACTTTCAGCTGTGTTTACCAGAGTGAATGCGCCAGAATGAGACCGGTGATAGGCCTGGTCGCGTGTCACTCAAAGTGCAGTCAGCCAATCAGAGGAGGGGCTCAAGAGGCAGGCGAAAAACAGCCTGTTCTGTCTGCAGCTCCAGAGAGAGGCAGCAGAGAGGACATGGAAATACACATTGCAGCAGTTTTTTCGACTTTAAACCACTGATATATCATCTTAGGGGTACCAATACCTCAAATTAAATCCCAGAAAGGTGTAAAATATGGGCCCTTTAAGTGTGGAGTTGTGCAGATAGTGTAGTATTGTGTGTAAAAAGTGGGCGATAGGGAGAGACAGCGGGTTTGTGACCTGAGACTATAGCGACTGGAACAGAGAATTAGAAGTTAACAGTTTAGCTGTAAACTTGTTGTGAAATGTACAGTTCTGCCCATTTGTCTATTAATAAGTGCTACATCTCCTCAAAACCCAGTACTCTCACTGCTCTCAAACGGTTGAGGAAGAGCTTTCACATACTCTGGTGAACCATCATCAACAAGATGAGAAGTTTCAGTGTATTTCACTCATTTTCTCACTAGCTTTCAACCCATATGATGAAAGCACTTATTTTGAACCACTATCACACACTGGTCGGCCTCACATCTGTGAGATACCCCTGTCAGTAACTGCACTCATGTGGACTGGTCCACCATACAATAGAAAGATAACTCGACTTTGGTGTTTCCTATTTATTACATTTACAAAACAGTGGTTAAAAATAGACAACCCCACCCCCACTAACACATTACATTACATATCATTTAGCTGACGCTTTTATCCAATGCGACTTCAAATAAGTGCATTCAACACATGTGCAAACACAAACACACACACACACACACACACACACACAGGAGACTGGATTGGAGGGTGTCGCTTTATTGGTGTAAATTTACCAGGTCACACCCAACACTCGCTTGTATCGGACTCCCTGAAGCCAGACGCAGAACAACACAGTCGAAAAACAAGGCCGCTATATCACAAAGACAGTGAGAAAATGGTCAGAGGAGCCTGTGAGGCACTGCAGGCCTGTTTTGAGGTAACTGACTTGGATGCACTCTGTGAGCCGCACGGACAGGACATTGATGGGCTTAGAGTGTTCCTCTAAGTGTTTCTCTAAGAGAAACTAGAGTGCATCACGGATTATATAAACTTCTGTGTGGACTGCACTGTCCCAACAAGGACTGTCTGCTTTTACCCAAATAACAAGCCATAGGTAACCACAGACATCAAAGCCATCCTTAATGAGAAGAAGTGGACTTTCAGAGGTGACAACAGGGAGGAAATGAGGACTATTCAGAGGGATCTGAAAATCAAGATTAAGGACGCAAAAGACAGCTACAGGAGGAAGCTGGAGGGGAAACTCCAGCAGAACAACATGAGGGAGGTCTGGTGTGGAATGAAGACCATCACCAACTTCAGACCAGCTAGCGGCAGAGGAGTGGCTAGTGATGCTGACAACACGAGTGTGTCACCATCAACTTCAGAGAAAGCAAACTCATGTTACTCTGTTCCTCCAATGATTACGGATGTATGCAAGTATGCAAGTATCAGTTTCTCTGTACACATTAGTTAATCACGTACAAATGATTAGTTAATGATCAGTGTATAATTTGTTGATGTATCATTAATGGCTTGTAAGTGTAGTACACCACAAAAATGTGCAATCACTTTTGTGTTTATTTAATTGTATGAGCAGTATTTTTTATATAATGTTTAGGTCTTTATATAATGCCTAATAAAGTGAGAGACTGTCATGTGTTATGGAAAGGAACAAGCTAATTGTAAGCAGCATTCAGGCGGAACTTTTGTCCCAGGAACAGTTGCGCTCAGGAGGTCTTTGGGGGTAACTTCCGCCCACGCCTCCGACGCAACCTGGATGACGAACGGTATAACTCGTCTTCCCACTGCTGCTGCACTTTATTTGTATTTTATAGGACAGTAGTCAGTTAAACTGGTCAACCTCCGACACCCTAACGTTACTGTTACGAGTGTATTAGAGACACTGTAATCGTGTTTTGGGAATATCCGTTGAGGGTTTAAAAACGTAAAAGTCCGCCACTCTCTTGGCAGCAGGTTCAGACAAGTACCCCTGACTGCAGTGTTCACAATGTAGTGTGACGTACTTCCGCTTTCCACACTGCCCGTGGTTAGCTAGTTAGCCTAGCTATGAAGAAAGACACTGTCAAGTTTATGAGGAGGGAAGTCAGCTCTACAGAGCAGCAAGTCTGCAATGAACAGCTCTATTGCTCAGTCCCTCTTTGCTCTTCATCAGCTAAATTCTCCTCCGTGAGCTTCCACTCTTTTCCAGCTCATGCTGATCTTAGGGCATAATGTTAAGTAAACAGTCGAAGGGAAGGGTTCACTGTCACCAATCTAACCTTTTTACATATGTACATAATCAGCATTCTATATATCAGTTTGTCCCTAATTTGCAGCAAAAAATAATTAAGCACCTATAACCCCAGAATGTGTTTAATGTCAATTGCAAAAATTACATTGTTATAATCAGTCCTGATACCAATGGGAGAAGTTTGAAGAGGCCTAATAATAACAATTTTCAATAAAGTGACTTCAATTGCCTTATACAAAAAAAGGTTGATGTCCATTTGAAATACAAAGATTGCTATTTGTACTCTGGTTTGTTTAACATTTTACTTATATCAGAATATTTTCCTCATGAGAAATTGGACAGACTATATAACCTAGAGATACTGACAAGTCCAGTAAAGAGATCAGACAACAATCCGTGTATAATAACAAAAAACAAGGTGGGAGTCAACTCCTCAAATTATTTCACAACTGCTCCTTAAATTAAGCAACGACTCTCAAATTATTTTTGTTACACAGAAAACCTCTTAGTCCTTTTGGAACTGAAACGTGAATTTGAAAGGTTCCATGAGGATAGTGGTTACCTCTTCCTCCTGGCCATCATAAGACCGCAGTTGTTGGAGCGTTGTGATGCCATCTTCCCCATCCATCCCAATGAGTCTGGGAAGGGAGAGCCTGCCTCGAAAGGTCTGTGACACCACTCTGCTGCCTTTAGAGTGTCTCTTAAAAGATCATCTGCACTTGTCCAAAATTCTGCAGCACGTGTCCTGACAAGAACCGGGAAAAGAGACCACATTTCTCCTGTATTAGCTTCACTATCAGAAATACTTTATTGATCCCAGGGGGAAATTGTGTTTGTTACAATTGCTCCATGCAAGAGTAGAAATATAAGCATATAAAGATTACATTTTTTTTTTGAATGAAATATGAAATATATATAATATATGAGTTCTGTGGATCGCGTATCAGAAATCGTAATGGTGGATCCAGTATGGCAGATCCTGTATCTAGCTGGCTGATTGTGATAATAATGGCGGATCCTGTATCGTGTTGGCATCTGATAATGGTGGTGGACCACGGCCGAGGTGGTAGCTGATGGAAGATCCTAATGGCGGCAGTGGACAATGACTGTGGACTATAGTGGCATCCGATCTTGATGGTGGATCATGATCGTGGTGGCTGCTGACCATAGACTATGATTGCAGCAGGACTGCTCGATACATAGTATTTCTCCTCAGATACTTGACTCAGATACTCATATTACTGACAATAATCCATCAATTCATTGACCTTCAGTTATGCTTCAAAATGTTTATTCTTATCAATGCTCCAAATACCCTTATCTTGATGATGTTCTCCTTTACACTTGACATCTATTGCACTTCTGTCCGTCCTGGGAGAGGGATCCCTCACATGTGGCTCTCTCTGAGGTCTCTACGTTCTTTTTACCCTGTTAAAAGGTTTTTTTAGTAGTTTTTCCTTACTCTTGTTGAGGGTTAAGGGCAGAGGATGTCACACCTTGTTAAAGCCCTATGAGACAAATTGTGATTTGTGAATATGGGCTATACAAATAAAATTTGATTGATTGATTGATTGACTACAATGGCTTCCGGTAAAATCTAGAATAGAATTTAAAATTCTCCTCCTCAACTTCAAGGCCCTTAATAATATGGTACCATTATACCTCAAAGAGCTGATAGTACCTTATCAACCCACTAGAGCACTGCGCTCCCAGAATTCAGGCTCACTTGTCGTCCCTAAAGTCTCTAAAAGTAGAGTAGGAGCCAGAGCTTTCAGCTTTCAAGCTCCTCTCCTGTGGAATCATCTCCCACTTTCAGTTCGGGAGGCAGACACCATCTGTATGTTTACGAGTAGGCTTAAAACCTTCCTTTACGATAAAGCTTATAGTTAGAGCCGGTCCAGGCTTGTCTTAGACCTGCTCTTAGTTAGGCTGCTATAGGTCTAGAATGTCGGGGGACACATGACACATGGAGCTTCTCTTCCCAGCTTCTCCTTCCTCTTCCCCCTCCTTATCACATCAAAGAAATTAATATCTCATCAATGAATGTTACTGACTTGACTTCTTCCCCGGAGTCCCTTTGCCTTATTGTCCGCAGATCCAGGGCCGCGGCTGCAGCCACATCGTGGATTATGATGGTGGATCGCGAATCAGAGATCGTGATCGTAATGGCGGATCCTGTATCTTGCTGGCTGATCATAATAATGGCTGATACTGTATAATGTTGGCATCTGATAGTGGTGGACCAGGATCAAGGTGGCAGCTAATGGGGGATCCTGATGACGGCAGTGGTTCATGATTGTGGACTATGGTAGCATCCGATCGCGATGGTGGATCCTGATCGTGGTGGCTGCTGACCCTGGACTATGATTACAACAAGACTGCTTGATGTACAATATTTCTACTCAGATACTCGACCATTACTGACAATTCATCAATTCATTTACCTCCCATTAAGCTGCAAATACCCTGATCTTTTTGATGTTCTCAATTACATATGGCATCTTTTGCACTTCTGTCTGTGGCTCTCTGAGGTTTCTATGTTCTTTTTACCCTGTTAAAAGGGGTTTAAAAGTTTTTTTTGTTGTAGTTTTTCCTTACTCTTGTTGAGGGTTAAAGGCAGAGGATGTCACACCTTGTTAAAACCCTATGAGACAAATTGTGATTTGTGAATATGGGCTATACAAATAAAATGTTATTGTTGACTGAGGTCCTTCAACAACTGCTGGACTATGCTCTCTCCATGACTTGCTGGTCAAACACAGGAGCACGTTCAGTGCAAGACTGAGACCAGCGAAATGCACCACAGCAAGTCATTCCTGCCTCAATGTACAGAACTCATATTGTATATATTTCATATTAATTTAAAAAAAATCTTTATATGCTTATATTTCTACTCTTGCATGGAGCAATTGTAACAAACACAATTTCCCCTGGGATCAATAAAGTATTTCTGATTTTACATGACCAAAAAACCTGAGGACAAACCTGAAGAGCACAACATTGAATTTCAGTTCAAATAAAAATCAAAAGCCACCTTTAATTGGCTATTTCTCACCTTAGATGCATCCAAAAGCTATTTTTGACAGTTTGGGTTTAGAGTATTTAGATTTTATTCTGGTTTAAAACTTGGTAGTAAAGACAGTGGTACATTAGTACATACTGAAAGAGAAAATAGTAATTCATTGATTGTACAACAAGTCTGGATCTGCCAGACCAGGCAATGGAAAGGACAAGGCAAAAAGTACTTAGCCGATAATAATGGGTGGTGTTTTCAACAAAAAATAAACAATATCCATCTTTTTACAATCAAAAACAACTATGTCTATCTATCTAACACAGTGGCAGCTGGTCAATACAACCCCTCTAACATTCTGAGACAAAGAAGCCTGTATAAAAATGTTAAACACAATTGAATTATATAATAATATTTTACTCGTACAATGCTCCTGGTAGGCCGTAAGTGTCAGGATTTGTGAGGCAGATGGACCCAGATGCAGAGTTTGAACTAAAGTATTTTTAATAAACAGTCTTTAACAGAAAAATAAGAATAAACGCAGGAATCTCAGTGTAAAACTGAAGAAACAAAAGCACAAAGAAAACACAGGAGGCTTACACAGGTGAACAGGACTGGAGCTCAGGAGACACGGGATACAGAAACACAGGACAGGACATCACGGCACTTATACAACGACAGACAACAATCCAACAAGGACAAAGGAAAGCACAGAGGGTTAAATACAGACACAGGGAAGGCAGGGGCAATGGGACACAGGTGTAACACATGAGGACTGGTGCAGACAATCACAGACAGGAAGTAAAACTAGACACAAGAACCCAGACTACAAAATTATCAGGGACAGAGTACAGAGGCTCGGGAGGACGGCACCGTGGCCGATCAGGGACAGAGAACAGAGGCTCGGGAGGACGGCACCGTGGCCGATCAGGGACAGAGTACAGAGGCTCGGGAGGACGGCACCGTGGCTGATCAGGGACGAAGCACGGGGACTCAGGCGGTGATAGCCGCCTCTGCAGCTAAAGGGGCATTGTCCTCAGCTCCGGACGCGGGGCAGGAACTGGAGTAGCCGCTGCCGGGACCCCCAGCACCGGGACAGGTGTGACGTCTGCCAGGACCCCAGATGCCGGAACTGGAGTGGCATCTGTTGGGACCCCCGACGCTGGAACAGGTGTGACGTCTGCCGGGACCCTCCGGCGCAGAACAGTAACTGGAGTAGGCGCTGCGAGGACCCCCGACACCAGAACTGGAGTGACGTCAGCCGGGACCCTCCGGCGCGGGACAGGAACTGGAGTAGGCGCTGCGAGGACCCCCGACGTCGGAACAGGAGTGGCGTCTGCCGGGACCCTCCGGCGCAGAACAGGGACTGGCGTGGTTGCTGCCGGGACCCCCGACGCCGGAACAGGAGTGGTGTCTGCCGGGACCGTCCGGCGCAGAACAGAAACCGGAGGAATCAGTACCGGGACCCCCGACGCTGGAACTGGAGCGGCGTCTGCCGGTACCCTCCGGCGCTGGACAGGAGGAGACTGGGGCCCAGCCAGGACTGGGGGCTGGTGCCTGTGAGCCCGCTGCAGAGAAGAGAGGCTCCCGCTGTGGACGCCCCCTCTCCAACCTCCGCCACCCACAGCAGAAACCTTTTGGAGGCTGCGGGGTCCTCCATAAGCCCAACAGCCCCCCAGGTACGGGTCAGTGGATGGGGCTGGAGGGTTGAGGAAGTTCTTCAGCCTGTCCTGCACCGCCACAAGGTGCGGGACAAAATGGCTCACCCAAGGATGGTTCTTCAGCCATGCCTGAAGAACTGAGATCTCTTTCAGGGTCTCAGCTTGGTGCTGGTTGCCCGGTGAACAAAGCTGATATACCAGGGCATCCAAAGAAAAAACCTGTTTACAAAAAAACGAATCTCTGCTGGGTCCATATTCTTGGTCGGATTGTTCTGTCAGGATTTGTGAGGCAGATGGACCCAGATGCAGAGTTTGAACTAAAGTATTTTTAATAAACAGTCTTTAACAGAAAAATAAGAATAAACGCAGGAATCTCAAAGTGTAAAGCTGAAGAAACAAAAGCACAAAGAAAACAGAGGAGGCTTACACAGGTGAACAGGACTGGAGCTCAGGAGACACGGGATACAGAAACACAGGAGGACAGGACATCACAGCACTTAGACAACAATGATAGACAACAATCCAACAAGGACAAAGGAAAGCACAGAGGCTTAAATACAGACACAGGGAAGGCAGGGGCAATGGGACACAGGTGTAACACATGAGGACTGGTGCAGACAATCACAGACAGGAAGTAAAACTAGACACGAGACACGAGAACCCAGACTACAAAATAAAACAGGAAACAGAACCCGGAGTGTGAAACATGAAACACAGGGATGTAAACAGAAAACACAAAAAGAGGTGGAACCCAAACCCTTACAGTAAGCCCCTGTGAGCATTAAATATAAGTTGTATTCAAATTGTATTTGGTTAATTTTTGTCTAAATACATGTACTTATGGGTGTGGGGCAACGGCCAAGTGGATGTGAATGCGGGTCCTGAAGGTTTCGGCAACCATGCGACCTCAGCTTGCTCTTTAATCGGTTGTTGCAGATTTTCTTTTATGTAATTTTTATTTACAGCCAATAGGTATTGATTTACGTTTTGTAAACCTGATGTGATTGGTCGACCCTCGTTGTCTTAGGTACGTTCGGCATCACTAAGACATTTCCGCTGTGAGCTGACTGATTTCAGGGGAACTGCAGCGAATCCGTTGATTTCTTTACAAAAACACTCCAACAAGAAAAAAAGAGGATAAAGGAGCTTGGTCCAGATCAAACTGATTTACAGATTCAGCAGCAAGTGATGAGGATGAACTTAGACCCAGAGCTCCTCCTGCTCTTTTTATGAGAAACAGAGGTGACTGGATGTGGTGTAAGTAATGTCTTTTACTGCTTCACCAGTTTTTTGCGAGACCTAAAACATCTCTCTGAAAAATGCAAATGGAATGAACGTTGCAACAGTCACATTGAGGCTACATTATCGTTGCAGGCTACAGGATTGGCATATTGTGTGTTGTGTTGTTTTTGTTGAGTATGGCTTCAGTTTGTCCCCCATACGACACATAACGGAGCCCTGGTGCATTGATATGTTCCTTTATTATTTTGAACATTTATTAATCTCAGCTGATCATCAACAAAGCAAAATCAGTAAATACAGACCTATTCATGGCATAGTTTTACAAAGCTCTTGACGGGTCTATGTTGATCACGAAGAATGAACATGCCAGTCAGTGCAGCTGTATCCTTCTCTATATTTATCCCTTTTTGCTAGTGGCACAGAGAAACAAGCTTCTTTAGGCTGTGGTCATTTTTAAGCCTTACCGCTCTTCCAGAAGTGGTTTATTTTCTTAAATCAACCAAACTGAATAAAACAGCCAATTTAGTTCACAAGAAGACAGGGCCAGCCTAAATCATTCCACTGCTAGGAAGTGTCAATCCATTCTGGCTATTTTTTGTCATTGTGCCACGCACCATCATGCACATTTTGAACAGGCATGCAACATCGTTACTAGTCTATAATACAATACTACTGCCATATCTGGCTGTTGAGCCTTAACAGATAATCTATATGTATATGCTCCAATGAAAAATATAAGGTTCGATAGACTTATATGGTAAATACGGACAATAAAGGATAATGGTTAGATAAATTAGATTGAAATAAGAGTGGCTGTAGAGTCACTAAAGCAGACACATTCAAAGTGCATAAGATGCAAGGCCTGAAATTATTAACAAAGTGCTCCATAAACTATTTTCTCTTCTTTCAGTGTTTTCTCTCTGTCTGTTTTGTTTTACAGTGGTGCCTGCTTTTCAAAAAGCATTTCCCCCATCATAATGCTTGCCCTAACACACAACCAGATGATTCAGGTTTACTCTCTTTCACTCTTGACATCCGGTTGGGGTTAATGATTAGGTTAATCTTATTGCATGTCCTAAAAAAGAAACAAGATGCTGTAAAACAAGAAGAGGCAGATATTTGTTTTGTTAAGTATTAAGAGGACATTGGAGCCGTGTTTCCCTGGAGGAGCAATGCATTTAGGTAATTGTGACTTGTTATGGCTGGCAGCTGAAGGATGACACAGATAAAACAAAACATCATTGTTGAGCTGTGGTGAGGTGCATGATATTAAATTCATATGACTGGTATAAAGACAACCAGCATTGCTCATCATTTTCTGTCAACTCTTCTTCCTCAGTCTGTTGCTGGCTTTGTTTATACTGCCCCATGTCTATTACGTGTTTTGAGGGGATTTGAGGGGAATCCTACAGGGAATTTGTAACCCAAATTTAGATCCTTGAGGAGATTGTGATAATACAGGAGAGCGAACATCTGGTCTGCACTTAGTCCAAGTGCTTCTCTGCACACAGAATTTGACAGTACATCAGCATGGAGAACCCCAGAGCCAATATCTGACAAGAGAAAAGGAGGTTTAGGGCAAATAAAATTTGAATCTTTGTCCACACAATCAGAGATCAGATAAAATTAAAAACACAAACACACACATGCACGCACACAAATAGGACAGCTCTGGGGTTAATTTTGCATCCTTGTCAAACAAATACTACAGAATGTAATGTGTGTGAATAAATGTGTTGAGCTTAATAAAATATGTTTATATTATAATTTGCTGCATTTGAGGTTTTATGGGCCTACGAGATGGAAAAACAATAACTTTCAGAAAAAATACAAGGTTTTCAATTGACAATTACATGAATATGTGGAAAACTTTAAAAAATATAAAATAAAGTAAGTATTGGTGACAAGTACCTGTACAACACCAATACAGACTCCAAACACCAGGACTGAGGGGATGTTAATAAGCAGCCACTGCCTGGCCTTCTGATAGCACGGCTGCAGGGGACAAACAGAGATTGAGTGCATGAGGGAGGTGAGCCACAAGGCAAGGAAGCTCACACAGAAAGGAATAGGTATTGCAGAAGAAGAATAACATGAACAGATGAAATGCACAGATAAGTGAGGGGTAGAATGATTGCAAGTAATCATAGAAAATCATAGTAAAGGATAACAGGTTGACGCACTGAGGGACTCTTTAAATTCAATTCAATAAGCTTTATTGGCATGACATTTACAAAGCACAAATACAATATTGAAGACAATCAAAGAGTCATACTAAAACAACAAAGGCACTTTGCATAGTAAGGTCGAGACCTTACAATATTAGAGAAACCCAACAGATCCCACAATGAGCAAGCATTAGCAACTGTGGGGAGGAAGAACGACCTTTTAACATGAGTGGTACTTATAGATGTAATGATATATGATTATATATGATAATAATAATTCCTAATAAGTAGTTGTAGTAGTGACAGATCTGTATCCTGCTGCTCTAGAATCAGAGATACCTGCAGAATGAGGGGGGGACAATGTTAGTGACATGACATGATGGTAAATGATGGTAGGGCTCTGGGGAAGAGTTGCTGGAGGGGTAAGACAGCCATTCCTTTTATCCAGGCTGATAGTCCAGGGCCGGGGGTGCGGGTCCGGTCAGTGAGGCGCTGATTATGGGCCGTGGAGTGGAGCAAGGCAGCCTGTACCTCTTTCCAGACACCGCCACTTCTTCTTTCTGGGCTGGGAAAAGGGATGGTTGATATCCCAAAGAAGCCATGAATGAGTTGATGAGGGAGTTATGGACATACTCTATCCATGGTAGGTTGATGTGATGTGTGTGGGTGATTCAGCTCAAAGCCGCCTCAAGGTCCTGGTAAGCCCGCTCCGTCTGCCCATTTGTTTGCGGGTGGTATCCAGAGGAGAGGCTGGCTGTGAACCCCAGTGTCTCTGTCCAAAATAATAACCAGAGGGATGCGGTGGAGTTTGAACACATGTAATACCAGCTGCTTGGGGAGAGGGACAAAATACACAGCCTTGTGTATTGTGTATGAACAGTCAGTTTTGTGGTTCTTAGCAGTTCTCATTTTTCTACATTATAGTTTCGCTCCGCTGGTGAAAGGCACTTGGAGAAAAAGGCGCAGGGATGCAGTTTCTGATCCTGGGGAGACCCAGATAGGGCCAGATAGGATGGCCCCCACTCACGAATCTGAGTCACCTCCACCACAAACTGCAGCAAGGGGTCAGGATGCCGGAGCACAGGTGCTAAGAGCTGCTTAAGCGTGGTGAAGGCTGAGTTGGCCTCAGGAGTCCATGTAAAAGAGGTGGTGGTGGAGGTGAGCTGCATGAGAGGAGCCGCTACCTTGTTGTAGTCCCAAATGAAGCACTGCTAGAAATTGGTGAAGCCAAGGAAACATTGCAACTGCTTATGGATTGTGGCCACTCTGGCTGGATCTTTCTTAACCTGCCCCTGCTCAATGATAAAACCCAGGAAACTCACAGAAGACATGTTGAACTCACATTTTTCAGTTTTAACAAATAATTTGTTTTCTAGTAGTCGATGCAGCACTAACCTCACATGTTAAATGTGAATAAGGATGAGGATGTCATCCAGGTACACAAAGATGAACCAGTTCAGCATGTCCCGGAGGACATCGTTAAACAAGGCCTGGAAAATGGCTGGGGCCTGATGAGGTACCCAGGGGAGTATTGAACACCACTTTCTACTCATCCCCTTTACGGATCCTGATGAGGTGGTAGGCTTTATGGAGGTCCAGTTTAGAAAACACTGTAGCCTTATGTAGGGGCTCAAAGGCAGAGTCCATTAAAGGGATGAGGATTTATTTTTTATTGAATGTCGTTCACACCACAGAATTCAATACAGGGGCGAAGAGTGTGGTCTTTCTTGTCTACAAAGAAGAAACCCGCCGCCACAGGTGAAGAGGATGGTTGAATAATATTTTTTTCCATGTCCTCTTTCAGGCCAGAAGAGGTTGTAGAGGTGAGTAGAGGGAAGAGGGGCGCCGGGAAGCAGATCTATGGCACAGTCATAGGGTCTATGTGGAGGGAGACTGAGGGCTTGCTGTTTGTTAAACACTTCTCCCAAGTCATGGTACACAGGGTACTGAAGAAAGTTCGGGATGTTCAGGTGGGGGGTTATTAGTGACTTTCCTGAGAGTTAAAGCAAACTGGAGACAGTGAGAGTGATAGAATACACTCCAACTGACTATAGAGGTGGAGGACTTATTTATATGGGGGTTGTGGCATCAAAGTCAAGTCATCCCCAAGACCAGGGGGATCTGGGGTGGCAAGATGACATACAGAGTAATGGATTCCTGATGATTGCCAGATAGAATGAGATCTAGAGGGACGGTGTGGCGAGTTATGTGGGCCCACCACTTACCATCTACTGTGTTGACCAATTTAGGTTGGAAGGGGCTCAGTTGGGATCCCAGCTTGATACACGAAGGAAGAATCAATGTAATCATCCCCCAAGTCCACCAGGGCTTGCAGGGGAATGGAACTGTTGAATCCAGGGAGAGGTGCGTGAAACTGCATTCATAGGTGAGGGGCTGATGAAGAGGAGGTGCGGCTCCTCACGGCCACCTCAGTCACTGACGAGCCTGATCTTTTGGCAGGTGGGGACAGGAGCCGAGGAAATGGCCGGCTAGTAAATCAAAAATAAGCAAAGGAATTCCACATAAAAACCTTAAAAATTAAATCAAGTTCTGCAAACATACAACAAAACAGGTACTGTAAACGTGGACTAACCCTGTAAAATGTAAGATCTCTCTTATCCAAGGCTGTCTAAGTAAATGAATTAACCTTTAAAGACAGAGGAGTCCTTTAAAACCTTAATTCAACTGAGATTGATGATCTTTTCAATAGTACTGCAGACTCAATACGAATAACACTAGCTCCTCAAAAAAAAAAGCTTCTAAAAGATAGGAAATTAGCTGCTTGGTACATGAATGAAATCTCATGCACAGAAATCTCAGAAGCAGCAAAGAAACCTATTGTATATCTATACAGCTTCTCTCAGATCAACCTTTATAAGCAAACTTGAATTATCTCATCTTCTAAACCAGCAACTTGTATTTTACCGATATGTAACATATTTCTAAAATCATTCCGAAATTTGTCACTTATCAGCTGTGGGACTCTCTCCAGAACAATTGTTATGAGTGGTCCAGGAATTGGAACCAGATGATATCTCCAGTGACATAGACTGTTTCTGGTCCAATCCTTCTCTGCAAAGCACAAGTGATTGTGAATCAATTTCACCTGGTTCTACATGTGGTGGCCACAGACAATTGTTCTCTCCTTATCCTTCTTGACGGATTCTTCTCCAGTTTTGTGTTCTGCTAGTTTCCTTGTCACTACTAGTAACATGAGGCGGTACCTGCAGCCAAATCAGGTTGCACAGGTAGTCCAGGTCCTCTAGGATGGCACATCCATACGTGTGGTCACAAGAAGCTTTACTGTGTCTCCCAGCACAGTGTCAAGAGCATGGACGAGATACCAGGAGACTGGCTGTTACACAAGGAGAGCTGAACAGGGCCGTAGAAGGGCATCAACCCAGCAGCAGGACCGGTATCTGCTTCTCTGTGTGAGAAGGAACAGGAGCACTGCCAATGCCCTACAAAATGAACTCCAGCAGGCTACTGGTGTGCATGCTTCTGACCAAACTATCAGAAACAGACTCCATTAGGTTGGTATGAGTGTCCGACGTTCTCTAGTGGGACCTTTGCTCACAGACCACCAGAATTGGCTGGGGCACCAATGGCACCCCGTTCACTTCACAGATAAGACCAGGTTCACACTGAGCACATGTTACAGGCGTGAAAGAGTCTGGAGATGCCGTAGTGAATGTTATGCTGCCTGTAACATCATCCAACATGACCGGTTTGGCTATGGGTCAGTGATGGTCCCTAACCCTACCCTGGATATTTCATTGTACAATACCAATTTTGCCTGGATATGAAAGAAATTCTCAAAGAACTAAAGCTGTAAATGGTGCAAAGAAACCTCTAAGTTGGTGCATTATTAAAAATATTAAGATAGGCCTGTCACAATAACAAATTTCGTTGGACAATATTTTGTGCCAGAAATTATTGTGATAAATTATATTATTGTCATAATTTTTAAAGCACTGATATAATGATAATATTATACTATAATCATGCAAGTACAACCTTTCAACAAGCAATGAACTTAATTCTGAAGAATATTTAGTCTGTCATCTGAATTAGAATTAAAAATATTAAAATAGCCTGAATAAATAAAACATAAATAAAACTAGACTTGCGAGCAAGTACATTGCGGTTAGGGGCACTATGGAGACATTTTTGGATGCACAATCCCGAAGATTAAAATATGTTCATTTTCACCTGCAAATTTGGTGAGTTTTCAAGTATGTTAAGGCACCCAAAAAGGCACTTCTTTTGTCAGAATAAAAATAAAAATAAAAAATTTAGCGAAAAACAATAGGTCCTTGGGCTTGGGACCTAAAAAACCACACACAACTAAAACAATAAATAAAATAGAGTCTCTGGCTTTGTTCACAAAAATTGCTCTTGAATAAATATTAAACATTTGGAACGGAACATGTTACCAGCTCAGTAAACTGGATGGAATGGTTATGATTTAGATGAGCTTTTAGGTTTGTATTCCAGCTTTTCCTAGTGTTTTCCTAGATTTCATGTGTGTGTGTGTGTTTGTGTGTACACACACACAAACACACACACACAAAATCTAGGTACACACTTGGACCACTTTGAGCATAGACCTAATGGAGTGAGGACATTTTTGCAAAGTGAGGACAGTCAGAGAATCCTATGCTCCGGATCCCGAACCTTTCACCGGAGAATTGGATAAGTGCAGAGGCTTCTTTTTCAATGCTTTCTAGTGTTTTGTCAGCGCTCGCTGACTTTCCCCTCTGATTTGTCTCGGGTTCATTATGTTATGGGGTTATTAAGGGGTAGAGCTTCCTCAGTTATGATGAATTTGCTGCTAAAAGGAGTGTTTTTGATCATCCTGACCACTATGCAACTGCCTCTAAACATCTGATAAACAAACATCAAGGCTCTAGGAGTGCTGCTGATTTCTCTGTGGAGTTCAGAACTCTGGGTCCAGATGCTGGATGCAACGATAAGGCTCTAAAAACAGCATTTCTGAATGGAGTTAATGAACAGTTGAAAGATGAATTGGCCTCACGTGATGAACCTACTAATTTGAATTCTCTTGTCTCGTTAAATATCGGGTTAGATAACCGCCTGCGCGTACAACGTAGAGAGAGGTTTGGTAGTTCACCTTATTCTTGTTCTTCACCCACACTCGCTAGAGTGGCAGCTCAGATGCTAACAGGAGCCCACGCTTTGTCTCCTCCTCCCCCCACCAACTCTGAAGAGGAGCCTATGCAGTTAGGTCGGACTCGCCTTTCCCCTTCTGAGCAGTTCCACAGGAAGAGAGCGAGTGAGTGTCTGTATTTTGGACAATCAGGACACTTTGTAGCTGCATGCCCAGTTCGGTCAAAAGATTAGGCTCATCAGTAACAGTGAGCTGAACTTTGCCTGTCTTCCTCCCCTGCAGGAGCCGGGTTTTTCTTTGATTCTAAGAAAGACCAGTCTCTGCATCCCTGTGAAAACCAAGGACCCTTTGCCATTAATCACCTCTGCCTTTGGGCCCCTTCACGGTGCTACAGTTTTCACAAAACTGGACCTCTGGAATGCATACCATCTATGTGATGATTCTGTGTTGTTTTTTGTTGTAGGTTTTTGTGTGTTCTCTCTCCCCCTCCCCTTTCTGTTCTTTTCTCCTGAAGGGCATGTTTGTGGCAGGGGGCGTGGCTGGCTTCTCCTGCAGCAGACAAACCACACCTGCTTCCACTCAGATTATCAACCAGTCCATCAAAGCCTGGTCTTCACTCCACTGCTCTGCCAAATAATTCTGTCTAGTTCGGTAGTTGCTCTTTTTTGTTCTTTGCAAATCTTCGGTGTTCTTGTTTTTTGAAGAACCTTACCAGTGTTTTTTCTCCGTTTACTCAGGTTATCCTGTGTGCCTTGCTGTTAGCCTATATTGTTTCTCCAGTGCAGAGTTTTTCTTCCATGTGCTCAGCACTCGTGCCGTCCCTGGGATTTCACCAGTCAGCCTGCTCTCTGCCTCCACTGCTTGCTCTTCGTTGCTTTTTGTTGAGCAATAAGCTCTTTATTTATCTACTCGTATCAGTCTCAGCTTTTGGGGTCTGAACTTAACAATCTAGTCCAGAGGACTTCAACAGGGGGCCCACGACCCCTAGGGGGTCGCGAAATTTTTGGTTGATAAGACAATTTTTTATATTTTTTTAATTTTTAATTTTTTTCCACAAATTTAAATGTCTTTAAATACACATTAACATGAATCCAACATATTGTAGCGAACGGATTAATGGAGGCAGAAGACGTTATCTTTCTGTGTATTATTTGAATAGCTTAGTATTGAATGCACAATAACAGGGTAGCTATGTTTATACATGGCACTAGGCCCAGTTTAATATAAAACACAATGTTATACAATATATATAGTAGAGGGTCCCTGCTCTATCTCTCCATCAGTTTGGGGGTCCTTGGCCTGAAAAACGTTGAAGACCCCTGATGTAGTCCATATCAGAGAAGGAGATGAATGGACGACCGCCTTCAATACACCCCTGGGACACTTCGAGTATCTGGTAATGCCTTTTGGTCTCATGAATGCTCCTGCAGTTTTCCAAGCCCTGGTAAACGATGTGTTAAGACACTTTCTCAACCGCTTTGCGTTTGTGTACCTGGATGACATCGTAATTTTTTCTAAGAAAATGTCAGATCACATCCCCGATGTCCGTCAGGTTCTTCAGAGGCTCCCAAAAAAACAAGCTCTATGTGAAGATAGAGAAATGTGAGTTCCACGCCAGTACTGTAGGTTTCCTGGGTTAGATCATTGAGAGCGGGCAGGTTAAGGCTGACCCTGAAAAGGTCAAAGCAGTAGCAGAGTGGTCATTGTTTGGACTGATCATAAGAATTTAGCACATAGTCAGGCAGCCAAGTGCCTTAACTCTTGGAAGGCACGTTGAGCACTCAACTATCGTCCAGGCTCCAGAATTGTCAAACCCGATGCTCTTTCCTCCCAGCTATATGTGTTGTGGCTGCTGTTTCCTGGGAGATTGAATCTGTGGTGAGAGAGGTACAGCAGACTTAACCTGACCCAAGTAATGGACCTCCCAATCGTCTGTTTGTCCATGACTCTGCTCGTTCCCAGGTTCTTCAGTACGTTCATTCCTCCCATTTCCCGGGAATCAGTCGTACCTTGTCCCTGCTCAAGCATCATTTCTGTTGGCCCTGCAAGGAGACTAATACCTGTGCCTTTGTCTCTGCCTGCACAGTCTGTGCCCAAGGGAAATCTTCTCACCGTCCCCCTGCTGGTCTGCAGAAACTCTCCCTGTGCCAAGTCGCCCCTGGTCCCACATAGCCCTAGACTTTGTGACTGGTTTACAAGATACACACAGCCATTCTCACCATTGTGGACCGCACTACGCTGTGTGATATCCACTAACCCATCAACCTGGACTCCCCAGCCCCTTGGATTGAATATGTCCAAAACTCTTTGACCAGTGCTGGTACATGTTTGACACCATGACACAATGTTTAGTGCACCGATGCAACCAAGGACATTTTTCTGTCGTACTTCAGAGCTTTTTAGTCACACTAATGGATGCAATGCAAGTTATTAGGACATAAAAACATGGATGACCTGCAATTTAGTCCTGTTTAACTCAGACAAAACAGAAGTTGTAGTACTTGGCCCTAAACACCTCAGAGATTCAGTATCTATTGATATAGCTACTCTGGATGGCATCACCCTCAAGTGAAACCATCATTTATCTGGGAGTTATCTTTGATCCCGAATTGTCCTTTGATTCACATTAAAAACAAATTTCTAGGAATGCGATTTTTCACGTACGTAACATTGTAAACATCAGGCATGTCCTGTCTCAAAAAGATTGAGATGTGTCTGTCATTACCCCCAGACTTGTAATTCCCTTGTATCATGCTCCACCATTAAGTCTTAAAGACTCTGCAGCTTGTCCAAAATGTCTCCCGAACACCCCTAAAAAGCGGCTAAACTTGCCTATGCTTTTAACATTGATATACCTCTCCATTTATGTTAGGCACCTTTTTTGTCTCATGAGTGTTGTGAATAATATTTTCTATATTTTTTATGAAGAGGAGAACAAAATACACTGGCATGTGTAGGCCTACTTTGAAATAAATTAAACACAGAACTATGCAGGCCAATTTGAGTCCGCCCCATATTTGTGGGAAATGTATGAAATAAGAGGTAGCCCACTTTGAAATAAATAAAAATATATAGCTGCAGCCTAATAGCTTAAAAAGATATATTTTATTTGACGAAATATGAAAACAAAAAGTGAGAGCAGGTCAGACTGGAGTAGGACACAGAAACTGAAGCTCCGTACAAACCAACTGCAGCTTCTGCTCTGATCAAGAAGCTGCGGCGCTGATCTCTGAGCAGCTGTGACCAGAGAAACTCTGTATTTCACTGTTTCCAGTGTTAAGAAGCTTCACGTGAAAGAGCTCTGATCTCACTGTGTGTATCTCTCTGAGCGAGTGAGCGGGAGCGGAGGGGTGGAGCACACACACACAGACACACACACACAAACACTCGCCCGCTCCTGGTATTTCCTGATTTCCTGATACGATGATGATTTAAAAAATGAAAATGACGTTCACTCACGTTCATTGTGACGTTCACTCACGTTCACGTTCATCATATGAAAACTGATTCATTAAGTTCACCGTTCGCGCAAAATATGCGCGACATGCAGAACACTGTACAGGGAGCCACTGCAGAGGGGCTGAAGAGCCGCGGGTTGCCGACCCCTGGTCTAAGGCCATGAAGGTCGTTGTTTATTTTCAACAATGCTGTTTCTATGCTATGATGAATTCAAAATCCAGATTGAAAGTCTTCTCACAGTCCAGTACTGTGCAAAAAATAACATAACTGGTTAACAGCTTATAGGATTTTATAAATGAAGGGAAGGTTTGATATGGGTCTATAATTAGATAAAACATCTAGGTCAAGAGTAGGCAAAGATTTAAAAGCCTGCGGTACGTAGCCGGATAATAAAGATTTATTAATCTGATTTAATTCGGACGGCTGTCGCTCGAGAGGTAGAGCAGGTTGTCCTCTAAGGTTGGTGGTTCAATCCACGTCACCATTCCATGTGCCAAAGTGTCCTTGGGCAATACTGAACCCCATGCCGGCAGTGTATGAATGTATGTAATAGAGAAAGCATAGATGCACTGTAAGAATGTGTGTATGAATGGCTGGATGGCAAAACTGTACTGTAAAGCGCTTTCAGTGGTCATCAAGACTAGAAAAGCGCTATATACTAACCCTACTAACCCTAACCCTAACCCTAAGTATATATATATATATATATACTTACTAAAAGGCCTATTTTGAACGGGATGTAATTGACAAATTGATGGTTTAGATTAAGATATTAGTGAAGTTACTTTGGACTGATCTTTAAAAGAATAATTCCTCTCAAATGTGTCTACATTTTTTACATTGCCAAAAATGTTATATTTCGTGCTCCCTCATCATATTAGGAGCAAAGCTTGGCCTCTGTGGGCAGCTGCTTGTGTCTGCCCTTCTCTTTTTACAGACTGCGGTCACTCAGTCTGTACATTGTCAATGTCACTCTTAAATTGGTATCAGCTACTGTGGTCAGGTAATCAGCCACATTTACTGTCTGTTAGAGCAAAATATGTTTCTAATTTGTGTTGTGAGCGTTCCATACCATTCCAGCAAGTTGTGTATTTTTTTTAGTTATAATTTAGTTAGGTTTAATCCTCAGGACCAATTGTCTGAGAGGACTTTGTTCTGGTCAAGCCAAGTCAGGTCTGATTTATCTAAATAGCACATTCAAAACAACTGTGTGAGAGGTGTCATTCTATGTTAAACTCTTGGTAGACAAGTGCCCTATAATGATGACAGGCAGGGTCACTTTTCTATATATGGGTCCAGAATTTGATGGACCTTTTTAGAATGCTTAATAGTAAAGGGTATTTGGCCTAGTTCAGCCTTAAATGCAGACTTTGGGGTAGCAATGAAACGGTTATTGGTTTCACAATTAACCACGGAGAAATTCCCAGTGGTTAGTATTACCATGTGAAATTTTAATTATCATAAAAGCTGCGGTTGATTGCTACATTGTGAAGCTCATGGTAAAACTGTCCAGCATCAACTAAAGTGAGCAATGGGGACTCAGACACAGGCCTGCTGGCACAGCATGCAACATGGGTTTGTTATGTGCATGTGTGAAGTTTACTTTATGTTTGTTTGATTCGCTTAAGAGTTTGAGGCACTATTGACATCGACACATTGACAAAAAGTACATTTTGCGCTCACGCAGTTCATTTTTCACATAAAAAAATTGAAATTACTGTAAATTGTGTACCAGTTTACCATTTACAGCACATTTAAACAATCCCACGATAATACTGATTACAGGGACGTTTTTGGTCACTATAATCGTGATACAAAATTTTCACCTCGTTTATCTCTAATTTGGGGGGGTTATACCAGAGAGTACATCTGAAAATCTCTGCATACAGATTTTACTAGTAAATGGTCTGTATTTATATCGTACTTTTCTATTCTTGATGACCAATCAAAGTACTTTACAGTGTGTGAAATACACACACTTTCATACAGTGCATTTATGAGCAGCACTTTCTCTACACACATCAAAAACACACTGTCTGGCTGGTTGTTATAACGAAAATGGTAAGAGTGATATTTTTAGATGTAATGATTATCATTATAATAATTGTTGTCATGACGCTGGTAAAAATGACCCTGGGCAGGACCAGAAAAAAGTTTGGGTCCTGCTCCAACATTGTGTCTAAGTACTGCTGTTACATAGCTTACAGGAGTCAAAATAGGCACTCAAAGAAAAGCCACTGGAGCCATCCAAAGTCCATTGCAAGTAGAGTTCATTTAGTTCTATCAAACAGCAACCAGAATAACTGTCATGCGACCTACACAGAAGGGGGGCCTCAGGCAGATGGGAGGGACATCCCTTCTCTAGCCCCAAAAGTATAGCATTTTCACATACACAACAAAGGAAAAAGCCGCTACCATGGTCCCATATGAACACAGAGGGCTCAGCCTGAGATTTTGCAGTATAGAATCAGAATCAGAAATATTTTATTGATTCCAGGGAGAAATTGTGCATTGTACAGGACCTGTCCCTCTTCAGCATGATCTCATATGGCACAGTACAGGAAATGTACCTCTTGAGTTTGAGCTTTATCAAAGACAAATGTTTTAAGTCTAACTTTAAATGTAGAGATGGTGTCTGCTTCCAGAACCCAGATGGGAGCTGGTTCCACAGGAACTGTAAAACATGGTCATCAAGAGAGATACAGAACATTAGCCATTAACCATTCTCTGTCAGTCACAATTCCATGGAACCAAAACTTTTGATGCATCCATCTGAAACCATGACACTGACCAGATGTTGCCAGTTGTTGTTCAATGAAGGTTGCCACTTCAGCAGCATTGGTTTTATTATTTCTACTCCAGAGCTGCTTCTTGCTTAAAAGCAAGGGGTGTGGGGAAAAAAGGTGTTTGCTTGGTACAATCCCATGTGAATCAGCAAGAAAATGAAGTATTTAATCCGTTGTAAAGTATAGTCCTTAATGTACTCGCAGAATTAAATACAGAACTAAGGTCATTAGCCTTAGTTGTTTACAGTGCTTAGCACGATGATGGATAATGTCAGTGGATCATGACGATGGATTGTGGATTATGGCGGCACCCGATCATGGCATCCATTGCATTTCTGTCCATCCTGAAAAAGGGATCCCTCTTCCTGAGGGTTCTATGTTTTTCCCTGTCAAAAGATTTTTTGTAGTTTTTCCTTACGCTTGTTGAGGGTTAAGGGCAGAGGATGTCGCACTTAGCGAAGTCCAATAGGACAATGCTCATGAATATGGGCCATCCAAACAACCGATTGACTGATGAACCACCACCAGTGTCTAGACCCCGGGGGGTATTCCTGTTTGACGCTCTGCTCCACCCCCTTCTAATCCTGATGACATCACACAGGGGTCTAAATGCCAAATATTCACATTACTTCTGTGCATTTGTCAAAATAAACTTTGTTAAATTGTGAATCAAGTCTCTCCTGAGAATTAATCGATGGTGTCTGTATGCGTGTCACTCCTGTCACTTTAACACTGAGTCCCGACTGTGCGTCACGTCTGACGACAAAATGTTGATGAGTCATTTTTCTTGATGTTTAAATGCAGCCTCATAAACTCTGGAGCAAATCAAACAAACATTAAGTCACTTCATGTACTGATCAGGTCCTGATAACTAGTGATGAGTGTTTATTAGTTAAAGTGAGAGCTGTTCAGAGTGGAGGAGGACACAGAAACTCCAGTTCGGCAAACCAGCTGCAGCTTCTGCTCTGATCAATGAGCAGTGGCGCTGATCATTGAGCAGATGTGGACCATAGAGAAACTCTGTATTTTCACTTTTTGTTTCAACTGTTCTTCAACAAAGACACTGACCGGCTGCTTCACGGGAATGAGCTCTGATCTCACTGTGTGTGTCGCTCTGAGTGTGTGAGTGGGGACGGCGCCCCGGGGCCTGTGTGTGTGTGTGCTGTCTGAGAGCACACACACACACATTTTTGCCAGCTCCTGGTATTTCACATGATGGCCTGATACGATGATGATCGAAAAATGAATGTTCACGTTCATCATATGTAAGCTGATTCGTTCAGTTTATCGTTCACAAAAAATATGAATGCCGTTCATTGAATGCGTTCATGCACAACACTGGTTTATATATGATATTGTAAGGTTGACTGCTCTTGTAGAAGCGCAGCGAAGTGCAGCGAAGTGCAGCGAAGCGTGTATGACTGCATCAGTTCCTCCTCGTCTCAACTCTGGACCGTCATGGTTTTGACTGTCTAATAAACTTCATAAGTTTTTTGTTATTTTATAGTTTTTCCTTACTCTTTTTGAGGGTAAAGGGCAGAGGATGTCACACCTTGTTAAAGCCCTATGAGACAAATTGTGATTTGTGAATATGGGCTATACAAATAAAATTTGATTGATTGGTTGATTGATCAGTCATAAACGTTTGTGGCATATTTTTTCTGAGTCGATTTTTGTAAATCATCATGTGTGCAGGCATTCAGATATACTAGCTAAACAACAAACTAACCTCACTCCATCCGTCAATGCACTTTTCCATCCCAACAGAGCAGCAGGATGAGGGTAGCGTTCCATTCAGCACATCATACCAGTCTGTTTTGTTTGTTACTCCACAGCATTTGAACTGGAAGAGACAGTAAGATACAAGGAAAAGAAATTAAGCTTGAAGCGAAAGTTTAGTCAGGAAGACTGTTTTCTTGCATATGCCTCCAAAGTCACATGCACATTTCCCTATCTGAGCTCCACCAGCTCATTCTCTGTTTACATCCAATCACAACCTGACACTCTCGCCTTGAGCCATTCAAAAATGTAAATGTTCTGTCTCCCACCTGTCATTCAGCTGTCGGTTCACTACCACAATCACTGACTGACCCACCTCCACCCCTGTACCACCTCAGTTCTGGATACCCAGTCGTCCCAACTTCTTGCTCCATTCTTCATTATCACCACCCATAGGCGAGTCTAACCTCTTTTTAGGGGTCAGATAGGCCAGATATTTAAATATATCTATATATATTCTGTTTTGAATGGTTTTAAACTATTTTAAATAGCCAATAGCTTGGTGGCTGAAACTCTATTGTCTATAAAAACATTTTTCTTTTGTTTGTGCTGTTTAATAGCCATGGAATTTTACTGCTTATTTTGCTCATGACATCTTGTATTATATAAAAATAACATAGGAAGTTGTTAACAAGGTTAAAAACAAGATTTTCACCGTAGGTGGATTTGAACTGGCATGCACATACCATAACAGCCATCTGAAGGTTATCACCCTCTTATTTTCTCATTTGTTTGTTCGTGCCAACCCCGCACTTAATGCATTTCACATGCTAAAAGGGGCTGAGCAACCCTTAAAGTCTGATCCTAGAATTGCCCCTGCAGTGTCTAGGCCACCGGGGAGATTTGGTCTTCCTACAGGACTGCTTCCATGATGTTCAACTTCTTTCATTCTAATTAACTCAATCTGATTTGTTTCTTTATGAGTCATACCAGACATATTACGTGGACAGTCAAAATGGAAAACTGGTAGATCAGGATAGAAGGTACACACTAACATCACCTTTTCAATACTTTCACTGAGTGTAGTGTTGCACAGTATACAGAAATGTAGGTACTTTTCCAAGACATTTTGTTAAAAACTCTTTTGTACTAGAATTTCCCAACATTGACTACTTGTTGTGGTAGAGAGAAGCTCCACTGGCTGGCAGTACCAGAAAAATCCGGTGTATGATTAATCAGGGGACATTCGCCTGTGATAGTGTGAGCAACAGCTTCGACTGAGACAGAGAAAGATTCCTCAACATGTCTACTGAGGGTAAAATCACTGACATAATTAAGTGTGCATGCAAAACAGTGTCTTACACGCAAACCTTGTCTAACACTTTAGTGACATACACCATGACCTCTTCTCAGAGTATTGCCATGACAGGTTAGCCAATAAGCTAGCTTACTAGTGAGCTCTAAGATGGTGACGAGCTGTTTTAATTTTTTTTTAATTATATAGCATAAGAGTAATGTTGCATATCAATGTCAGGTGATAAGCATATTAGAAACTGTAAGTTCCAAAACGAAATAGCTTAATTGCATAGTTGCTAGCTACCACACTTTTTAACAAGGGAGTTAACGAATATACTACTAGTGAGAGTGGGGTTGGTAAAGGATATCCTCAAATGTGAAATTTAGCCAGTTTAATATGGTGTTGTAACAAACACCAGAGACATAAAGGGAGACTCCACGTCCATCTCACCTCCTGCAATTTGCCATATGAGCACACAAGGTGCAGCGAAAAACAAATTAGTTTGAGACTTGTTGAGCAATCTCAGTGTTACAAAGTTGATAATAAACATTGAATAACTGTGAATTTGAACTCTTGCGGATATTGTGTTTCTGATCCAACAATAAGGTATTGACTTATCAGATGCTAAACTTGGTATTGGTATCAAAGTCAACATTGGTAGGCTATTGGGACAGCACGACCTTACTGTCCAAATAATTCAGCAAGTAAATACTGTATGAACGAAGTACACAATGCACAATACACAATGGTAGCGAACTGTTTGCTCACCATTTTCTGCACATTGTCCCAGGATTTCTTCAGTCCAGGTTTTGATTTATAAATCTTCATACCTTCCTTTAATTCACGTTGTGCTTTGGAATCCAGCTAAAACAGAGAGAATGGTTGAACAGTATTTATTCTAAGTGTAAATTAAACAATTAAAACTTACTCTCAGATTTCCTACCGGCCGTAGATGTACTATGTCGTATCCTGCGACAATGACGTACTTACCAGCGCAGAGAAAATGCGCCAAAAGTGTTTTTTCTTTTGTTGATGAGGTGACTATATAGTCCTCTACATAGAAGACCCTATACTGTATGGTAAAGTAGGTGTTAGTGAATGAGTGATTTCGGACAAAGCCTTAGTTTGAGGTGCTACTCTGCAGTAGCCTACAGTTGAACCACCCGTTGTTTTCCTGTGTGTGTGCGTCTAAAGAAAAGTACGTTTGTTGGTCATTTGTCCGCAACATTGTCACTGCATCTTTGCTTAGTTCTGTATCCTTGTGTCTAGGATGTTTTATTCTCTTGTTATCTTGTGTATGTATTATTAACGCTAATAATACACAAAAGAATAAAACATCCTATACATTGTACTGCCATGCATTGTAGCTTGGCTAAAGGCTACTGGATAGCTGTGGCTGATGATCAGGTTTGTCATGCTGGTAATTATTTTGATCATAATCGATCTGGTATTAATAGTTGCATTGTTTGTTATATTTTGCAGAACCACACACACACACACACACACACAAACACTGTATACATGTTCATTCAAACTCTGCGGGATTAAAGAGCAGAAAATGTATCAATTATCTCAGGAGTTATCAATTACATTTAGTTTACGGGGAACATGGAGAGTGCATTCTAACCGATGCACACTCCACAGTTATAACTGAGAGTGGCCAGCCTGTAAATATTGAATCTCTGCAACAATGTTCACACAACTAGGCAATTTAGAGTTTGCAATTAACCTGCATGTCTAATAGTGGTAGGAAAGTAGAGCATGAAGGACAACTCTAACTTTTAACCCATGAAGACATAGGAAGGACTTTCTGTTTGGCCCGTTTCCCCTGTACTGGCAAAAATCCAATCATTATCCAAACAAGCAGTTTGGATGGAAAAAATATAGGTTCATCATCATGCATATTTAATGGTGTATCTATCTGTATACTGTACTGTATGCAATTGCATCTGTATAGTGTACTGTAACTGCTGAAATCAAACCCTAATAAATCAATATCTGATTTAGTATTCTCAAGGTGCTTTACATTACAGTTTGCATTCACCAATACAAACACCCATTCATATAACACTTGTTGCTCATTCCAGTTCACACACTGAAATTTGGGGCAGTGTCTTGCCCAAGGACACATTGACATGTGGACTGGAGGAGCTTGTAAAGGTGGGCGTAGACTCGATTGAGCAGGTAGATGATGGCGTCCTCAACTCCTAGCCGGGGCTGGTAGGCGAACTGGAGGGGATCAAAGTGTGGCCTGACCATGGGCCTGAGCTGCTCCAGGACGAGTCTCTCCAGGGTCTTCATGATGTGGGATGTCAGCGCCACCGGTCTGTAGTCCTTGGAGCCACTGGGACGTGGCGTCTTCGGCACAGGAACGAGGCAGGACGTCTTCCACAGCACAGGGACCCTCTGAAGACTCAGGCTCATGTTGAAGAGATGGTGAAGCACTCCACAGAGCTGGGGGGCACAGGCTTTGAGCACCTTGGGGCTGACACCATTGGGGCCCGCAGCCAGAGTGGAATTTCCTCAGCTTTCTTCTAACATAGTGAGGTGTGAAGGATACTGTAGGGCAGTGGTCGCCAACCCGTTGATCGCAAACTACCGGTCGATCTCGCAGTCTTCACTGTCGATCCCCCAACTCTCTGGACTCACTGGCTGTCGTCGCGCCGCAGATCAACTGTGTGTCGGTTGTCTGTTTTTCACAGGCGTGTGTGTCTGCTACTGGCGGTGGAGTTGCAGGTTTATCTCCGTCATTTCCTTCAAGAACAAGTTGTCAGGACTCTACGGTATGATGACGCGCATTTTCCGGTCTGTCGATAACAATCAAAGCCCCGTTGGAACAAATGAGTGGATTCAGAAGGTGAAACGCTGGAGTGCTTTTACTTTGAAACGGGTTCGGAAAGTGTTGTAAATACATTTGTGTCATAGACAGATAAACATTGTGGTTCACAGAATAAACAGAGAAGATGATCTTTCACCTGAGTTTTAATGTTTATCTGATGAATTTATGTCACAAACAAATGGTTGCAACACTTTCTGTATGCCTTTTCAAAATAAAAGCACTCCAGCGTTTCTGTTGATGGAATCCCTTGTTAAAAGGGGACATAGCATGCCCATTTTACCACAAGTTGATATGGTTCCTTGGGGTCTTAATGAAATGTCTGTAACATACTTTGGTCAAAATACCACAAGGATCATTTCAAACAGCACCCTTTTTACCCTGTATAAAACAGCCCTCCACAGAGTGACCTGTTTTGAGTGCCTGTTCCTTTAAATGCTAATGAGCCAGCTCCCCCCTCCCCCTCTCCCCCCATGATTTTAAACGATATAAATTACATATTTTATATGATATAAATGATCAAATATGCATCCCATACTTTGTATTCCCCTTCTGTTGTCCTGGAGTTTTAATTTTCCCAATCACATAATTAAATGTCCCCCTCTGCCCATCCACTACAAGCACACAAGCAGATAGACAGAGAGAGAAAGAGAGGGGTGGGGGGGGGGCTATGAAGACCATCATTTACCCCCGAACCCCGACATTCAACGGGTACAACAACCTCCGCGTCCGGTGTAAACCCGGCGTAACTGCTGTAACCCGGCGTAACTACTGTAACCCGGCATACAGTAGAGCTGAACACTGCGGAAGTCTTCCACACAGCTGGCAGTGTGGAAGACCGCTGCGAGGCAGCGCAGCGCCGTTCTCAAGCGCGCAGCCGCCTGGCTGTTCACACGGGACGAGCATTTCTCCGCGCTGGTCAGCCCCATAGACTGTATATATAAGGTCAGCCCGCGATTCTGCTTTCTCCGCTTGTTGTTGTACCCGTTGAATGTCGGGGTTCGGGGGTTACAGTAGTGCTGAACACTGCGGAAGTCTTCCACACTGCTGGCTGTGTGGCGCTGACACAAATTCCAGCTCACGCACGGGAGAGCGAGCGGTCGCTCCCGAGCAGCTGCTGCAGCCTCCCAGTCCCAACGATCCAGACAAATGCCACATGTGAGTGAATCGCGGGCTGACCAGCGGAGAAATGCTCGTCCCGTGTGAACAGCCCGGCTGCGCGCTTGGGAACGGCGCTGCGCTGCCTCTCAGCCTCGCTGCCTCCGGTGTAAACCCGGCGTAATGAGTGTGGGGGGACGGGGGGGGATGAGGTGGGGGGTGGGCCAAGACCATGTAGGGAGACTTCCAGTGCCTTGTTACGACACAAAACCCAGGAAGCGCAATCGAGTCGCTCAAGCATGACGTTTCTGACTTAGAGGAACTATAACAAAACGCGCGAGTGTTTTTTCCCCAGAGTTTTTGGGTTGGTAGACATGCCAGATACCCACATTAACCTGTAGAAGCACTAACAAAGTGGAATTTGCATGCTATGTCCCCTTTAAAAGTTTTTTTTATTGTGAAATATTTGCAGGAGCGGGAGATGCACGGCTTCATACTGTGTAGTACTGGTATTTATTTGAGTACAAAGGACTTCTTTCATACAGGGCAATAATCATATTTGTGGCCATATTCAAATCAAAGCCTATATGTAAAAAAATTGTGCTGCAGTAGCAGCTCCTCTGCAGAACATGTTTTGGAACTGAGAAGCTACATATTGTGCATTGTAAATATGAATTGATATTAATTTGAATATTGTGCATTGAATAGAAAAAGTTGCACAACTGCCTTTCTTTGTGTATATTTATTTATTGTGCATTCAGCCCTTAACAGAAATTGCAAAAAATAATAAATATGACCCTCCTAAGTGGGTTTCTTGGAAGATATCAGGGTGGTAGATCTCGGCTTCCGTTTGGAATTAAAAAGTGATCTTGGGCTCGAAAAGGTTGGTGACCACTGCTGTAGGGGATGCAGGCTGGGGAGTAGGGGGGTTGAAGTCATCAGGAAAAAGACAATCAGCTTGTGAGCCAGAAGAGGTGTAAGGAGGAGGGGGACCCTCACAGCAATTTGAGGGACAGTCAGGGGGAGGGCGGAGGAGTTGTGTTTGGAGACAGACGCAGAAGAGTTAGGGGGGCAGGGGCTGCTTTATCAAATCTGTAAAAAATAGATTAAATTGGTGGAGTATGCCTGACTAGTGCTGCCACTTGTGCGGACTCATTTGAACACAGCTTTGAGTTACCAACCCCCTTTGTCCTGTCTTAGGGGTGGATATGGCTCAGGGGGTAGAGGGGGTCGTTGGCAGTTCGATGTCCATCCCCCCTATTCCTTTTGCCAAAGTGTCCTTGAGCATACTAAACCCCAAATTGCCCCTACTGCTTTGCCGACAGTGTATGATTGACCTATGATAGAGAAAGTGCTGCGCATAGATGCACTGTATGAATGTGTGTGTGAATGGGTAAATGGCAAAACGGGTAACCAGGACTGTAAAGCACTTTGAGTGGTCATCAAGACTAGAGACTAAAGTGCTCTAGAAATACAGACCATTTACAATTTGTTTGATACATACAGTGTAATCAACCGCTCTACCCTCAGGATAAAAACTTACATGGTCCATGAGAATTCAACCCACATCCCAATTCATCCAATCAAACTCCAAACGCAACTTCCTGATCAGTGCATTGAATTAATCAAAGTTTCCTTGTGCCACAGGCAATTCCCGGGCTACCTTTCTGTCTGCTTAGCTCTGTTCCTGTATGCTCACTGCTCAGCTCACCACCTCAAAACCTCCTCTCCACCAGCCTCCATCTTCCCTCAAGCCCCTGCCTCATTTGCCAGCTCTTCCATCCTCCCGATTCAACTGGGATCAGCTTTTCACCATACCATTTTCTGAATAAATTTTAAAAAATCATAAAATATGACCTGATCTTCATCTAAGTCCTAAGTACAGACAAACAAAATGTGTTTAAGCTAAACAAATACTGTCTTTAGGGATGCTGATGGAACAAGAAGGTGAACCCTTGGAATTATATCAAAGAAGATCAGACCTGCACATGTTAAGGTGGTTATTCTTTCTATAGAGCTGCTTAAGCCTCAGACGAGTGGGTTAAGGTCTGGGCTCTGACTGGGCAGTCCAGGAGGTGGATTTTCTTTGTTTGAAGTTATTCTGTAGTATGTTTAAGATCGAACTGCATCACCCAACTTCTACTGAGCTTCAGCTGGTGAACAGCCACCCTTACCCTTGTGGGGTTGTTAAGATCTATAATTGTATGCCTCTGCGCTGGCGACAGCCAGTGGCCGGAGGCCAAGGTCAAAGATCAAAGTCATGATGACCTCACAAAGTACAGTCTATTTATGTTTTCCTTGAGAGTGATATCTTAATACCAGCTTCAGGGAATGTCTTCAAATTTGGTACACACATTTACTAGGACTCAAAGATGAACTGGAGATCAAAGGTCAAGGTCATAGTGGCCTCACGTTCCTGTGAATGTGATCTATCAGGACTGCCCATAGGGGATTTCATTACATCTGGCAGAATTCACTTTGAATCATGGATGACCTGATTAGAATTGGGTGGTCAAAGGTCAAAGGTCTCTGTGCCCTCTCAAACGTATGTTTTGCTTTGTGAATGTAATATCTCAGTGACATCTTAAGGGATTTCTTTCAAATTTGTCACCAATGTTCACTTGGACTCACTGATTAACTGATTCGATTTCAGTGGTCAAAGGTCAACGTCATGGTGGCCTCAAAAGTTTCTGTCCTCTTGAATGTGATATCTCAACACCGACTTGAGTGAATATCTTTAACTTTTGATCAAACTTGACTCAAAGATGAAGTGATTACATTTCAGGGGTCAAAGGTAAATGTCACAGTGGCCTAATATCAATCTGGAAGAAGAAAATATTACGAAATATGTCGACAGAAACTGCTCTGGTTGGTGGAGGCATACAAGCACAGTGCGGTAATTCTAGTTTTCAGATTTTATTCTTATTCAGTCTTATTTAATTCATTGCTTATTCTTATTGACCCTTATTTATTTGACCACGGTCAGGGGTTAGGGATTTTACTATCTCATCCCTGTGTACATTACCCTGGAACATGTATATATACAGGTATATAACAACCATTGAACCCTAACCTTTTAGATGGTGAGCTCACCTTGTCATGGAAGATGTGTATAACCAACACTAGAGTCACCTCTGTCAGGACAAGGAGCAAAAGGATCACAAAGAACTGCAAAACAGAGAAAAGCTGTTGAACACTGGCACTATAGTACAAGACAAAACCGTTTAGATTATCTATACGCTGAGATGTTATACTGAAATTATAATATCTGAATTTGAACCACAGCAATCATCTCTGACCACCTTTGCTGCAAGTCATTCCTTATCTCTCTCTTTCCTTGTTCCATGGAATATCTCTACTGTTGGCTATTCAATAAATCCCCAAAAATGCCTCACAAATTACAACTAAAAGAAAGAATTATGTAATGTAGACTTCTCACCATGAACAACAGGCAGCGCTGCTCCTTGAGGGCTCCAAGACAACCCAGGAAGCCAGTGACCATGGTTATGCCACCAGCAACTAGCAGCAGATTGGCAGCTGAGAGGGATGGAAAGGACAGAGGAAGAGAGGAAAACTCTGCCTGTGTGAAGGACAGCCATACTCCAACTCCAAATAGGCCACATCCTCCTAGCTTTTCAGGGAGTGTAAAATCAAACCAGTGTCAAAATGCAGCATTATTCACAATGCAGTGATGAAAATAATGTGTGGCAAGAATAGCTTGGTAAATCACATGAACACATATGGCAACTATGGGGGATTGACTTGTGCAAATACTAACCCAGAAGATAAGGTTTAAGACAAACATCAAATATTTGACACAGCACAAACACCTCTGAGACACCGACATCCTGCAAAAGAAAGAGTGAAACAAACCATTAAACAACCTATATATTTAAAAAATATAGTTACGATCAATTAAACAACTTTATGGATTTGCTGTGTTGTGTTTTGGGTTTCCTTAGCGAGGGGGAGCAAGTCACAAAAAGATTGAAAATGAGTATCATCATAGATCATAGATATTCAAGTCCAAAATGACAACTTTGTCCCAGGGAGCTGTACGAGAGCTCCTTCTGTTCTTTATGTTTCCCTACTTTCTTTAGGTGCAAAATGTGTTCTGGTCTTGCATGTTGGTTTGTAACATAATAGTGAAAATCAACAGGCTACCGAGCACTGCTGAAGCAACTTGATGATGTCTCTTTGCACAGGAAGAAGACTGTAGATGTTAGGAAGTGGTAAATTCACAGACACAGTGGAGGAATTATTACAGCAACTAACAGTATGTCCATGTAAACATTGTTTTAAGAAATACTCCAGAAACCTTCATCACACAATCAATATTGTAATGAAAACATCCTAGATCTTATGTATTCTGCTGATTTAATGTGACCAAACCTATCTTGTTATCTTCTTTGAAAATTTAAATATAAACACATTAAATTCCCAATGCCTCAGGCTGCCCCACGCTGTCCTCACCTTGAGAATTTAGAATTTCTAAAACATTTGACTGGTAGGTATAAAACTGACGTTTCCTTTGCACATCTCATGTATTTTTATATGTTGTGAGTCTGTCTACAAATGCTGGGTTGACTTCCTACACAAATTGACAGAACAAATTGGGGGCTGACACCTGCGAATCAAAGCCCACTCACCACTGGGATCCAATCAGGGTTTAAGTTATGTGGGAGCCGTTGGAAGCTGAGTCACTTAAAGGGGGGTAAATGGTTTTGTATTTATAAAGCGCTTTTCTAGTCTTGATGACCACTCAAAGCTCTTTACAGTACAGTTTTACATTCACCCATTCACACACACATTCATACAGTGCATCTATTAGCAGCACTTCGTTTTTCTATGAGGGGCAAGGACACTTCGGCATGCAGATGGGAAAGACTGGGGATCAAACTGCCGATCTTCAGGTTGGAGGACGACCGCTCTACCCCTCAGCCACAGGCACCCAATCAAGCAGTAAAATCCCACATCTGTAGGGCTCGCTAAAACATTCCGAACAAACATGATTTTAATCACAAATAATGCAGTTAATGAGTATTATTTGCCTAAAGATAAATGGAAACAAATTCCAACAGAACAACACATGCCTGATCTACTAAAGGCTTGCACGTGTAAAATCGTCTGCAAACTTGATTTCACCCGCAAAAAAACTTGCAAGCTGATCTACTACATGCAGAATAACACACGCTGTCCATTTAGTATGTTTGCCTTAATGAATATGCAATATCGCGCGTTTCTACCCAAGTGCGCAAAATATTGGGGGGAGTAGATGCAAACACTTTAATTTAGCACACGCATTGTGATTTACAAAGCCTGAAAATAATTGCGGGGATTGTGACTGCGTCCATATTTAATATGTTAGAGAGGTAGGTCGGCACAGCGTTACACACAGATGGCAGCAGCCAAACAAAACTGAGCATTCACAGCCACTAAAGAACAGAATATGTACCTCAAGCCTAAAGAAAAATTAACATTGACATTCATTATGTCTTCCTATTTCCCTCTTTTTGCCAACATTACATTTTTAACTGGGGGTTTTCAAGTGGCGCTTGTCTCCAGTGCGTTCATCTCCTCCGGTGCACTCTACTCCCTCTCCATTCCCCGGCTGCTCTTTAATCCAGAACTGGATTAAATTTAGCAAAAAGTCTCAGAAAGTATTATCAACAAATATGTCACAAGACCAAAAGCAAATTCCACTTTGTTCATCAAGACAATCTAAAAAGATCTCAACAAAGGACAAGATGGATGCACAAAACACCAGCTGTACCTGATGACACGAAGTCTGAACTTGCCAGCATTAAAAGTCTCCAGGAAACCAGGATTTCTGACCTATAGGATGCTAGCAATAGCTGAGGGGCTAGCATAGACCCTGACATATCAGGAGAGGAGTCGAATGGCAGGGAACTGAACTCTTAATGGCCATATACAAGGTATGTTTGGACATTACTCTATTGTTTGTTCGCTCTTATGGACCAGATTTATAGTGTTGCATCTTAGCAGATGCAATAAGCAGGTAGATTGTATTTGGGTTTATATTAGGGCTGTCAAAATTAACGCGTTAACGCGGGATGATTAATTTGTGGAATTAACGCGTAAATTTTTTTAACGCATTAGCGCATGCGCAGAATGACCCTTTCCTCTACCCATAACCGCCCCCACTCACTCACTCAGAGCGACACACGCAGTGAGATCAGAGCGTTTCTCTGGTCTCAGCTGATCAGTGATCAGCTGCGTCATGATCAGAGCAGAAGCTGCAGTTGGTTTGTACCGAGCTGGAGTTTCTGTGTCCTCCTCCACTCTGCTCTCACTTGAACTAATAAACACTCATCACTAGTTATCAGGACCTGATCAGTACATGAAGTAACTTAGTGTTTGTTTGATTCGCTCCAGAATTTATGAGGCTGCATTTAAACATCATGAAAATGACTCGTCAACATGTTGTGCTCAGTACAACACGAGACGTGACGCTCAGTCAGGACTCAGTGTTAAAGTGAGAGGAGCGACACGCAGACATGATCCGACACCAGTGATTCATAACCAAACACATGACCGAACGTTTGTCACCTAAATCATCCCCATAAAAAATGAACTATGAATGTGAACTAGTTCATTTTCATCTGCATGGAACTCGTTTATTTTTCAATCTTAATAACTCTGTCATTTGGACTTGTCATCAATTAAAAAACAAATGTTAAATGTATATATCTGCCTTCTGTCATTTATCTTTCCGTTCCCAAACAATATACATAGAAAATGGGGATTTTTCGGACATTTAGAAATGGTGATTAATCGTGATTAGTCACAGCTAACCTGTGATTAATCTGATTAAAAATTGTAATCATTTGACAGCCCTAGTTCATATGTATGTGTATGTGTGTATGTGTGTATGTATGTGTTTATTCATGCTTTTTTTGTTATTATTATTATTATCATTATTATTTTCTTCTGGAAGACACAATAATATTTAGTTGTGGCTGACAAAATGAAAGTTGAGGGTGGGGATGGGGAGTTAAGGCAAGCCACGTTCGTATTTAGTTCATAGCTGTTCTTTCTTTCTGTTGTGTTTATGTATTGTTAAAAAGTGTTTGGTTATGTATAAGAACAGGGCATGAGCTCTTAAAGAATTTTCTGGTAGATATCTCTAATTATCTGGCTAATTATACATTTAGTGACATATTATGGGTGAACTGGTTAGACTGACATCATCAAATGTGAAGGATGCAAACTCAGCCATTAAAAGGAGGAAGATTCTATTATATTTGAAACAAAAAAATTCTGATCTGGTTTTGCCTGCAGGAGACTCCTGTGGAAAAGGGGACTCGTTACTATTGCAAAGAGGTTGGGTTGGGAAAGTTCTCTATAGTGTCTTCTAGTCAGAGGAAAGTTGCCATTTTAATACGGAAAAATCTTAATATCAAAATACTTAAACAACAATCAGATAAAGAAGGGAGATAGGTAGCTATGAATGTTGAACTATTTGGTATTAGATGTACTTCTATAAACATATATGCTCCAACAGCGGACCTACCTGGTTTCTTTGTAGACGTTAGCAATGTAAACACACAGTTTGGAAACTGATAAATAGTATTAGGTGAGACTTTAACAAGGTTAGGGACCCTACAGTTGATAAAACTTGTACATGGGGTATTACAAGAACTTCACAGGCAAGGGAAGCAATTGATACATTGGAAGGGGAGCAAGATTTAGTAGATTCCTCAGACAAGGAATACATTTTTTACTTTCACCCACATACTTCTTATTCAAGGATAGATTATTTTCTTATCTCAAAATCGCTTATCTCTATTACTGAACAAACCTCTATAGGTACCATATTATTATCACATAACACACCAGTGGGAATGGTTCTATGTTTTGGCCAATTACTAAGATTTTGACCCCCTAGGTTGAGATTTAACTCATCCCTTCTCAAGAATGAGAAATCCCTGGAATTTATTAAAAATGTAATTTGTATTACAGGCTGAACAATGAAGACTCAGCATCAAATTCAGCCATGGAGTGGTATGTGTTTAAGTCCGTCATTAGAGGTTGACTTATTCAACACTGTTCATATCTGAAAAAGAGATCCGTTCAACGTCTCCATGAACTGGAGGTGGACATTCAAAAAAATGGAAAACATACACCCTATCCAATCTGACCACTCCACTCTTCTTGAACTAAAAAGATTTAAATCAGAATATTGCAGAAGAAAGTTGAATATAAATTATGGAGAACTAAACACAAATATTATGATCAAGGGGAGAGAACAGGGAGATTTCTGGCACAGAGAGAAAAGAAGCAGTACACCCAATCAATTATACCAGCGATACAGAATGATAGAGGTGAACTGAAGACAGACGTGACAAACATAAATGCCATTTTTGCCATTTTATCAAAATCTTTATAAATCAGACAACTAGGTGCTCTCAAGATATTAGATCCTTTTTATCTAGTGTACGATTCCCAACCTTGTCAGAAGAGGAAAAGTGTGAAATTGGAGCTGACATTACACTGGAAAATCTCCAGGGGAGGACAGCCGCCGAATTTTATAATCTCTTCCAGATAGAATGCAAACTGCTATAATAACTTTGATTTATAGCTAAACTGTTTACCAAGATTTTGGCGTCTAGACAGTTGTTGTTTTTTACCAAAACTTATCCACCAAGATCAAGTGGGTTTCATAAAAACAGAAAATCCTCTGATAATCTCTGCAGGCTGCCTGATTTTAGCAAGGTGGAAACGAGTCAGATATAACTGAATCCTTCTCTCTTGATGCTGAGAAAGCATTCGACAGGATTGAATGGGCATACCTTTTTCAATCACTAGAAAATGTTGGCCTTGGTCCCTCTTTTATTAACAGGGTTAGATTATTATATCACAATCCTAAGGTATCTGTTGTAACAAACGGCAGAAGGTATCCCCCTCTTCAGCTTCACAGAGGAACAAGGCCGGGCTGTCCTATATTCCCCTTAATATTTGCACTGATGCTTGAACCATTAGAAATCGCTATTAGGCAAAATGATAACATAGTGGGCATTAAGGGTGGTGGAGAGGAGCATAAACTTCTCTTGTACCTCACATCCTCACCTTGATCGACTATTTTTCGGTCAAAGTGAGGATGGTGAGTCATTGTTCGAAGTCTGAGGCAATGCCCCTATAGAGTCTCTCTCCTCTATCCTCCATAATAATCCAGTCCTCAGCTTCTCACAGCAGACATGGCAAACTTCACACAAGATCACAGGCTTGAATCTGAATTTTACAAAAACTGGGCTGGATCGATGAAATCAGGCATTGTTTATATTCAGGACCTATTTGACGGAGAACACTTAATGTCTTTTGAACAATTAAGGACAAAGTAAAAACTCCCAAATAGGGATTTACGGAAGTACCTGCAATTACGGGAGCTGTATTCTGGCATACCTTAGACAACTACTGGAACTGAAATACAGGACAAATTGGAACAGGGTTGGCAATTTAAAAGGAAAACATCATGTTTTTATAACTTTTTGAGGGGATCTCAGCAACCCAGTTTTGAAGAGTCTTGAGAGATGCTGGGAGAGTTATAATGGGGGCAAAGATATCTGGTGAAACATGGGGGGAAATTTGAGATAATGGTTTAAATTATCAAGGGAAATGCAGACACTCCTGATTAATTATAAAATTGTCAAAAGAACTTACTGGACCCCTAGTAAATTGGCACGGTTAGGACTTAGAAACTCTGACTTGTGTTGGAGATGATATACCACTTGTGGCACCCTCTTAGAAATATTATATTTATGCCACATGATATGGTCTAAAATTATCTCCTTCATCAATTCAGTGATGTCCTCTGCACTGGTACAGCAACTGCTGCTTTGTCTATTAGGAGTGTTACCAAAAGGAAGTGGTTTAAATGTCCATCAGACTACATGGTGCAGAATAGCACTCATCACTGGATGCAGGTTAGTGCTCCAACATTGGAAAACTAAAGGAAATATATCAGTGAAGGAGTGGTTTGATTAAATGGAGAAAATCTCCTATGAAAGACCAAGCCTCATCTCTAATATGTTTCAGGAGACAGATAGAACAGCTAAACTCTGCCCTCCTGACACTGAACTGTTAGCTGTGGAATTGAGGCCATACTATCTGCCTTGGGAGTTTTGGGCCACCATTGTCGTTACTGTTTACACTCCACCATCTGCAGTGGGTGATTTGCTGGGTGTCATCGGCATTGCAATGGAAATTGATGTTAAATTTTACGGACGATATGGCCAAAGGCAGTAAATAGATGAAAAACAATTTATTATTGACTAATACACAGCCACGCTATACAGGTATAATAATAGAACCAGGTACTTGAGTGTTCTAACATTCATGCGCCCACACGCAGCAAAAAAACAGCAGCGAAACAAAGAAGTATACTAATCTGAAAAGGCCATATGCAATGCTTACACACAATCTTTAATCAAAGACCGTACTCAAAAACCTCACTCACTCACTCACACACACATGAAGTAGGGCATTATTAGGCCCAATAACAGAATTCATTAAAGACTGCACTCCAAAACGCAACTCCTCACTACAGAGACAGATATTAATTTGAAACATGTTAAACTGTAAGACATGTAACCTGTACCTGAAAAAGGAAAAACTGTCTATTAGCACCATCACACCAAGTTTAAAACAATACACAAGCACACTCAGCACCCCTACTTCCATCATCTCTGGGGGAAATTGCAGCTCACCGAAACCAAGACCAAAAAGGCCAGAGGAATTAAGACCTATGGCTTTAATGTCACAGGTCAGGAAAACCTTCAATAGGCTCGTCTTACAGCCCCTCAGGCCCCTGGTACGTGATCACATGGATCCGCTACAGTTTGCATACTAGACACTTGTCAACGATGCCATCATCTACCTGCCTAACAGAGCATACACACAACCGGAGGAGCCACAAAACACCTTGAGGATCATGTTCTTTGACTTCTCCAGCGCATTTGGCACTCTTCAGCCACTAAGGCTCTCTACAGGAAGGGACAGGGCAGGCTGTTCTATCTGAGGTGGCCCATCACTAGGCTGCTATGAGTCTGTTAGGCAAAATGACAACATAGTGGGCAGTTCAATCCCTTTTGCCATTGTATGCTGGGGAGGTGTCATAGCGACCTGTTGCACCAACAAACCTGAACAAGCTGCTGAGGAAGGCCAGCTATGTAGTAGGTATGGAACTGCACAGTGTTGAGGCAGTGATAGAGAAGAAGATGAGAGGAAAAATAAAAGCCATCATGGACAACCCATCTCATCCCTTTTTGCTGGACTGAGGCAGCTCAGGATCACGTTAAGCCACAGACTCATTCAGGATTTTGCCTCAAAGTGCTTGGCGGCTCCATTGTGCCATCAGCCCTCAGACTGCATAACACCAGAGTAAGACTAAAATCCCAGAATCCATGAAAGACTGCTACACATATATATTATCTTCATATGGCACAGCCTACTATTGTATATTGTATATTGTATTTCTATTTTTATCTTATTTATTGTAAATTCTGTCTCTCTTCTCAAGAAATGCGCAAGAGGGACCTGGCTGCAGAGAAGATGGAGGACCGTGAGCACATGCGGAATAGACATCTCCGCACTTCACAGGAAATAATGCGATCCTAGCAGAAGAAATTGGTCTTCTGTCGTTTTTTTCCCCGTGAAGTGGCATTCGGTGTATTTTGATATGCCTGGTTGCAATGACTTAATGAATGAATGAACCCTAAATTTCCCTCCAGTGGTTCAATAATATAATCTATATATACACATCTATCTATAGCCTATATTCACATTTTTTAGATATTATGTGTTTATAAGAAAGTGTTTGTAACTAAATTTGATTTCAACAGTCTTTTTAAAGACTTGTATAACAACTTTATATTGGCCCATTCAAAAAATCTCTATAAATGAGAGTGTACCAACTGCAAAGTTCCCAACTATGCACCCTTCAATAGTGTCAGTTGACTTTTAAAAACACATTTATAATCAACAAAGTTTGTATATTTCGTTAAATCTTTGTTACTCATGGGTAATATGGATGTGCTCATGGAAGACGGAGGTTTGTCATCTTGTCTGCTGCCAGATACTTTTGAGTCCATCATTGGCTCTCCTTTTTTTTATTATTCTATTTTGCGTATATAAAGGACTGCCTCCTCAAGAATTCATTCAGCTGTAAAATGATTGACCTATGATCTGGCATTATTTTTTATATTATACTATTTCTATTGATTCTTTCATTCCAGCCTGAGTCCACTCACTCACTTTTCTCTTTTGCTGAAATGGAGACACACACCAACTCAGCTGATGTCCTTTGACCTGCTACAGTTTAAACATATTTTGTAAGCTTCTCATTGTCCATATGTCAATTTGTTTGTAGCCAGTGTCACAATATCAACACTGACCACCACATAAATGGTAAATGGTCTGTATTTATATAGCGCTTTTCTAGTCTTGATGACCACTCAAAGCGCTTTACAGTACAGTTTTTTGTCATTCACCCATTCACACACACATTCATACAGTGCATCTAAGGGCAGCCCTTTTTTCTATGAGGGGCAATTCAGGGTTCAGTATCCCAAGGACACTTCAGCTTGCAGACTGGGATCAAACCACTGACCTTCTGGTTAGAGGACAACCGCTCTACCCCCTCAGCCACACAAAGTGCAATTACATATTATTGTGTAGGAGTATGTTACTGTTTTGAGGTGCAAGTTGTTCATTGACACAAGCACCTTCATATCTAGCTGGTTGGCAGCCATCCCTTCCCTGTCACCGCCGACAAGTCATTTTCTATGTAATTCTTCATGACTTGCAACATATGTCCATTTGCAGGTTGTGTCCCAAACCACACATTGTTCTTCATTGTTTGGCTTGTATGTCTTCTTTCCTCCCTGAGATGAAGCCAAAAGGACTCTCAGTTCAGCAGTTTTGGGGAGAATTTGTTTACAAAATCCCTTCATTTTGATTCATCAGGTTTTATCAGGTTTTAACTTGCTGGATATGGAGTTTACCTGCAGTTTGCACAACACAGCCGGAGGTTGTCTGCACAGATGCGTCCACAAAAACAACAAATCCTCCTGTATTTTTTAGGTGAGAGGTGGAGCAGCCGGGTGCAACAGACAGAGGCAGGAAGTGACGTATTAACTCCGCCGTGGAGATCACGTAATTTTCCTGACAACACACCGACACCAGTGTCAGCTCTTATCACAAAACTCTCTAGACATCTTCATCGGTGTCTTCTACGTATGACACCACTTTTTCACCTGGAGATATTTGTTTTCTTTTTGAATCTGTCGAGGTTCAGAGGAGTCATCACCCCCTCCCACTCACTCGCGGTGATTCACTCATGTCAACTCATGGAAATTATACTAGGAGGCCAGGCAGCGTCTCACTCTGACATTTTAGTTAAAACACACCATCAAATAAAATCTCTGTAATTCAGCTGGATATAAAGCATTGCAGCATCAAAACAAACTTTGTACTTTTACTTTGTAGACAAATTGCTATGAATGTTGTTGGAGATAGGCACATGCTACTCCCATGAATGTCTGCGTAAGTCCGATGTGGGGAAATAAAAATAATCATATTATCAAAATGATCTGGCAGCAATTTTGACCCACGGTTTGACCAATTTCTAAACCACTTCTGTAGGTCATCCAAGGACTTAGAAGAAGACACATTCAAGTCGCTCCGCAAACTGAAGTGAGCGGCTGTGGCTGAGAGGGAAGATCAGTCGTCCTTCAACCAGAAGGTCAGCAGTTCGATCCTCAGCCTTCCCCATCTGCATGCCCTTGGGTTAGATACTGAACCCCTATATGGCCCCTTGTTGAATGCACTAATTGCTTTGGATCGCTTTGGATGAAAGCGTCTGTCAAATGACATGTAATGTGATGCTGCCTTCCCCTTAATAGCTGCTACAATTTTTAACATTGAATTGTATCACATGTCCAAATCGGATCAAATATGACGCTTGGGGCCTTAAGAATACACTACCAAGTGTGAAGCTGGTAAGATAAATGCTTCATGAGATATGCGTTCCACAAACAGACAAAAACACAGACATACCTTTGTGGACTTAGATCAATGGGGAACCAACCAGCAGGTATAAAACACTGTTATTTCCTTTTCCATGTGCTCATTTGTGGATCTTGAGTATTTGAATGTGTTGTGACTCCAACCCCAGAGTTGTTTTTCTTCTTTATTCAACAGAAATTGCCATCTCAGTATACATGCTCACTGTGGAAGTCTGATTTGTCTCTGATTGAATGGCCTCACACTACTGACCCCACAGAGGAAGTCAAACTGCTGACAGGAAGGAAGTTCCCTTCCCTCCTTACTAAACATAATTATACTGGTGAAGGCATTTCCCATGACTACAGCAAACCTGTGACGTGCAGAAGAGTTCAGAGCAAACATCTTTTCCCAACAAAGCAGAGCCACATATTGTTGATATAGCTACAATGATTAATGTTATTCATTTGACAAGACATGTCAGATATAAGACTTTGAGTATGTACGGTAAACATGAGAATTTCAAATGTAGGCAGTAAAACATGATACTCAGAATGACAAGAACTACATTATGGATTCTGTAGTGATTCAATAAAAGTAAAACAAAAAGTGAAAAAGTGTTATTTGTCTTATTTGCATGTTTCTATGACCTACTCTTATATGATTACCGTAAATGGTCTGTATTTATATCGCACTTTTCTAGACTTGATGACCACTCAGAGTGCTTTACAGTATAGTTTTACAATACACACACACATTCATACAGTGCATCTATGGGCAGCAATTTTCCATGGGGTGCCATTCGGGGTTCAGTATCTTGCCTAAGGACACTTTAGCATGCAGATGGGGAAGACTGGGATCGAACCTGGTTGGAGGACAACCGCTCTACCCCTCAGCCAAAGCTGCCCCTAGTAGTCGAAGGACATGATAAGTAACCTTTTGACACTACCACAGTAATTAATAAATCATTACTTTTCAGTTTCTTTTATCAATATTTCATCATAACATTTCCTTTGCTACTGCAAAGACTGCCTGAGGGCTGGGTCATATTTAAAGCCTATGCCCTTTTCAGTCTTTTTAGACAGTTTATGCTGGCAATATTTTACAATAAATTCTTTCATATTTCCACTTTGGCTTATTTATATAAACTGATAATAAACATAGGAAGAGGGGGGAAGTCCTTGAAAATAAGGGACAAAATATAGAATTTTCCATTTAAGTTTTTTACTATCCTCATTCATCGATTGTTTGGCTCACTTTCTAAGGTGGACTACTAAGCTCATACTGCATGAATCAGAAAGAAAGAAAGAAAGAAAGACTTTATTAAGAACTGCCAAGTATCCACAGTCCTTTATATTATTATAGAGAATTGTGATACAGTACAATACAATGTAGATTTCACTGGTTTATAAACTTTACAAAGTTTATGTTCTTATTGTATTATTTGCTCCCTGTTTCTCTCACAAATTATTTTAACCCTTTGATGCCACGTCTTCTTTTTTTATGTAAAGAAATGACCTGAGAAATGAGACAGATGGTTTGCACAGGGAAACTATCGCTTATTTTTGAATTGGTGTAAAATGAGTTTTGAACATGGTACTTCATTAAAGTCGAGATTCTTTGTCCGCAATTCAAAAAAACCTTACCTGAGGATGAGTGTCAGTTGTCTTGTATTGTCCAAGCTCCTCTTTGTAACTACTGCTTCCTTCAATCCCTGGGTTTGATCTTTGCTTTCAGATCTCCTTTGTATTGTACTGTGAACTAGGCTTTATCTTCTTTTTCTACTCTTCTATATTATTCGTAACTGGTAGACTGTGTCGCGTGCTTTCTCCAGTTGTCTCCATCCCCAATTCTGACACTTACATGTAAGTCCAGAATTTGTTTTGTTCCCTTTTGTAAACAGATCTCTCTCCCTCCCTCCCCCCTACTCTCCCCAATTATTTCCAGATGTCTGTGTTGTTGCCCGCCTCTCTGTGTGTTCCTCCCTCTTGTCCCTCCTCCAGCCCACAGCCACGAAAGCTCAGCCTGTTTCACATTACACTTTTTGTCTCTTTGTTCTAAAAACTTTGAATACTATGACCTATGTCTTGGTGATTTTCCCTTTCGTGGCTGAAAAAGCACATATGCAAGCAACTACACATATAACGACAGAAACGTTCTTTCCTGACAAAATGGTGGATTTTACAGAGCCCCTCTGGGGACATTTGGGAAAAAAATATTGCAATTTTTTAAGTTGTGGGGACGAGATAATAGGTCATGGCCATGAGCTATTAATTTGTGGGAACAAGATTTATAACTAGTAGCCACAAGTTATGAAGTCGTGTGAACGAGATAAATAACTCATGGCAACACAACGACACCAGTGTCGGCTCTCTCGAGACATCTTCATCTGTGTCTTCTACATATGACAGGGAGGATGAGGTGAGGGGCATTCAGCTGCAACATGCAGGGGCACTTTGACAAGGTAAATCTGTACACTATCTATCCCCCATTCCAAGTGAAAGTAAAAAATTATGTGTGGTTATCCCGACACTAATACATAATATGTTAACTTGTTTATTATCAAAACATTAAACTAATAAATTAAAAGAAATGTACACTAGTTCAAATTGCAAAACATAAATCAAGTTCATAATATACTGCCAAGTAATGAGCAATGGTCATGTGTCACAGAATTTTACTCTTAAATGATTTACGGTAACAGTACAAATAGCATTTTAAGTATACTGTCATCGTGTAGCAAACTTACAGCAACAGGAATGCTGACACATGGACCAAACTGGTAGCTTGAGTGTCCGAAGCTATCAGGTTAGGGCATCCGCACTGCACTCTCGAGGTCTTGCCTATTGTCCTCGCTTACCGTACATGGTTTGCAGCAAAATAGATAGTGAAAGTGATCTTTCACCACAGTTTAAATGTCCATCTGTCGCATATGACACAAACATAAATATTTGCCATACTTCCTGTACCCGTTTCAAAGTAAAAGCACTCTTTCTGTTGACTGATCCATTCCATTGTTTTAACAAGGTTTTATAGAGGACGGGAAGATGCATGGCTTCATACCATAGTGTGGCATTAGTTGCGTATATAGCTGTGCTTTTATTCGAGGAAATACAGTAGTCAGTCAACAGAAACTTCATGTAGCAGCTCCGCTGGAGACACACTACAAATCCGCAGTGCAGCCGTCACATGCGCATTGTGTAGCCCAGGGTTGTGAGAGTCACCAAAACCTTTTAAATTCAATTCAATTTTATTTGCATTGCACCAAATCACAATATTATCTCAAGGCACTTTAGATAGTAAACGGTAGATTTTTGCATAGCGCTTTTATAGTACAGCTGTGGACTTTTGCACTCACCCATTCATACAGTGCATCTATGTGCAGCACTTTCTCTATAAGAAGGGAAATAATTTGTGGTTCAGTATCTTGCCCATGCGGACTAGTAAAGGCTGGGATCAAACTGCCGACCTTTTGGTTAGAGGAACCCCTGAGCAGCACCAGACCTTACAAGCAAGGAAGCACTTTGGTGGATGTGCAGAGAAAAACAGGGGAGGGGTGGGTGGAAAAGATGGGAGTGAAGACAGTTGGGGGTGGGGAGTGGAGAGACTATAGGAACAGTTGTTTAACTGTAATTGAATCACTGTCTGATTGTTTGTTATAGTCAAAATGATAATGATACTTACTAGATGTAAGTCTAAGTCATTAATGACAGCTGCACCAGTTATAATAATAATAATAATAATATATATTAATAGCCATCCCTTCAAATGGTCAATTTGAATTCAAATAACAAATCTAAAGTTAGCTAGGTTCAACTGGTGAAAGAATGATCAGATGGGCCAATGGTGCAATATTCTTCTTCTCCTTACATGTGACCTCCACAGTTGGGGTCCTTCCATTATGACTGTGTATGATGTGTGACAGTTTACCTACAGGCCATAGACCTCTTGGTAGCTGGGTGTCCGTTACCAGTACCATCAGGGACATGCACAGACATTTTGGGGGGCAGGGGCTCAATTGAGAAAAAGGGCACTTCTCCTAATTATAATTTTTAAATATAGTAGAACATCTCTGACTTACTTACCAATTTATTTTAATACCCTCACTCACACAATTGTTAAAAACTCAACAGTTCACACAGAGACAATGGTCTTCTTTAGTATTCACTAGGCTTATCACAAGAGCAACAACAAAGTAAACTATGCCACAATGTGCATAGTGGCAGTAACTATGCTACTAGTTTCTAGTATATATTTAGAAGAACACACACACAATGACTGATGATGACAAGGGCGAGAGGGAGAAAGGGAGGGAGAGAGAGAAAAGACTGTGGAAAGCCTATAACTTATCCCCAACCTTAAAGATGATCAATGAATGTCTTATCCTATCCATTTTACCACTAACCAGGACCTCAGAAATTATGTTTTGCCTCATTAGGACGATATCCTCCCCATAAGGTTTACTGGTCCTGACAAAGTGCTTATGCTGTAAAAAGTCCTAAAGAGGTAACAAACACACACACAAAAACACATTCCAGTGCACGGCTACACAATGTAGAGTAGCATTAAAGTAGTAGCATTGTGGTCAGCTTCTGTAGTCTTTCTGTAATACAAGTAAACTGCTGTGATTAACAACAAACACAGGTTACAGTATGTGAATGACGTGCAGACATTCCCCTGACTTAAATTGTACACACATGCACTTGTCTATACTGGCCTGTCAAGTTGCAAAAGGTGAAGAAAATAATGGGAGCTTTATGTAATTGTTACTTCATTTATTGCATTAAACCATTATTCTCTATGAATAAATTGTCCATTTTCCCCCCAACTCAAAACTACCCTGCAAATGCAATACAGTTGTGAGGGGAAACTGCAAAACATGTTCCTCACCCTCTCCACATCTCATTCTACCTTTTAAGAAGAGTTAATTCTGGGACTGTTACCTAACTTCACGCATAAGCACAATGTGTACGCACACACACACACATTCAAAAGGTAGACTCAAATCTTTCCCACTAGCCATTTGAAGAAGCTCTGTCAACCCTCTTATTCGTTGTCTCCAGGATCAGCGGGCTCTGACGGCGCACCCCTGTGGTCAAAGACAGGAAGAATCTTTGTGAGCGTTCTTTTACACAGGTGCTTCAAAAAGTTATGTTATGTGAGATTAGCTGCTGTAGTGTAGTATGAATTCAAAAGAAGACAATGAACAAATAAATGAATCAAGATTCACAAAATACATCACACACCTTATAACAGATAATATTGGCTGAGCAATGACAAAGTATAACTTGTGTTTTATATAACTGTAATACTTCATCTCATGTTTTGGTTTCCTGAATGACCAATAGACTCCAACTGGGGTTCTGATGGTTTAATGCAGGGGTCTTCAACGTTTTTCAGGCCAAGGACCCCCCAACTGATGGAGAGATAGAGCAGGGACCCCCTACTATATATATCGTATAACATTGTGTTTTATAGTTAAACTGGGCCTAGTGCCATGTATAAACATAACTACCCTGTTATTGTGCATTCAATACTAAGCTATTCAAATAATACACAGAAAGATAACGTCTTCTGCCTCCATTAATCCGTTCGCTACACTCTGTTGGATTCATGTTAATGTGTATTTAAAGACATTTAAATTTGTGGAAAAAAATTGGTTGAAAAAAAAAATTACAAATTAAAAAAATATAAAAACTTGTCTAATCAACCAAAAATGTCGCGACCCTCGTGCAGTACTCTGAAGTTCAGAAGAAGTCAGCCTGTTTTGTTCAATTCACCACTCTTAAAGGTTTGACGTCTTCCATTTTTTATAATGATGTCATATAAAGATAAAAAAAAAAAAAAAGATAGACTTTATTGTCCCAGTGGGAAAATTGCCTTGAACATCACAGTCTCTGCAGTATTAAAGCACAATCAAATGCATTCATCCATCAAGCATTAATCTACATAAACAAAATTTACATATAGTGCAATACAAAACAGCGATCAACAATAACATATACATATTTCAGCCTTGGCGGTGCCTGCTTAGGGGAACCCTGTAACATCTGGCTGAGGGGAGGAGCTGGTACTCAGAATGGAGAACATCGTTGGGTCTGATTTTGTTGTAAAATTACCTGGGATTTGGGATGTTCAGGAACTCAGGAACTTTCAGGGCTGTGTTTAATAGTCAGTTGATCTGAGCCTTTGTATGTAGGGTCAGGGATTGCTGGTGATAACCATATATCTGTGAGGAGCATTATACAGGACTCACAAAGCAGGCTTTTGACAGTTGTTGGAATTTGTCCATCCTATTCCTTAGTGATCTTGCGTTACACACAATCATAGATGGTAGTGAGAGCCAGTGTCCTTTCCTTCTTGCTCGCTGTCGACTGACTCATCTCAGGCTTCTTTTCTTCATTCTCTGTCACCATGATATCTCTTTTGGCAGATTTTCAATCAAAGATTCCTGGAGATATGTATGTTTGCGAAGGGACAGAAGCATGTCTTGTGTCTACCCAAGATCATGACTACGACAAAGAGTCCAAAAACACTCATTCTTCTTTTGACATTTATGCACATACTAATGCACACAAAATTAAACGTCTCAAGCGTCCGACTGTCACTGAAGCAAAATTATCACATAACTGCCAAAATGCTGCAGCTCACACTGTTCATGTCATGTGCAGAGCAGTGCCAGCACCATGTCTTTCTGTTTTGCGCACGGATATTTTGTAACTGACAAACAAAAGCACTTTAAAAAGCAAGAAAATGTTATTTTGGTTAAGTGTTGATGAGATGCAGTATATTTGTTTATTCTTTATTCATTTAGAGGAAGAGATGTAGCTATTTATTTCATCTGTTGTAAAATGTGTGTATGTATCCCTGTTTGTAAGATTTGGTTATGTAAAATGGTGTGCAGACGATTGTGGTGTGGAAAAGTGTTAAATATTTAGGTGCTTCTTTTCAAATGAAATAATTTCCTGTGACTTGGGAAAATCTACCTGCCATGAAATGTGTTGTTTCTTTGTCAGAAATTGGTTATAAAAGGTACATTTTAAACACATTTTGTAAATGATGCATATTTGTCTTAATTATTTTTTGTCTGTGGATCTTGGAATACTATAAACATTTGCCTGGATTCCAGTAAGGCACATGTCCTTAGTGGAACACTCACTTACCCTGAATAAGGTGGTGGTGGGGCATCATGCTGCCCACAGCGGTTCAGAGCCTCATTGTAGCTGGGTAGACCTGGAGCAGTGATCCCAGCAAGGGGCACCATCTCTGGGGCTGGACGGCCATCTGCTGCCATCCTCACTGGAGCTCTGTTGAACAAACAGCAAGCAGCAGGCATCCAAATCAGAAAAATTCAACAAACCTTCAATCAATCATCAAATTTTATTTGTATAGCCCATATTCACAAATCACAATTTGTCTTATATGGCTTTAGAAGGTGCGACATCCTCTGCCCTTAAACATAAACAAGAGTAAGGAAAAACTAGTAGAAACCTCAGAGAGAGCCACATGTGAGGGATCCCTCTCCCAGGACATATAGAAGTGCAATAGATGCCACGTGTAATGGAGAACATCAGAAAAATAACAGTATTTACAACATTGATTAGAAGAAACAGTTTTGTAAGACAATGGAAAATGTGTCTATGTTCAAAGTATTTGTGCATAAGAAATATGTCTGATTCAAGTCCAAAGCAAACATGAATGGTGTCAGTAAATGTGATAGCAAATTTGTTTGATTGTGTTGATAACGTGCTTTCCCAGATTGTGTGGTGTACAATTGAATATTTTGGTGGTGATGGTGGTGCTGGAGAAAAGATCAGGGGTCTCATTTATAAAACAGTGCGTGGGATTCATACTAAAAGTGTACGTGCGCACAAAAGCCGGAAATGGCGTACGCAAAAGAAAATTCTGATTTAGAAAACCGTGCGCACGCACACCTGAACGCGATGTTCACTTTATAAATCACAGTCCACCTGGAAACATTCGTACGTGGATCTGCCTCCAAATCCAGTGTTTCCCCGACCATTATATTAGGGGGGTAATGGTCGCGCGTTTAGATTTCTCCTCTGCTCTCTGTATCGCGCACGGCGGAGTTCCATCCCGATGCGCACACACACACACACTGACACGTGCGCGCACACACAGGTGAGCACACTCCCACCAGCGGACAGAGAGCATCCATCGGAAAACATGTCGCATCAACTACCTGAAAAGCAGATAAAAATATCCGCGTTTTTTAAACGCTCCCAGGGTGGTGAAGACGGCAACACTCACTCTCCTGCGAGTAGCAGCCGGAGTAGCTCTCCTGCTCCGGGTCCAAGTACAGAAAAGAGCCCAAGTGTTGCACACCCTGCCCCAGACAAGCATCAGTCCAGTCACCACCGGATGACAGGTTTTGACCCAGCTTGGCTGTCAGAGGGGAAATACTCCCCCTGGCTGTACAAGACTGATCTTGTAAGTAAGTAAGGGCCCGTCCACACGTAACCTGGATTGCCTGAATCTGGAAAGAAATGTTGTCGGATCTGCCTTCCCTCCACACGAACCCGCCAGCGGATCCGTGTTCGCACATTTTCTAACCCGATGACATGAACGCACCACGCCTCGCCTCGCAACTTCAGCCTGAACCCTTATAAATGTTCTTCCAGAAGCCCAGAAAAATACACTGCAGTGACAAAAGCTGCACACTTTGTGGATAATTCCGTTCATGTTTAGTTCAATGTACAGTTCAAAAATTGTTCAGATGTTATATTGACTGCTGTCATTAAAAGAAACACATGAACATCATGATTCCTTTAAGTTTTTGTGTCCGTGTTCGCCGCCCCGCCCCCCAAGCTGTAAACCTAGGGGAAACACTGAAGTCCGCCCTCCACACGCCCACTTTCAACCATAAATGGTCAATGCAAAGCACCTCATGAATATTAAATTATCCTGCTGACCAATGGGTTTCCACCGTGAGTCATGACAGAGTCACGGCATCAAGCGATGAGAAGAGGAAGCAAAACTTTCTGAAACTGACATCAAGGGGTTTGTTAGTGAGGTGGAGGTGAACAGCGATTTTATGGGACAGCAGTGATGTCACTAATAAAGAAAATACACTGATACTCTGCTGCTGCAGTGGATAACACAATGTGTGAGAGTGAGTATGATAGAAAGAATAGAGCCTGAAATTAAAAAAGATCCAATTCAAAGGTGGAGGCAAAAAAACAAAACACCCTCTCAGAATTTGAGGGAACTTGTTGTATTGTCTGTTCATATGTGGGACCCTGTGACTGTCCATGGCGGCAGGGGGAGACGGCCGTTGTCAGTGCCGCAGCGGTTAAACGGCAACAAAGCTCCCACCTGTGTTTTTACCATGCACGATTTGGTTCCAAAGCTAAAAGGTGTCGCTCCCCATACAGTTTCAACGGGACGGGAAAGCGCTCGGCCGGCGCCCACTAACTGCCATGCGCGCCGGGCCGGACATGCAGGCTGCTGTTTATTCAAGATACAATATATGGGCGGCGCTTTCTGTGGGACACGGGAGCGCAGAAGAGCATTTTGCCTGCATCACGGGTGGACATGCTGACTGAGACACGGCCCCCGCTGCAAGCTGCCAACGGCAGCCCCATCCGCACTTACGGAATAAGGTACGTGGAGCTGTGTTTTGGGCACCAACGTTTCAGCTGGGACTTTATGACAGCAAAAGTTACTGTTCCCCTGCTACATGCAGATTTCCTGTTTGCTTATGGGTGGTTAGTGGATATCAAGAGCCACCGCCTGATTGATGCAGTGACTTTTTGTTCATATGCCTGCTCACTATGCCTGTATCGGACTTTGTGGGACTGTCCAGCATTGTGACTTGATTCGGTTCAACTACAAACACCACCAAACATGGGGTGGAACATCATATGTCTACTGCTGGCCCACCAGTTCACGCTCGGAGCCGGTGCCTAGACCCAGTAAAGCTAGTTGTTGCTAAGGCTGAGTTTGAGAACATGGAGAGCCTTGGAATTATTCGTCCTTCCAGCAGTCCATGGTCTTCACCGCTGTATATTGTGGCAAAGCAAGGCGGCGGATGGAGCACAGGCGGCGATTACCGCCGGCTCAATGACACCCTATCGTTATCCAGTCCCACACATCCAGGACTTTTCTGCCCGCTTAGCTGGTAAAGTCATATTTTCCAAGTTGGACCTAGTCCGTGGCAATCACCAGGTGCCTGTGCACCCACTGGACGTACCAAGACAGCGGTTATCACAGCATTTGGCCTTTTCAAATTCCTTCGGATGCCATTCGGCCTTAAAAAAACGACTGATGGATACAGTACTGAGGGACCTGCCTTTTTTATTTGTTTATCTGGATGATATACTGTTGGCTAGTACTTCTAAGACAGAACACACGTCTCACCTATTGACAATCTTTGAGCGACTCAGTCAGCATGGCCTGATTATAAACCCATGTCAGTGCACTCTTTAAGAAGGGCCAGAGCAGACTGTATCTGCTCAGGAGACTGAGGTCTTTCGGAGTGCAGGGGGCGCTCCTGAAGACTTTTTATGACTCTGTGGTGGCATCCGCCATCTTCTTTGGAATAGCTTGATGGGGCAGCAGCATTTCAACTGCTGACAGGAAGAGACTGGACCGACTTATTAGGAGGGCCAGCTCGGTCCTGGGATACCCGCTTGACCCAGTGGAGGTGGTGGGACAGAGGAGGATGATGGCGAAGCTGCCTTCTCTCATGGACAACCAGTCCCACCCCCTGCAGGACACCATCACAGCACTGGGCAGCTCCTTCAGCAACAGACTGATCCACCCTAAGTGTCTGAAGGAGAGGTATTGCAGGTCGTTCCTTCTTGCAGCAGTAAGACTTTACAACCAGCTCTGCTCCAAGTAAAACTACATGCACCACCACTATGGACTGTCACTTTAACACTTCTCAACTGTGCAATATTCACTGTACTATATTCATTTGTAAAAAATTCTGTGCAATATAAGCCGTATGTGCAATCAATTTACTGTACATATTCTGACACACAATATATTTCTTTACACTGCATATACCGGTTTAATAATATTTATATTTTTTCTGTATATTGTTGTATATTTATATTTCTTTATATTCCTTCACCCAAGTACTGCATGCTACTTATGTGAGGTCTTCTGCCGCTGTAACATTGCAAATTTCCCCATTGCGGGACTAATAAAGAACTTCTTATCTTATATGCGAGCCAGATAAATGGAGAACAAGCGAAATGAGCCACCCACAAAATAAAATCCAAATCTGGCCTGATGCTTACAGACTTGAGAAATTTCAAAAATCAATTTCATGAGTTCTATTCAGAAATTTACACATCCAAATCGACAGCTACACAGGAAGACTTTGATTGTTTCTGTGATTCAGTTCAAATACCACAATTGTATGTTGCTTTTAGGGAAAATTTGGACTTGTATTTCCCGTCGTCTGAGGTACAAGAAGCAATTAAAGCATTTCCTACCGGAAAGACGGTGGGACCTAATAGCTTTGGGCCAGAGTTTTACAAGGCTTTTGAAAATTCTCTCATACATCATTGTTGAGAATGATTTGCGACCCTTATAAAAACAGGAGGATCCAAGCCTCCCTCAGCGCAAAATCCTAAATGTTATGTATGCTGTTCATGACAAAGATGATAACCATGTGTGGAGGTGAGGGGGCTGGGAGAGCACCCTCACCTGCTATAGAGGATCAATCAGCGCAGGTGAGAGCTGTTAGCTGATTGGTCCTCATGCTTAAAAGGCAGCGTCTGCGCTGCCTCAGGACGAACCCAGGAGGAACTCAGAGACTGGAGAGACTGGAGAGGCGCCCTGACTGAGCTGGAAAGCCAGTCTGAGTTTGATTGAAGTTTATGTTGGTAGTTTAATAAAGATGCGTAAAAGCAACCCGTGTGTCTCTGGCTGTTTGTGGGAGAACCCCGTGGCAAGGTGAATTGCCACACCATGCTATACTGTCTTTAGATGCGCACAAGGTGTTTAACATCATAGAGTTGCCCTATCTAATTGAGACTCTCAGGAAGTTTGGATTTGGGGAGACATTTATAGAATGGGTCAAAATATTATATAATGATCCTTCATCCTTCATCCTCACAAATGGGGACAAATGCAAGCCATTCCCTTTGCAATTTTGCGTTCGCCACGGGGACCTATCGTCCCCCTTGCTATTTAACATTTCACTGGAGCCCCTGGGGATGGGAATTAGAGGGCATCGAGACATTAAAGGTATTAAACTGGGAGGTATTCAGACCCGTGTGACCCTGTATGCTGATGACCTTGTCGTCTGTCTAGGCGACCCAGCAGCCTCCATTCCCATTCTTCTAGAATATATAAACTCCTTCGGGAGTATTTCTGGTTAAACTAGGAAAAGATAGTTTCACGTATCTTGGCCTTAATGGTTCAATGTGTACGATTTTGTGACATCTAGTGGTAAAGTTGCATGTTGCAGCTGAATACCCTTCACCTCACCCTCCCCTTCCAGACATGAAGGAGAACCTGTGGTAGCCTTCAGTTGTCATAAATACTCAAGGTGTTTAGCTTGTCCATTCTGGGCTACTGTAAAAACATGGCTGCCTCCGTAGAGAGGACCCGCTCCCCATTTAAATATGAAGTATTTAAATATAAAGGGCCCATTCTAGAGTAAAGAAAACAACAATTTGTTCAATTTAGATGAAACACACAAGTGAAAACATTCAACTCAATTTCTATTCAATTTCTGCAAATAGATCTCTATCGCATAAATCTTACACACTGGACCTTTAAAGGGGACATAGCATGCAAATTCCACTTTGTTAGTGCTTCTACAGGTTAATGTGGGTATCTGGCATGTCTACCAACCCAAAAACTCTGGAAAAAAAACACTTGCGCGTTTTGTTATGGTTCCTCTAAGTCAGAAACGTCATGCTTGAGTGACTGGAATGAGCTTCCTGTGTATTGTGTCGTCACAATACACTGTCTCCCTACATGGCCTTGGCCCACCCCCCACCTCACCCGCCCCCCGCCCCCCCACACTCGTTACGCCGGGTTTACACCGGACGCAGCGAGGCTGCGAGGCTGCGAGGCAGCTCAGCGCCGTTTTCAAGCGCGCAGCCGCCTGGCTGTTCACACGGGACGAGCATTTCTCCGCTGGTCAGCCCGCGATTCACTCACATGTGGCATTTGTCTGGATCGTTGGGACTGGGAGGCTGCAGCAGTTGCTCGGGCGCGACCGCTCGCTCTACCATGCGTGAGCTGGAATTTGTGTCAGCGCCACACAGCCAGCAGTGTGGAAGACTTCCGCAGTGTTCAGCACTACTGTAACACTGGCACAAACACACAGAGCCCCCACACTCGTTATGCCGGGTTTACACCGGACGCAGCGAGGCTGCAAGGCAGCGCAGCGCCGTTCTCAAGCGCGCAGCCGCCTGGCTGTTCACACGGGACGCGCATTTCTCCGCGCTGGTCAGCCCGCGATTCTGCTTTCTCCGCTTGTTGTTGTACCCGTTGAATGTCGGGGTTCGGGGGTAAATGATGGTCTTCATAGCCCCCCCCACCCCTCTCTTTCTCTCTCTGTCTATTGTGTGCTTGTAGTGGATGGGCAGAGGGGGACATTTAATTATGTGATTGGGAAAATTTAAACTCCAGGACAACAGAAGGGGAATACAAAGTATGGGATGCATATTTGATAATTTATATCATATAAAATATGTAATTTATATCATTTAAAATCATGGGGGGAGAGGGGGGAGGGGGGAGCTGGCTCATTAGCATTTAAAGGAACAGGCACTCAAAACAGGTCACTCTGTGGAGGGCTGTTTTATACAGGGTAAAAAGGGTGCTGTTTTAAATGATCCTGGTGGTATTTTGACCAAAGTATGTTACAGACATTTCATTAAGACCCCAAGGAACCATATCAACTTGTGGTAAAATGGGCATACAATGTCCCCTTTAAGCTCATGACAGATCAAATGCATCTTTTTAAATGTAACTTTACAGAATCAATAGAAAATCTCGAAGAGTATATTGAGTCCTGGAGAATATCCATGATAGGACAGGTAAATGCAGTCAAATGGTAAGCCCACCTAGGTTTCTATATCTTTTTCTACCCATATATTTAAATAAATACTTTTTTAAGAAGCTCGATTCTATCATTGTCTCCTTCATATGTATGGAATGCCGTTCTAAAATGCTGAGTCAACATTAATAAAATAAATAAATAGGTAAATAAATAAATAGATAAATAAATAGATATATGGCTATGAAATAAACTGTTACGTCTGCCTTGGGATATGTATTGCTGTGTGTTTATGTTAAGTAGGCTGTGTGGCCCCCAGTGCAGGATTGGCTCCCACGGGTGTAAGCATGGCCTGCCCTCACTCAGCAGCACTTGCCGTCGTCCCTTCCCTTTCCGCCCGATTGGCGGATTCCCAGACCGCCCTACCAATCACCGGAGAGCATCTGCCCTACATAACCTCCCGCTGAATCTTCAATCATGGCAGTTGATTAGCAGCACGCCTTAGATCCTTTGTGAGATGTCATTTTTGACTAGTCCTGGAGTTTGTTAGTGTAGGATTTGGATGTTAGAAATTGTTTGAGTGCACCACTTACAGTGTTTTGTATAGCCTCAAGTGAGTTTCGGGGTGTTGGTTATTTTGTGTGTTGTTAACAGATTTAAATTTTATTAGCTGAGGAGTTTATTTTTGTATGTTTTTTTTTTGTAACATCATGGACTCTAGGTTAGAGACTTATGTAATTTAATTTGATTGAACTTTCATCTAAAAGCTCTGCAAATAAATGACTTTAATTTAAACTGCCAATTCGAACCTGGTATATGTACTTCCCTTACCCCCCACGAGCTAGGGTCATAACATAAAAAATGGAAATAAAAATATATGGCAATAGATATATAAATATAGCATAATATGAATATATAACTGATCCATTTACTTAAATAAATAAATAAATACAATTTACTGATTTCAAAATGATGTTATTTCATAATGCCACATTTATTTATTTCCTCGGACTGTTATTTCATAATGCCACATTTATTTATTTCATGGGACTTTTATTTCATAATGCCACATTTATTTCACTGCTCTATTTATTTCCATTTCTAATATGCAAATACAGGGGGCCTGGTTATCTTCAGACCAGAGCAACTGCACCAGATCATAGGCAGATACCTTGTGGGGCGCCTGGATTCGTGAGATCAGAAGGTCATGCGAGAAAAACAAGCTTTAGTGTAGATAGAGATGGATTAATGGTGTCAGAGACAGCATGCTGGCCTTATCTGTTCAAATTGATCAACATGGCTTGTCAGGGGACATCATTTGGCACGCACTGAAGATTTAGGCCCAATCCCATTTAACCCCTTGGCCCTACCCCAACCCCCTGTTTGAGGGTTATCTTGCCCCTTGAAACGGAGTCACAAGGGGCAGTGGTTGAAATCTTCCCCTACGAATTGGGACAGCCCTTCAAGAAGCCGTTACATCATCAGTAGTCATCTCGAAAAGGTGAAATGGGATTGGGCCTTTGTAGAAGTACTTGGGCAGATAATTGCTCTACAGAACAGAGACATGGATGACAAAGTCTTAAATTGTTTGAGACTAATCGAGCATCATGTTCGTGTGCAAGATGTCCAGGAAGTAACCTCTAGCACAGGTGCGGGACGCCCGGCTCTAGATATTCCAGGCGATATGCTCGCTACCTTTGTGTTGTCGGGCCTATCAAAATGAAAAATCGCTAATCTGTTTGGTGTGTCACCCAGCACAATTCAGAGGAATTGGGGGGTGCCCACTCTGGCAGCTGTAGGGGGTGGCTGCCGCGTCGCCATCCATTCTAGGCGGATTGAAGCCTCTCTCTCTAATTCTGAGATGCTCTTCTCTGAGTCAGACATTGCTCCTTGCACCCGCCTGAAGTTTTATTGCATTACTGCCACGTTCAGGTGTTATTCTCCCTCCCATTCAGTCTTGACCCAGTGCTGTTCTGGTGCAGTTGCTTTGGTCTGAAGATAACCATACCCCCTGCATTTGCATATTAGGATGGAAATAAATAGAGCAGTGAAATAAATGTGGCATTATTAGGGTTGCAAAAGGGCGGAAAATGCCGGAAACTTTCCATGGGAAGTTAAGCTCGGGAATCTTTGAAATTTTTACACTTTTTTTGCAAATGTTAGCTTATAACAGGTAACTTAAATGTAGTTGAAAACAAGACTAGGCAAGCCTAGCTCAGCTGGAACCTGGATGCAGCTAGTTGGGAACATTGTCTGCCAGAAACGTAAACCTATGACTTTCTGTTGTTTTTGTACGTCTTTGTCATTACCTAGCATATTGATTACTTGTTACACTGAAGCCATGTTCATTTTAATACCAAGTTTAGTTGTATACAGTAGGCTAAGTTTTTACAGCAGTGAGAGTAGGATGTATGTATGTCCACACAAAAGTACACCATCACCTCGATTACTCGCGGCTGTTGCGGTCCATCAAAAAAGCGCGAGTTGGGCTACTTATCAAAAATAAAAGTAATTACCGCAAATTAAAGGCTGAGCAATAAAAACGTCATTCAAAACTCTATTTTAAAAATGTATGGAATGCAGCACACGCTGTGTTTCTTTGAAAAGGATGTAGCTAGCTATTGTAAACCAAATTGACAGAATTAATGGATTGTTTTATTTTTCTCTCAACCCGACATGATCAAATGCGTCAAATGAAAGTCCGAAGTCCTCTTGTCCGAGAAAGCACGCAGTATCCATTATTGATTGACAACGTAAACAGGTGACTGTATTTATAGTCCACAGGAACAAAATTGTCTTGCTGGCAAGTGGCTAACGTTAGCAATTATAGATCTTGCAGCATGATCTTGGTTAAAACAACCAAGATCATGGTTGATCATGGTCGATGACGTCATCAGTATCGCTTTCTCCTCCGCTGAGCCACAGGAGACATTTAACACCTGTGAACTACTTCCCATTAACTGACGTTTATGTGTAAAACTACTTCCCCTTTGCACTTTACATCCATTTCCTCTAAAGTAAAAATATATTCAGAAACCACCAATACTCATCTCCAACATACTGTCACATAGAGGAAACTGCTGAGGTCAGATTTTCTTATTTAAGTCCATCGTTCCTGCAAGTTTTCACTGACCGGGTTCTATCCTGAGATCCACATAGAGACGGTAGAGTTCTACTCACAAATGGATTAAGTCAAAAATGTCATTTTTTAAATTTGTATTCGAAATGTTTGCATGCATGTCTGCTTATGACAAAACAAAATGTTTATATTTATGTCTGTATATGACAAGGTAAATACAGTTAGTATAAATTACCCCAAAGTTTCCAGTTTATTCCCATTAATTCCCGTATATTCCCGTTAATTCCCATGGAAAGTTTCCAACTTTGAATATTCCCGGAATTTTGCAACCCTAGGCATTATGAAATAAAAGTCCCATGAAATAAATAAATGTGGCATTGTGAAATAAAAGTACCGTGAAATAAATAAATGTCTTTTGAAAAACATTATTTTGAATTAAGTAATTGAATTTATTTATTTATTTAAGTAAATGGATTCAGTTATATATTTTTATTATGCTATATTCATTGCCATATTGTTTTATTTCAGTGTTTATTTCATATCATTTGCTTTATTTATTTATCTATTTATTTATTTAATTTTGACTCAAACGGCATTCCATACATATGGGGTTACAAATCACACAGGATATCCAAGTCTCACCTACATAAGCCCACTAAAAAGGGTGGTCTTGGTTTGCCAATTCTAAAACACTACTATTGGGCAGCTAACTCCAGGGCTCTTACCTACTGGAATTGCAGAGGTGCAGAGGCGGAGAGGGACCCTTTGTGGCTACAACTTGAGGCCTCTGCTGTTCAAAATTCCTCACTTCCTGCACTTTTGTTTTCCAGCTCTGCCCTCATAGACAAGTCAATCCGATTGAACTTTACCCTAATGAATTCTTGAGAACATTAAATCAGATAAAGGTGGCTCGCTGGGCCCCTAGTGTCTCTATACACACACCAATTTTCCAAAATCACAGATTCAAGCCTAGCTCTTTGCACTTTGGAGAGAGAGGGACATCAGAACTTTCCTATATTTGTATATTGATAGCCAATTCGCTTTATTTAGTCAACTGAGTACGAATTTTAATCTTCCCAACTCACATTTCTTTTTAGATATTTTCAAGCTAGGCATTACGTTTAGTGAGAGTGCCAAGACTTTAAGTCCCCCACCACCACTAACTCTCTCCATGGAAATTTCTTGCTCCCTCCGGGCTCCAAGCACCTAATATCAACATTTGTAGAATGTCTGGCTGGTCAGGTTTCTTCTGACCTCATTAGGGAGGCCTGGGCTAGGGACTTGAACTCGGATATATCAGCTGAGCTCTGGGAAGTGGCAATGACTTGGATTCATTGTTGTTCTATAAATTCACCCTACAGATTAATCCAGTACAAAGTGATGCATAGACTGCACTACTCAAAAACAAAGCTGAACCGCATTTTCCCATCGGTCTCTTCTCAATGTGATTAATGTGGCTCTGCTGAGGGTTCACTGGCGCACTACTCTGTATAACCTTTGGACTACAATTTTTCATCGGCTCTCAAAAGCCTATTCTAATCCTTAAGGGACTATGAGTATCATAAATCTGATTTTAATTTGCAATTTGTTTTCAAATGTTACACATCTGGGTAAACTTACTGGGCTGACGTCTGCCCATCCTTCTTTTTAGCTTTGTAGAAGTAGATTCCCAGGACAGTGGCAATAACAGCAGACACTAGGACAGCCAGGATACCTGCCACCAGCCCCGACACATCCAATCTGGGTGCATACGCTTAAAAAAACAAACATAGTTACCATCAAAACATTGTTTTTTTTAAACTGTTGTTTAGTGTTGTAAACTCTTGCTCTTAAACTGTTTTCAGATACACTCTTTGGTAGGTAGTATGCCAACTTCCCTCAGTAATTCATCAGTGGACAGTATAACCAAGCAGTTCAAATAAGTCTAATATAAGCAATGCAATAATAATAATAATAATGGTCATGGATAGTATTAATCCTTTAAAGCATTACCTTGACTGTTGACATATTTGGTCCAAAATTCTTCCTAAAAATGGATGCAAAAGAAAATTGAATGATATAGTTTCAATAGAACTGAAGAAAAGACACATTAGGAGTTATTAATCAGTTACATGCATAAACAGTTCTCTCTACTCAGATTGCAGTGATAATTGAAAACCATTCAAAGATGCTTCATTAAATTTATTCATTAAATTAGAAGTAAATTCAATTGAAAGCTTACAATTATTTCTGATTCCCTTTAAAATATTCTTGGTACTGTTCACACAGTTGTCACACAAATGTTCAGGCAATGTTCACCACCCTAAACTGTAAGCTGAGTCTTCAGCTGGGCAACTTTGAAAAAAGCTGTCTAGTTTCAATTGGTATGGAGAAGGGAGTCAGTGACAACCAGCAGCATTACCGTTAGAGCGTCGTCCTCAAACACCTCTCTGGCCTCCTCACGGCTGCACATCTCCTCCTGACACTCCCTCTCCAAGTCGCCAGACACCAACAGCTCAAAGTCCCAGCTGTTATAAAGCAGTGTGCGCGACAAGTAGGAGGTTGCTGACTGCTCATCCAACAACACAGGCTCTCCTGAAAGACACAAGCCTCATACACTTACAGAGTACATACTAACTGAAAGCAATACAACCCCCATGCCCCCTAAGCCTATACTAAAATGCCCTTAAGGAATATTATTTTTGAGACACATATCGTAAGTTTTCAGATGAGACAATTGCTGAGGTTAAAGTGGATTGACTTCAGCTTTAGTGTATTAATGCTAACAACATCCCCAAAAATTATCCTAAACTAAAAGTATTCCCCCACAAATGCACTGTTCCCACTGGAGACAAAAAAACATGTCTCCAGTGGGAACAGACCCGTAGCCAGTAATGCTCCTAGGAAGCATCAGCCTGCCCACATTATTCACTGGCCCACATCCGCAATATGCTCAAATACGCATCACTTTCTCATACTACTCCCCGTTACTGATTACACCCGGTCTGGTCTGCTGACCAGCTGGCCCCCACTGTTGTGATTGGTCAACAGATTCCAACATATTTAGGAAATGTCTCTGCTCTTGCTTTGCCTGGCTTTGTTAGTGGGTTTGCCAGACTAGCTGCTGGACGGAGAGGAACTCATTTTACTGCAGATTTAGAGTTAGACTGATTGAGCATATTAAGAGAATAACACTGATGACATATCATCCAGAGGGTGAACATCTCGAGGTTTATGGGACTAATAAAATAGAGAAAGAAGTGGAATGAAGGTGTTATTTTTTAAATGACCACATTAATTCAAATTAGAGAGAAAAAAGGTATGTGACTTAAAGGAGTGATGTGAAAATAATATGAAATACTAAAATAGTTTCAAAATTAAAATGAATTTTTGAAAGATAAGCTAAATTAACCTAGACCTCTATTGTTATACTGAGAGCGAGACATATTTTTTCTTCTTCTCATCCTCAATGTAAGAAGACTAAATACAAATAAAAACAGATGGATGAATTATATGTTACTTCTGCTTTTGAGGTATTAACCTCTTGAAGTGCAACGGCCTAAAGTGCCTCTGGAAGTGCTAACTCAGGCTAAATGTCCATGATCATAAACACAAAGAGCTTCATCAGAGTATCTGCCGATTACATTCCCTTTCTTATGTCCTGAAATTATATCTCATAAAAGTGAGGTATCTTTCTGATTCCATGATAAATAATTAAGAGACTCACAAGCTACATAAATGTGTCAGTAAGTTCAGAGTGCCTTTCTACAAGCTGAGCAGCTCTGAGAGCAGATGTGTTGTCTACCTTGAGCATGCCTGGAGGTGACAGCACAGTGGGCCAGCTGCAGTAGGGACAATGCCGGGATCCACATCTCTGGTATGGCTGCCATTGTAGCAAACAACTACATGGAAAACAACAAGAAACAGCCACTGTGGATTGGATTCCAACACTTGTAGTCTGAAGGATAAGCCTCTAACACTTACCTGTCCACTGCAGTTTACTCTGTCTGTCCGGGTTTCTGGGAGAACAATATTGCTGGTTCTGCTATATTTTCAGTAACATGTAGGCACCACTGTGACTTCACACTAAGGTCTGTGTTGAAACTGTCTGCTTTCCCAAACCTGTTGAACAGCATACCAGCTGGTGGGAGGAACCTCCACAAACCTGTCTATTTACTCACTGGCTTTGAGTGCATGCTTGCCTTATCCACACCTGTGTGTGTGCGTGTGTGCGTGTGTGCGTGTGCGTTTGTGCGTGTGTGTGTGTGTGTGTGTGTGTGTGTGTTAGACCCACATTGCTAAAACTGACACAGGTTGTAATTTACCTCAAATTAAATAGAAATAATAGACAGAATATGTCAAGGTTCTTGTGTTGCCTATTTCACTAATTTGTTTGTGTATTTTAATGACATGTCTGTGAAGTTGCCACTACTTTACTTAAAGACAATAAGTAATAACTAATAAAAAACATTTTGACTTGCGATGCAAACTTTTTGATAAAATCCAAAGCTGGTTTCCCAACCAGGCAAAGTGAGCAATCTGCAACAGCTCCAAAGACTCCTAGGTTCACTGCCTTACAAATGCGTTTAGTTTTAAATTGTAAATCAGTCAATTAAATGAGTTCTACAATTTGAGTCACTGATATAAAATATCAAAATATTAGGGGATCAGAAGATGGAGTGGATCGATGGTTTGATCCCAGTCACCAAGTCACAGTTACTGTGTGCCAAAGTATCCTTGAGCAAGATACTGAACCCAAATTGCCCCTGACTGCTGTGCCAGTAGGGTGTCAGTGATGTAATAGACAAAGTGCTGAACATAGATGCACTGTGTGAAAGCACTGTACTGTACAGCGCTTTGAGTGGTCATCATGACTAGAAAAGCCCTATATAAATAAAGGGCCATTTACCATTTATCATTTGTTTCACACAGGCATATTATGCGCTGGCCCACACTATGTATCATTTCCTGTTATTACTTAACAATAATACCTAATACTAAACTGTAACTACTTAACAGTAAAATACATCTACCCTAGTGTAGAGTTGGAACTGGTACCCAATGATCATATGACCAAACTATCACCTACAACTCCAATGCATTAGGGAACTGGATGTTGGAGAGGAATCTTGTTCATGGACCATGTTCTGATACAACAAAGTTACCAGATTTAGGGATCAGCTCCAAAAGTTTGAAAAGTCATTAAAAAATGTCACTGTTGTTTAATTACATATAAATGTACATATTTAAAACTGATTAACTGAATTGCAGGTTGAAAGTTAGATATCAAGGTGGATTCATATTAAAGGGGAAAAGAAGTAAAACCAAACTGTCAAACACATTACAAATGGAAAAAAACCCTACTGATAATTTTTTTTTTTGGTGTACATAATCATGAGTTATTCTTTTCTTGCAAATAAAGAGCAGAGAAAAACCTGCTTCAAGAGTTTACAATGTAGTCCAAAATAGTGGCAGCCACACAAAGAAACCCTCCTGTATTTGTATTCCAGCCTATTATGAAGGACCTCTTATACAAACTCTCAACGTCAAAACTTTCAATTTCACCTTACCTTCATTAGTGAATGTAGAAGGCCAAGTTGTCATTATTTAAAATTTTCAAGTAACCTCGGTTATGTGATAACAGTTGGTCTGACATTGACACCGTTGACATTAATCCAGTTTCTAATTGAAAACTTCTTCCTCTTCTAGCTTGTTAAGGCTGGACCAGGAGCTTAACCGAAGTACAACCTGTTATGCCCCTTGAAATGTTTTGCCAATCTGGCACATTTGCGTATTCGCAGGGTCTGGCACATTAAGTTCCGTTCCAAACCAATTAGTGGAGAGTGGAAGTGTGTTATAAAATCCTCCAATGATGAGTCTGCATTGATGCTGCCTTCCTGAGTATATGTGACACTAGCCGTTTTCAGACATGACCTGCAGATAAAATCTGGGGGGTCCGGAATTTACCTGTTCACACATGCACACTAGACATCTTGTCAGTGTCTTCTACAAGTATGACACCACTTTTTAAACATTTTTCTCCTAATTTTTGCGTCGGCCACATGTTAAAAGCGTCACCAACCCCCCCTCTTGCTCGCTGTGAATTAAGATTAAGAAGTCCTTTATTAGTCCCGCAATGGGGAGATTTGCAATGTTACAGCAGCAGAAAGGCATCACATAAGTAGCATGCAGTACATTGGGTGAAAGAATATACAGAAATAGAAATATACAACAATATATAGAAAAAATATAAATGTAATTAAACCGGGGGGGATCTCCTTCTGTGTTCGTGCATTGGTTTCTCGCGACGTTTTGCAGATTTTAGACTAGGAGGTGAGGCGGAGAAAGTCTGCAGATAATCCGGATGCTCTCACTCGGACACCTGCGTTCACACATGCACCTCCTCTGCAGTAAGTGCAGAGAATCCGGAGTTCAGTGCATGTCTGAAAGCAGCTACTGTGTCATGTTCGTCACTTACAAATACTAGTTCCATGCGACTAACTTAACAAATATCTACTGGTAAACTGTTCAAACTATTTAATATTGTTACATAGACATGGGCAACTTAAAGGTTACACCATTTAGTAAGAAATGTGTCCTTCTCTGGTCTACAAAATGGTAGCTCTATTCATTTGATTGTTGAGTATTTGGTTTTACTGGAGCTGTTGCAAAATACAAGCAGCTTATATAAACATCAGAGTTAAAAATGAGAAGAAGAAAGGGAGGTCCTTTCTTTAGCTTGTCACTGTATCTATACTCTCCACCAGTGACTAAAAGCAATTACACTCTGTGATGGAGTGGGAGACTGGGATAGGGAAGAGTTCAGCCTGACAAATGCCAACACCATTAAGAAACACTGCTTTGTTTCCTCCCCTTCTTTTCAAACTCGCTGCTGCCCCTTGCAGGAAAGCAGGGAATTCATCCCACACAGTTGTTCTGCATGGTCTTTTGGCATGCAGAACATGTGCATGCATTTGAACTATTGAGAGTACTAGAAATAAACTCTTGGTGTGTGGTGTGATCTTCCTGACAGTCCATCACGTACTCATGTTTTCACTGCTGACATCTGTACCCCTCTAACAGTAGTTTGGTCATTTCTAGCACACATGACGTTGCAATGATATTTCTATTTGTGGGCACTGAGTCTGTTCATTAAATTCATTCTTACTTCATTTCACAGGTACTGTAGTTGCCAAAGTATTGACTTCCTGAGTCTAACCAGACTCACTCTGCTGCTAATGAAAGAGAGGATGTTAGCCGCAGCGCCTTTAGATCCTCTTATTAAAAGAAAAGATTAAACTGATTTGTTTTCAAAAGTTGCTTTTGGCAAAGATGCATATGAAAGCAAAGATAATGATGCACTAACCACCTGCAGACACAAATAGGCACAAAACATTGAAGGATTAAAGTATACAATATATGGAGACAATCAGTAAAGTTAGCAAAGGTTATATATTTCTTATATTGCATTTTTGGAAGCCAAGAAGTTTACACCTAAGTCCCTGATGACACACTCTGCAGGCTGTTGCCTGGTCCATCAATTGTAAAAGGAAAGGGGTTCCTTGTATGGGCACATGCTCAGTCCGACACAAATGACTGTATATTAACATATATCATGCATTTGATACTGTAATTTTATACAGGTGAGTGCCGGGAGGTACCAGCCCCAGAGACAAGAGGATCTATATTTGTAGATCATTGTGAATACATGTAGTAAAATGCTAATCAACGTCTCAAACAAGTTTTAGTTCTATATGTGAGCTAAACACCTGAGCATCCTCTCTGGCAATCCGTTGACGAAATAAACAATATCCAGTTTGGACTCCAGAGAGATCCTCTACTGTCAACTGTAAAACTCAAGTTCAGTTATACAATGAATGGTGCACCTATACATCACTCTGCTGCGTGGAGATGACCCCAGATAACTGATCAAAGCTTTCATTACAAATCCAGGGGAGAGTGAATTTGTCTAGGACTGGGTTTGCTACCCATTGCAAACAGAAAAATAACTCAATAAAATCCCAAGAACCAAGTAGATTCATTGTTGTATAAAATATATTTTCCTTTTGCAGGTAAATAAATTGAATTTGGTGTTTATTTTCAGGGCAATACTTTTCAGAGTGATTTGCTGCAAAGCTGCAGTTTTCCAGCCCTTCCCCGCACACAGCTGTGGCTCACTTTTGCCGTTCAGTGATATGCTGCTCCTCTGATAAATTAGAATGCGAAACACAGCTAATCATATTAATATGTGTAATAACTGTGTTCACTTCAATCCATAAACCCAGAGTTTCAAAATGTCACTGATAACTCCAACCCTTGGATGAAAATTTAGAGTTTATCTGTCTGTACTCAGTGACATTACAGAAATCAGGCAGCATGGGAAAGCAAACTGATACCAGAGATCCGAGAGAGTGTTATTCACCACTCTTTGCTGTTAAAAGGTCAGTCTTGTTTCCAACAAGTACCATGGGGAAGTTATCTTGGTCCTTGACTCTCAGGATCTGGCTGTGGAATTTCTGGACCTCATGGTAGTTGATGGAAGGATGTAGGGAAAGCAATAGTCAACAAGCCAAATCATATTCTGAGTGACAGGGAATGAAAGGGTGAGATGATTGTAAAGGTATCCATGATATTGAGTCCACTTACTGGACCTATCTTAATAAGAACTGGACAGCACATAAAATTCGTTCTCTATAGCTGTGAGAACTAGGGATGGGCATAATTAATTGACGATCGATTAATTGATCATTAAGAATTTTGTCGATGACATTATTTTTTCATCAATAAAACTAATGCATGTTCTGTTGCGTAGTGTGAGTCTTGAAGGAATGCAATGGATTTCGCTATGTGACAGCAATTAAACATTTTACCACACGGGGAAATGTTTGAAAAAAACGCCACAGGCCTACTCAGTTACCTGCGAGTTTCCGTGTATTTCAAAAGTAAACATGAAGAGGTCACGGCGAAGTGTAGCGTGGGACCATTTTGATTTAAAAAATGACTTAGTTCACTGCCAACACTGCTATGACACAACTCCTTGGAGAGCACTATACCACTCAATGCGAGTCTGGCATCGAAGCAGAACTTCAGAACTTTCTGAGGGAAGCTCCCCCACCCCTGGATTGCACCCCTACAGACTGGTGGAAAGTGAATGGAATAAGGTTCCCCAGGCTTGCCAAGTTAGCATGGAGGTACCTGTGTATCACGGCGACGTCAGTCCCCTCAGAGCGGGTGTTTTCGGCGGCTGGACTGACGGTCACCAGGCTGCGTTCGCGTCTGACACCAGAGCATGTTAACATGCTCATCTTTCTCAACAAAAATCAGTAGGCTGGTGCTGAAGTTGTATGTGAGTTACTGGTTATTTTTATGAAGCTTTGTTAATTAGCCTAATTCATTGTTAGGTAGGCTAATCTCTCTCTCACCCTCTTTCTCGACTCGGTGCCTTTTTTGAGTTACATTTGGCAAAACCTGTCAGACCTAAGTATTATATATTTTTGGTTAAGTTATTGTTTAACATGATTGTTTTTTATATTATTATTATTATTATTTTATTTTGGGTCAGTTGTGTTTATGAGCACCGGCTTCTAGCTGTCGGCTCCGCTGCTTAAGAGTACAGCAGCGCATATTTTCAAGTGTAACCATTGAACGGATCCCGTTTAACTGCCACAACGCGTTTCAGCATAGAACCCCCGCTGCACTGTGCATGTCTGAAAGGCAAACTGCGTAGAAAAGTCTGAAAAGTCTTAACCTTCAAACAGGTGTATAAGAAAGTGGTCAGCCAAATAAGCACTATTAAGCTGCTTTCAGGCATGCACTGAACTCTGGAGATGCCCCAAGTGAGAGCCTCCAGAGTTTCTGCGGACAAAAAAAAGGGGGCGAGACTAGACGAAAATTTTTTAAAAAAAAGAAATAAATAAAATATCTTACACTTGTAGAAGACACAAACGTAGATGTCAAGTGAGATTGTAGTGAAAGAGCCGACACCCGTGTTGATAATATAATAATAACTAGAATTACCGCACTGCAGTTGTATGCCTCTGCCAACCAGTGCAGTTTCCATATACATATTTCTATACAATTTTTTTTCAGGATTGATCTTAAGATATCATGTTCGAGAAAAACATTAACATACTTAAGAGGCCACCTTGACCTTTGGCTACCCAAATCAAATCCAAGTTCAGGTGAATGTTTGTTTCCGGAGAGATCGCATTCAAAAGGCAAAACCTGTGAGGTCAGTCAATCAATCAATCAGATTTTATTTGTAAAGCCCATATTCACAAATAACAAGTTGTGTCATAGGGCTTTAACAAGGTGTGACATCCTCTGCCCTTAACAAGCGTAAGGAAAAACTACAAAAAAAAACTTAACGGGGGAAAAACGTAGAAACCTCAGTGAGAGCCACATGTGAGGGATCCCTCTCCCAGGACTGACAGTAGTGCAATAGATGCCACGTGTAATGGAGAACAACAGAAACATTTTATTTACAGTATTGATTAGAACAAAAGGTTTGTGACATAATGGAAGATAAATTAATTGAGGAATTATTGTCAGTAATGGTAGAGTATCTGAGTAGACATATTGTATATCAAGCAGTCTTGTAATCATAGTCCATGATCCTCAGCCACCACGATCAGGATCCACCATAAATCAAATGCCACCATAGTCCACAATCAATCGTCATGATCCACTGCTGCCGTTAGGATCCTCCATCAGCTGCCAACACGATCATGGTCCACCACCACTATCCACGATCAGATGCCAACACGATACAGGAATCCGCCATTATAATCACGATCTCTGTTTCGCGATCCACCATCATAATCCACGATGTGGCAACAGCTGTGCCCCTGGATCTGCAAATGATAAAGCATAGGGACTCCGGGGAAGAAGTCAAGTCAGTAACATGTATTGATGAGACAGTAATGTCTTTAATGTGATAAGGAGGGAGAAGAGGAAAGACATGTGTCCCCCGACATTCTATACCTTTAGCAGCATAACTAAGAGCAGGTCCAAGACAAGCCTGTACCAGCTCTAACTACGTATAAGCTTTATCATAAAGGAAGGTTTTAAGCCTACTCTTAAACGTACAGATGGTGTCTGCCTCCCGAACTGAAACTAGGAGATTATTCCAGAGGAGAGGAGCTTGATAGCTGGAAGCTCTGGCTCCTACTCTACTTTGAGAGACTTTAGGGACGACAAGTGAGCCTGAATTCTGGGAGCGCCGTGCTCTAGAAAAGTGGGGGATCAGAGGAATTATAGGGGGGAAGGTGACAAATGTGAGGGAAAAGTAAGGGGTGTGTGTGTGTGTGTGTGTGTGTGTGTGTGTGTGTGTGTGTGTGTGTGTGTGGGTGGGTGGGTGGGGTGTGTGTGTGTGTGTGTGGGTGTGTGCAGAAGGTTTTAATGTAGTCTTGATGTATCAAGGAGACCAAAAGGTGAAACAATATACAAACGTCAACAGAGTAACATGAGCAATTGTCACCCCCAAGTCTGAAGATGACTTCCACAGCATCCCCATATATCTATAATTTCAGTAATGTGTGTGTTTGTTTGTGTGTGTGTTTTAAAGGTGTGAAGTACTACTCCACTGCTGAGCACTTTCCTTTGGACCACACTGAACTGTGGAGAAGAGATGGTGTAAGTATGATGCTGTGAAATGACAAATGAACTGTTTTTAGTTGATGTGGTCAGGACAATACGTAGAGTAAAATTTGTGTTTTGTAAGTTAATTTTCAGTAACTTGTTTTTAGAGGTCCACCTTAGTGATCGTGAAGGCATGGGGTTTCTAGTACAGTTACTGTGAGCTGCTGCCTATCAGGAACTACAGCCACCTGCACCATAGCCACAGGTTTCCCCAAGGGCATCATCTTCTTCTTTTTCCAGCATCGTTCCAAGACTGATTGTGAAGGGGGAGGTCTCTGTTCCACCTAGACCAAACCCTTTTGAATGGACGATTCTTGTGAATGGCAGCAAGGTAATAATTTACCCATTGTAGAGACTATATTTCCTAAGCAGTTTCTTAGTAATCATCAGATTTTTTGATGATAATAATAATAATAATAATAATATTTCTCATTACAGAGGCACCAACCTGGACAACCTGAGTAGTCCAGTCGTGCAATGAAGAGGAAGCGCGGGATGGATGAGCAGCAGGTTGGATCATGGTTAACTGTAGCTGTTTATTGATTTGTATGTGTATGGTTTGCCTTTTAATAAGATGCAATTTCCCTGATAGGCTTTCTGCATTTCATTTCACAGGTGGACACTACTTCAGGTCTGGAGGAGTGTTGGATCATGTTGTTCCATCTCATCTTTCCAGCCCTTCCTGTACTGATGTTCCACCATGTACAAAGGTAAATTGCAGGCAAATCTAGTCTGTGGTTAAAATGTCCATAAGAGGTTTGTTAACTTTATATTTCTTTTATTTTTCATCCATTAGAAGCCAAAAGTGACACATTGCAGAGCCATTACCTCCAAGAAGAGAGTTGCATTGCGGCAGGTTTGTTTAATTTTATGCAATATTTGACTTATTTTTTTATAGTTTTTACAGCTTGATGACAGGTAGCCACAAAGTCTCACGTTTGTAGTATTTAGTGTGATAATGTTTTGGTTGATGATTCAGTTTTTTTTTGCTGTTCTAGGCGGAGGCAAGTGTTGTGGAGGTGTTGAAGGCGACCGGGTTAGTGTTTTTTAATGGAATGGTGAATGCAAAGCTATTTCATTATCTTGAATTCAGAAATGTTTATAAGGTTTGAGACTTGCATATGTCATTGTAGTAATTTGTGAAATCATGGAAAAAAATTAACATTTTAATTGGTTGTGCAGTTCATTTAATTATAATTTTTTTCTTATAGATGGCAGTAACACCAAGTCTGGTGGTGTCTGTGGAGCCGGAGCATGCGTCTGCCGAACCGGAGGGTGCGTCTGCTGAGGCAGCCCCTGTGTCTGCCCTTGCCCCTGCTGTGGAGGATGAGGTGAGTGCGGGATGAGGTTGCAGGAAGTGTGTTTTTTTTTCAATGCAGTTTTATTGCCATGCATTTATTTAAAGTCTGTGTAAAGCAATAACATATATTGTTTTCAGTTTATTACACTATTGATGTGTTGGGAACCTAGAATATAAGTTCAATTAAAAATAATGTTTCTTTGAATATCAAAATTTAAATTTTAGTATGCTAAAGGGGACACTGGCCAAAAATGCACCTTGTTGTGTGTAGATTTAAATGAGTATAGCTAATGATTCATCTGTCTGATCATTTCTTTCCTTTCATGTTATGTAAGTGCACCATGTATATATGTATGAAATCAAGTTATTATTTTTTTTAATTTACTTCACATGCTTTGAATGAAATATTCTGTCTCACCTGATTATATCCCTTATTTTTATATTTGATTGTATACGAGCAAATGCCTACTTTCTATGTTGACTTCTTTCTTTTTGGGGGGGGGGGGTTTAATTTATACAGGGTAATGATACATCAGTTTCACAATGTTGTGTCTCCTGATTCCTCACAATGAACTTAATGTTTTCAGTTTCTTTCGCAATGAGCTGAACAGTTTTAGAATGTATTTTGCAGTCTTTTTAAACTAATAGCTTACCTTCCTGATTAACAATCAATGAATCAATTGATGTCTAATTTTTACATAAATTCTTGATATTGACTCATTAACCATATTTAGAAGATTATTATTAAACTTATAAGCAATCAGTCAGTCTTCACTTTTTTAAAACTCATCTGTACTTTTACACCACTTGAAAAAAAAATGTTATAGACACTTCAAATGATAGAATTTACTTTCTAATTAACAAAAATAGTCTCCCTTAATTATAAGTATAAATGTCTGTGTAACAGACCGCTCTGTTGCCACGGGTATCTCGTCAGGAACACTCAGGACCACAGGCATGATTTTCGTAATGGTTACTTTTATTCTTTTATCTACACACATAAATATATACACGCTGGCTCTCTCGCCAGCCGTTGCCTTCCTGCTCTGGGGGCCACCCATCCCAGTGCGCTACTGCTGATAAAGAGGAGAGTCATTAGTTGACCTGACCTAAAATATGCAGGACATCAGTGTATGGCTATGAGTTTGGTAGGACTAGCAAAACATACACTTGACAGCGTGTTTTCATGGACGTCTAAGAATCTCGACAAGGTTGTGGTTTTAGTTGACCAGCTGTATACTTATTTGAGGGATGGCATGTTGATAAGTGGTCAGTCCAAACTGTTGTGTGTTCCAGATCTGCCCACACAGTCTGTTATTAATGGACACAACTTTTTGTTTGTACATGGTGACTATGTAGCCGGATATGTTGATGTGGTTGAGGGAGAGCTTATTGAGGCAGGTGTGCACACCAGTTTAAAATTTGGACTAGAAAAGATGTCTGAAAAATGGCACATGCTTTTTGACATTAAGTAGTACATGTGCAATCATTGGTCACGATTGACATTATGCAGTGTTTGATTCCCATGCACGCAGTGTGGATGGGATGGTAGATGAGAATGGGCAGAGTGTTGTCGTATACTTTAGTTGCCTTGATCATGTGTTTGATCACATATGTAAATTTTCAAAAGTTAGAACCAAAACGCAAAAGCTGTTTGAAATTGCAGGTGTTTGTGTAAGTCATGAAGGCTCAACTGAAGAGGGCCATTTGTCCTTGGGTCCAAGACTTAATCTTGAAACCACAGGGAATGAGTTGGCTTGTAGTTTATCTCAGAAGCCAACAGTTGGCTCCAGTAGGATAAGGAAAAGGTCAAAGCAAAGGATTACGGGGAAAAGTTGTGTTTCCACCATAAGATGACATTCAGCGATGATAGTGCTGTTAATAAAGATGTTGTTTTTGTCAGTGATGAAATAAAATATTGCAGTTTTAACCCGTATATAGTGAGGTTGCATAAGGTCTTTGCAAAAAGTTGAACATAGAATCAGAGAAGGTTGATGTAGTATCTCTACAAGTTGGTGAGTTAGGGGTTCCATGTAGATATTTTTTAAATAGTTGTTGATAGAAATCGTTTCTTTAGGGCAGTCAGTCAAGCTGTGTGTGCTACACAGCAGTATCACAGAAAAGAATTACTTTCTGTGGTCAAGCAGTTGGAAAGAAATTTGGGGAATAACGAGGAATGACAGTATCATGAGAAGCGAGTATTCCTCAATGTCAGAATACCTCAGTATCTCAAAAATGCGGTATGTTGGTAGTTGGGCAACAGAAATAGAGATTCAAGCAGCAGCAGATTGTTTCGGAGTAAATATTTACACATACTACGATGGTCGCTGGCTTGAATATAGTTGCAGGAATAATCGGTTGTCAAATCAGGAATTTATTTGGAAAATTGTGAAGGTAATCATTATGAGACAGTTGTTTGTGCTTGACAGCCTCACCTGCCAAGTTGTTATGGTTATTGCAAAGTGGACATGTCTTGTTAGAGAGGGTATAATGTTAGACAGCAGGGTAAAGATAAAAGTGTTTTTCTTGGTGGTGAGAGTTTGAGTGTAGTTGCATCTTCAAGTAGTATAGTTAAAGAAGCAATGGATAGTGAGGATGGTACTGTTGTGCCATAATGCATTAAACGTGATACCATAAAATGGTGTGCCTTTCGGCATTCAATAAATTTGGTTATCAAAATAAAATATTAAATATTAATATTTTATTATTAATATTAAATAATAACTTTAATTGATTAAAGTTACCTCGGGGCACCACCCTTCAAAGGAAGGGAAAAGATTTATTTATTGATTAAGTCTCATAAAGGTACTAACTACAAATTTGGAACTCTGATTAACAAATTAAATTAATAACTATAACCAAAATTACCATATAGATAGTTAGCTAAGTTGAAGGATATGGAGTTCTTGACAGTGTAGAGGTTGGCAAAATTCACTTATGCAACATTAATGACAAAACATTTGTGAAAGAAAAACATTTATTATGAATATAATAAAGTATAAAAACACAAATTACTAATGGTGTACTTACTAAACAAAGACAGGTATGTGAGTATGCATGTGTGTGTGTCTGTGTGAGTCAGCGTGCTCTCAAAATGGCGGCTGGCCAATTGAATATAACACCCTCCCCCCTATTGGAATGTTTACGACCTGTAGAGCTAATGAGGTGAAGAGTTATGCGTGTGCCAAATTAGAGAAGGTTGCTAGATGTATGCAAGGAAGGACTGAAGAGCATAACTAGCATTAACTTTCTCAACAACTTGTAACCACAATATCACAACACAAATCAAACTTATAAACATCATACAGAATCGAATAAACAGTCTTGCTTAGCCTAGTATAATTATTAAGCCCAGTTGTATTACCCGTCCATGGAAAGGGGAAAAAGGAAGTTGCTGTGCAGATCGCAGTTTTGTGTCGTTTTGCAAGTCTGTGGCTCTTGCCTTGGTGATTCTGTTGAGCTGTGTAGCTCAGTTGCTGGTTGAAGTTTTCCTGCAGGACATCGCATCGCTGCTAGGAGGGTTGGTAGAGCTTGGAGTATGAGGAGGTTTCCTTGGTGAGATGAGCTGGAAGCTGCACCTTTGTGCTCCTCTCGAAGAGTTGGATGGAAAAAGAGGATGTGAGCTGGAGAAGAGGCTCGACAGCCTTCCCTCCTGTGGAAGGATTGTAGGAAGAGGCAGAAGAGGGGGAGACCAGGCCTTATATTGGCCCGGTGACCTCACAGGTCATGGGGTCCAGAGTGACCAATGGGAGTTGAAACCTGTGTCCCTGGGGGGGTTTTCACACCTCTGTGTGACGTTGATGCCCTCTGGGAGACTGAGTTCCTTGCTCTGGTTTTTGATGGCCCCTGGGAGACTGAGTCCTGGGGGAACATGCGGCTTCAGGCTTTTGACTGAACATGTGATACCGAAGTGTTGTCTCACAAAAAACCAGGTCCCAACATCCCCCCTTCGTTCTCAGGATCGCATCTGACGTGGGTTCCTGAGGGCGAACTTGAACATGTTTAGTCCAAAGCTGGAAAAGTCAATTGTCAGTTCATTTGGATTGTAACATCTGGGCATTTGTGTATACTATCTAGTTTGGCTAAGCAAGATTCAAATTAGACAAATACTTCAGATTACAATGACAGTACAATATGAATAACCTGTGCTCTTCACTAGGTTAGGGAGAAAAAGGAACAATTAGACATTGTAAATTGTAAGATAAGATGTAGAGAGAGTGGCACGTACAATGATAAGGTCATTTTTGGAATGTCCAAGAGTTTTGTTCACTCCTTGGATCCTACTCAATGTAGTACTCAGTCTGATCTGTTAGACTTAACAATTTTAATCTTCAGCAGGTTTTTCTGCGGAAGGTTGTCATAATTAAAGTCTCAAAATCCAAATGACTGTATCATTGTTTCTGTAATAATATGCTAATGTCCTAACATGTGTGGTATGGACTTCATTATTATGAAATGAAAAGTAGTCGATCCAAACATATTTACAAAGTTGGCAGTGGTATATAAGTTCAATCAGAATTTAGGTTTTGAAGTTTGCTGCTGTTGCTAACAAAACAGTTTTCCTATTAACTGCAAGAAACTTAATACTGACTGTCAGTACAGGGGTTCACTGTGTTGGTTATGGCTGTGAGAAACGAGCTCTGGATCGCCTGTGTCGTGGCTCAGGGCCGTAACGCTCTGGGGAGCCAGAGTCCAAGAGGACTTCAGAGGCGCTGTCACTGTGTGCTCGGTCATAACCATATTTTAAACTGTACTCAGAGACGCTGTCGTCATCTTCTGAGTAGTGGTAAGTTGTCTGGGCCAGAATTTCAGAGTATGGTTTCCTACAGCTTCTACTGTGGGAATGCCTATCTCTGGGAAGTGGGTGGACATGGCGGATACGCTCAGTGTCCCTACGCTGCCTGTTGTCACCCCCCTTCGTTTTGTTTTGAGGGTGAAGTTTTGAGGCGGCGGATAAATTTGACACCGTGCTGTTTGTTTTGACGGGCTCGGTTGCACCTACTGTAGCCTTGAAAGTGACAACAGTTTCCCAAGCCACCTGTGTCATCTTCCTGATCTGCTGCATTGAAGGTTTTCCTTGCTGTGTCATCAGTACAACATGTGTGCGTATACATGGATGTAAGTTACGTAAGAACAAGGCCTTGAAGGTGGGATTTTCTTCTAGGCCTGGTGCGTTCTTTCCCTGAAAATAAACATGCCTCAAACGTCGAAAAATAATCTTTGGGATTTTCGCGACGTGAATGTTTAATTTGGGATGCTGTAACGATGGATGTTATCTCGTCAGCAGTAGAAGAGAATTCCTCGACTAGTGCTTGACGGAGCTCTGTGTAGTTACTTGTGACACTCGAAGGAAGTGACTGAATAAACTTGTGAACAGCTGTAGAGCTGGTTTTTAACACGAGTCTAACCTTCTCTCTTGCTGTTGCATTTGGCACATCACTTAAGCTGAGATCTAGTTCTCTAAAGTAATTATCAATATTGTTATCACAGTTGTCTGGATCAAATTGTTCAATATCTTTAGCTAGAAACTCAAGCAAATCAAAGCACGGACACTGTGAGGTCCGGGCACGTGCATCACCTGCTACAGGTCTCTCTGGTTGAGGGGGAGGTGCTAAAACATCTTCAAATGTTGAAGTCCCCCCTTTGGAGAGTTGTGCACGGAAAAATGTGTCATGCATCAGTGGACGAGAAGTATATGAGGCAAAATGTGTTCTTGAGGGTAAACTACATATGTCATCAATGTCAGTGTCAGAGTCAGAGAGATGGGAAGTTAGGAAGCTGTTTCCTCTTCCTGTCAGTGGAGGATCAGGAGGTGACTTAATTCCCAAAGACTTCGGGTCGGATGGGATTCTGTCCCATCTTGGGAGTGAAGAGGGAGTTAACCGTACACTATCGGAGGAGTGTGAATCGGAAATAACCAGAATCACATTGGTTCAAAAACTGATGTGAGGCAGGGCCTTCTAATCTAAGTTTTAACAATTCCTCCTTGTGTGAAATGAGATCTGACTCTGCTGAGTGCAGGTCTTCTAAATAGTGCAGGGCTTTCTTACTAGCAGTTTGAACCTCCTCGAAAAGAAAAGCATTTTGCGCTCTTAGGGCATTTACCTCCTGTTCCATGGCTGCTTTGCTCTGACAGGCAAGGTTGATTTGCCTGTGGAAATTTAAAATCATACATCTCAACAATGGACCCTTTGATGCTGTTTGTGCATCACACCTGTCGTTAAGTAGAGAATCTATTTCTTTATTACACTCACTGAAGTTCAACTTGCTGATGAATTCAGGATAGCCAGGGGTCAGGCTCTGTGCTATGGAAGAAACAAATTGTTCTACACAGGGGTTCTCCATTGTTGGGTCTGAAATTGAAATTTTAGATTTACAAGTTTATAAATCAAAAAGCAGTGTGGTTGGCTTTGGTGTTGCACTGGCAGACACCTTGTAGTGTGGATTTGATTGTACACTAGCCTAACCAAAACTATGGTGGGTAAAACAGTTCACCAAACTTTTAATCACTAACTGATATGCAGGGCAGTAACAGTTAGAGGTTCTATAAATTCACAGGGCTGGAAGCACGCTGTGGCTCTTTCTCAGGTTCTCTTAATCCAACTTGGGCTGATATGCTAGGCAGTAACAGCCAGGTACAAGCTCTGTTACATAGGGCCGGTGGCACGCTATGTCTTAATTCAAAAGCACTTAACAGTTACAGAAAAATTCACAGCTTGACCAGTTAACATTGAATATGTGATATTCAAATGTTAAAAGAAATTCTTAAAATTTCAACAACGAATATTCAACTGGAGTTATTAGCAACGATAGCAATCTTTTAGCGTAACACTATGAGGACCTAAAATGGTAGTTATGAATAATTAATTATTAATAAACATTTAATTTATGAATAAATTAAATTTCACCACAATGCACTTGTATTACTGTTTGTAAATACGGTTGAATGTCTACTCCGGTGGCAGACTAGTGGAATTGAATTCAAACCTTTGGCTTGACTGAAAATTCCACTTATTTCTGGCGTTGGCCAAAAATGAAAACAAATGAATATTGCATAATTATGAATTTTTTCAACTGTACTCTGCCTCACGCGGGGCACCATTTATGTTGTGCCATAATGCATTAAACGTGATACCATAAAATGGTGTGCATTCAATAAATTTCGTTATCAAAATAAAATATTAAATATTAATATTTTATTATTAATATTAAATAATAACTTTAATTGATTAAAGTTACCTCGGGGCACCACCCTTCAAAGGAAGAGAAAAGATAGCCAATTTATTGATTAAGTCTCATAAAGGTACTAACTACAAATTTGGAACTCTGATTAACAATTGACAGTGTAGAGGTTGGCAAAATTCACTTATGCAACATTAATGACAAAACATTTGTGAAAGAAAAACATTTATTATGAATATAATAAAGTATAAAAACACAAATTACTAATGGTGTACTTACTAAACAAAGACAGGTATGTGAGTATGCATGTGTGTGTGTCTGTGTGAGTCAGCATGCTCTCAAAATGGCGGCTGGCCAATTGAATATAACACCCTCCCCCCTATTGGAATGTTTACGACCTGTAGAGCTAATGAGGTGAAGAGTTATGCGTGTGCCAAATTAGAGAAGGTTGCTAGATGTATGCAAGGAAGGACTGAAGAGCATAACTAGCATTAACTTTCTCAACAACTTGTAACCACAATATCACAACACAAATCAAACTTATAAACATCATACAGAATCGAATAAACAGTCTTGCTTAGCCTAGTATAATTATCAAGCCCAGTTGTATTACCCGTCCGTGGAAAGGGGAAAAAGGAAGTTGCTGTGCAGTTCGCAGTTTTGTGTCGTTTTGCAAGTCTGTGGCTCTTGCCTTGGTGATTCTGTTTAGCTGTGTAGCTCAGTTGCTGGTTGAAGTTTTCCTGCAGGACATCGCATCGCTGCTAGGAGGGTTGGTAGAGCTTGGAGTATGAGGAGGTTTCCTTGGTGAGATGAGCTGGAAGCTGGACCTTTGTGCTCCTCTAAGAGTTGGATGGAAAAAGAGGATGTGAGCTGGAGAAGAGGCTCGACAGCCTTCCCTCCTGTGGAAGGATTGTTGGAAGAGGCAGAAGAGACAGAAGAGGGGGAGACCAGGCCTTATATTGGTTGATGCCCTCTGGGAGACTGAGTTCCTTGCTCTGGTTTTTGATGGCCCCTGGGAGACTGAGTCCTGGGGGAACATGCGGCTTCAGGCTTTTGACTGACCATGTGATACCGAAGTGTTGTCTCACAAAAAACCAGGTCCCAACAGTACAGATCAGCAGCAGCATGGTACATTGTCTACTATGACAATATCGTATTAAAAGTTAACCCCCAAAAGTTGCAAAAAAATTATGCAGCAAGTGTAATATTAACTTTGAATAGCAGGATGTACAAGGACCCATAGTGTCTGGGTATTTAGATGTTGTTTGTAAGACAGAGAATATTTTTAAGGATGGAAAAACCTTCTTACTAGTATTTTGAGACATGAAGGTAGAACAGAAACGGTCAAAGAATTAGAGCAGGCGGACAGGTGTGAACTTTTACGTCGCAATCCTGTCACTGCGGCGAAACTGTTTGATTTTTGGTGGCATTGTTTTTTGAGGGAGGTTTTGATGTCTCCATGTTATCCAATCGGTAAAATAAAAGACTCTTTCTATCATGTGGAATTCCAACAATGTGGCTCAGCACATGTTCATAGCTTGTTTTGGATAGAGCAGTGGCAACCTTTACTATCAAAAGAGCCATTTTGCCCCCTCTTCCCCCAAATAAAATTTGTCTGGAGCCGCAAAACATATTTGATAACACAGCTTATAAAGTGTTATATATAGTTATACTGTATATATTAAAACTATAGTTGCATTCATGAAATTATAGAACGACAATAAAGAAAACTGTTGACATTTTATTGCTATTTTTAACTGTTACAACAAAGGAAAACACCAAACTCTTATGAAGAGGAGAACAAAAGACACTGGCATGTGGAGGCCTACTTTGAAATAAATTAAACACAGAACTATGCAGGTGTAACAGTGTAAATAATTCACTTGTGTTTATTGTTAAATTCCTCTTAAACTTGGGACTGCAACCATACTTTTACTGTATGGGTTTTATTTTGAAAACCCACAGCGGAAGTTCGTGTTGTACTAAATGCGCCGCATTTTGCTTATCTCTCAGTAGCAAACAGTGTTGACAACTTGGCGACTTTCTCGCTAAATCTGGCGACTTTCCAACTCCTCTTGGTGACTTTTTTTGTCAAAAGCGACTAGCGACAAATCTAGCGACTTTTTCTGGTGTTACTGGAGACTTTCCTGGTGTTTTGGAGACTCTAACGTGAAAGCACGTATCGTTCTGCAGTTGCTGTCCTCAACGAGCAGCGGGTGCTGCCGTGAGCCCCTCCGCCGGCCCAAAGCACTCACAGGCGGCCAGTCTCACAGGAGCCTCGCGCAGCTGTCCCAACTGCAGTCAGAGCAGAGCGGAGACCCGCGCTCCGCGTCCTCCACACTGCAAATGAATTGCGCATGCGCAAAGCCACCGCTGATCCCGCCCAGTCTTACAGAGCGGGATGTAAACGTCAATGTTTCTTCACTGACACACTAAAATAAATCACTGCATTTGACTCACACAGCCTCAGTCACTTACTCACCTCGTCCACTGTGTGTGTGCCTCTCTGTGACATAAGCTAAACATCTAGCTAGCTAGCTCATCATGTCTCAGTCTAAACTGTACGCTCAAAAATACAGAAAGGAGTGGGAATCAAACCCTGAATTCAAAGGCTGGTTGAAGCCGTTTATTGGAGATGATACACGGGCATACTGCCTGTATTGTAAGGCTGATTTCTATGCCAAACTTTGTGATATAAGAAAACACATGACAACTCAAAAACATACTCAAAAGGCAAAGCCTTATAACAGTAAACTAAACCAAACTTAAGAAAACTTTAATAAAATAAAAACGTACAAAAAAAACCTAAGTAACTCTGCCAGAGTGTCTCTTTTGGGTCACTTTGCCGGTCCCAAGCCCGGATAAAGGAGGAGGGTTGGACGTAGAGCTAGCAATTCCACCCCACATAAGTCTTGATAAAATTTGATATTCTAACATTTAACAATACAGGACCAAATTGATTTGTGTAATGTGGGTCTAGACAAAGCATTCAAGTCATGAAGTTATTTTGAGAAGTGATGGCCTATTTCAATGGCAAAATAAAAAATAAAAAGAACAAGAATCAACAGAAGAAAGCTCATTTGTAGTTCTAAACATATCTAGGGTGTTTTTTACTCACCTTTTGTGTCTCCCACGACGTTATTCCTCTCTCCTACAGCGTCCATTACAATTATGCAAATTATTGCCAAATTATTGTCATACGATGACGTCATTTAGCGACTTCTAGCTCTTAGGACAGCCAATAGCTACTTTCCTTACTGAGGAGTTGGCAACACTGGTAGCAAACGATCTCACGCTGTGGGTAAGTTGCCGCTCTGTTCGCTCGGACAAAAACTAAGTAATTACTGTAAGCTACGTTTCATATGATGTGTAAAATCAACTCAACGGAGTGTACGTGACATGTATGTGTACTAATATGGAACTCTCCTTTGTAGTTCAAGCGGGAACAGACTCAATCAACTTTTCAGTAATTCACAACTGTGGTTGTGTGTTTGTCCCATGTATTGCAGGTATGTTTATTAAGAGTTGTTAAATATTTTATTGAAGTGTAGCTTGCTAGTTAAACTGGCTGAAGTTAATGTGCATTTCAGATGTTATATTTAGTTGTCACCACAAGATGGCAGCATTGCCTTCATTTCGGTGCTGTTATTACAAAAAAGATCTTTGGCCTGTGTGAATATTCTTATTCAATGTGTAATGTAATATGAGCTATTTTTAGATACTGTCAGTATAAAAGTGAGAGCAGGTCAGACTGGAGTAGGACACAGAAACTGAAGCTCCGTACAAACCAACTGCAGCTTCTGCTCTGATCAAGAAGCTGCGGCGCTGATCTCTGAGCAGCTGTGACCAGAGAAACTGTATTTCACTGTTTCCAGTGTTAAGAAGCTTCACGTGAAAGAGCTCTGATCTCACTGTGTGTATCTCTCTGAGCGAGTGAGCGGGGGCGGAGGGGCGGCGCCCCGGGGCCTGTGTGTGTGAGTGCGGTATCTGGGAGCACACACACACAAACACTCGCCCGCTCCAGGTATTTCATGATATCCTGATACGATGATGATTTAAAAAATGAACGTGAACGTGACGTTCACTCACGTTCATCGTGACGTTCACTCACGTTCATCATATGAAAACGGATTCATTAAGTTCACAGTTCGCGCAAAATATGCGCGACATGCAGAACACTGTACAGGGAGCCACTGCAGAGGGGCTGAAGAGCCTCATGCGGCTCCAGAGCCGCGGGTTGCCGACCCCTGGGATAGAGGATGCGCCTGTCATTGACAAAAACACAGATGAGGAAGTAGTTGAATTCATTGATAAGTATGTGACGTGTGAATTACCGTCACAGGATGAGACATTATTAGAGATTGTTACATCTGTGAAAGCGACATTCCAACTTGTGTAAAAAGTGTTGTTTCAGTTTTCCTAGGGCGCCATCTGCCAAAACATTTATATACCTTAGCATGCAGATGATGGAAAAAAGACTTGTACATGTCAGGTAAATAGGTTGGAATCTTGTGCACACAAGAATCAGGGGATGTCTGATATGATGATAAAGGAGATTGCAGTGAAAATCCTAGCTGAGGTTAAGGAGGCTATTTTTGATGGGAAAGCTGATGATGAAACCGTAGAACAGTTGTTTGAGCGTTTAGGTATAAATCAAATACTTTTTCAAGCTGCATTTAATCGTTGTGGTAGGAAAACAGGTGGTTTTGAAAAGGCAGGTTAATGCGATTTGGATAAATCAGTACAGCAAAGCACTGATAAAATTATGGAATGCTAATATTGACCTCCAATTTGTTTGTGACGTATATGCTTGTGTTGTGTACATAATTTCGTATATTTCTAAAGGAGAAAGAGAGATGGGACTATTGTTCGGAAATGCGCAAAGGGAAGCTGCCAAGGAGGGAAATGTTAGTGCAAAAGATGCATTAAAAAAAATCTAGGGAGTGTGTATATACACAACAGAGATGTGTGTGCTCAGGAGACTTTATATAGGTTAACACATATGCATCTGAAGGAATGTTCAAGGAAAGTTGTATTTGTGCCAGTAGGGGATAATGTAATTAATATGAGTTTGCCTTTAAGTGTTTTTAAACAGAAGGCATCATCAAAGGACCTTACCACAGAAGAGATTTGGATGACTCGCTTGGTTGAAAGATATAAGAAAAGGCCAAAAGATAGTGCTTTTAATGATATGTGTATGGCAACATTTGCGTCGGAGTATCGTGTTTTGTCTAAGAATGAAATGTCTCCAAATAGAATAGCACTGAGTAATGATTGTCGGTTTATTTTGAGAAGAACACGAACAGAACCGGCAGTTGTTCGTTATGTGCGGTTTTCGGAGACAAAGAGTCAAGAGTTGTTTTATCACATTATTCTGCAATTGTTTTTGCCTTATTGGAATGATGTGCAGCTAAGACCAGAAGGTTTTGTGACATTTGAGCAGTATTAAAGTAGTGGTCATGTGACATAAGATGATGGATTGGTGCATTTAGTTAAGTCAGTTGTTGATGAAAATAGAAGGAAATTTGAAATGGAATAAGATGAGTTTGATAACATCCAAAACACAATTGATAGGGATGGTATTTTAGAAGATGCCTGGTGCGAATTGTGCCCAGAGCAAGAATTGGATCGTTTAGAGAGTGAACAGCAGAGATGATAATCAAGTAGTGGATGAGCATGTCGATATTATTCCAGATTTAGCAGCGAGTAGGGAGCAAGTAGCACATTTGGAAGAGAGAAATAATGTCATGTGCAGAAACGATGGTGTGGCTTTAATACGATCTCTGAATGAGACACAGATGTGTATTTTTTATCAGATTAGGCAGTGGTGCTTAGATAAGGTAATGGGGAAAAAGCCAGACCCATTACATGTTTTCATTACAGGTGGTGCAGGTACAGGTAAAAGCCATATAATAAAGGCTATTCAGTATGAAGCAATGAGGTTAATGTTGACAGTGTCTCGTCATCCGGACAACATTTGTGTTTTGTTAACAGCTCCTACCGGGATAGCTGCCCACAATTTACATGCTAGTAACATTCACAGTGCCTTAAGCATTGAGAAGGATGTTCGCTTACCATACATACCTTTAGGTGAAGAAAATGTGAACTCGTTGCGCGCTAAATACAGTAGTTTTTGTTTGATTTTCTAGAGTTTATGAGACACATGTTTAAACCTGCAACAGACGTAACGTGACGCGCAGTCAGGACATCAGGGTAAAAGTGACCGGAACGATCCGGAGTTATGATCCCACATCGTCGATTAATAACTAAATAGGGACAGAGAGTTGAACACACACACTCACTCACTCACGGAGACAGAAGAGTTCTTCCCGCAGATTACGACTTAACGCAGTGTTTTAACTTCATTGTTGCAGAAAAAGTGATGCCCCCTTTATCCAGGAGCATAAATATGAATTCAGCAGGTTATTATAGGGATGATGAGGGTGTCAATTTCAAAGTTATTTAATACATTTGGTCAATGCATTAGTGAATTAAATTATTGTTGTCTATCTACTATTTTTATTTTAATATACTATGCATTATACACTATACATTTTCTAGGACAGCCAAGCCTTCATCATTTGTGCATACGCATGGTCTGAGGAAGTTCTAAATTAGTTTGCAGAGTACAAAAAAATTTAGGTTAGAACATATTGATGAATCCCTGATTCATGCATCAAATGTTTGCACGCACGGTTTAAGCACAGATGTGTGCGTACTCACTGTTTATGAATGAGGCCCATTGAGATTTTGAAACGTTGTAAACAAGTAAATGAGCATATTAATGTCCAGCTTGTAAATACTGAAGATGTTGAGATAGAGGCTCAAGATTTTGTATATTGTAAGAAAACAGGCAAGTTGAAGTTGATAAGTGGGCATCATACGTGAATACAGAATACGTGTTTGGATGAAACAATGGCTTTGGGGAAAGATGGAAAGAGTTATGATTTGTAAGAATGTACGGGTAGCAGACGGCTTGGTAAATGGAGTATGTGGCACTGTTACACATATAGTTTACTCGAGTAACAATAATACATTTCCTGCTATGTGTATGTCAGGTTTGATGACAATGAAGTCGGTGCAGAGAAAAGGAAACGCTGTGCGTATTCTGTAGCAGTTGAAATGGGTTCTACTGGTATTCAACCAGAGGAAGAAAGGGTTACCAATTAGGGTGGAATGCACCGGCAATTTCCACTGAAACTTGCTTGGGCTTAAGTACAGGGTATTATTATTGATGAGGCTGTAGTGTCTCTCACAAAAATCTTTGCACCTGGACAGGCATATAGTGGCATTAAGCCATGTTAGAAGTTTATCAGGGTTGGTGATTCAGGATTTTGAAGACAGGGTTATATATTGCAAGGATGATGTTAAAGCTGCAATTGAAAAAATGCCTCCCTTCTTTGTCGAAAATATTATAAGACAAAAATGTACACAATAGTTTCACGATGTTTTTGTTGAATGTGCAAAATTTAAGTCGACATGTTGCATCAGTTGTTGAGTGTGCTGTGAGTGCATAGCCTTTGATTACATCTGTTCAGTCCCAGTATGTGCATGTTGTTCTGTGTTATATTTTGTGAATGTCTTTGCATGATTTGGTTTTGATAACAATTATATTATATGCACGTTTGCTAAGTTCTTGCATGTGAATGCATTGTGTTGGGGGAAAAAAACTGCATTGCAACAGCATTCATAACTGAAGCATGTACTGAAATACAATTGTCATATTGAAAACTTAAATTAATAATTGTTCAATGTCCAAATTGAAAAAGTATGAAATGCTTTCATTTATATGCTATGTAGTTTTATAGTGTTTAGATTATATAATTATATTCATATTTTCCACACTAGTTCTTGCATGTCGTTTTAATGTGTTAAAAGGTTTTTTTTCCTGCATCACAACAGCATTTTCTAACATTTATTGACTAACAATTATCTCATATTTAAAACTGCACTAAGCATGCAGCTAAATCTGTTGAACCAAATTTTGTACATTTATTGTAATAAAAAATGTTTACACAGAAATGCAGGTTTTGCTTTACCTTGTTTGTAGTGTCAAAAGGCAAAAGATTCCGGATGGAATTCCCAGTCTACTGGAGACAGGGTTCGATTGCCTGCGGTGTCTTGACTTGGCATTTACACGAAAGGGCATTGTATTTTTACTGAGTTAACTAATTACTGTAACTTACTGAACATAATAATGTTTTTTACTAAATAAATTCAGCAATAAAGGTAGTTTATTAGTTACAAATACAATGTACACTGTCATATTAAATGCATAATAAAATGAAGTGTCTTTGTGCTTTGCGAGCAGCAGAGCATTTCTCTAATCCTATGTTCTTTTTCTTCCCTCATGTCCATTTCTCCTTCCCTCTCTTGCTAGCTCTCTCTGTCTTCATGGGGGCAGGTCTTCATGGTGATGAGGTCGTATACCTTGGGTCTGGGGTTGTTCAACGTCAACCTGAATCATCATTTTTTATATATATATATATATATATATGGGGTTGTTTTTTATTAGTTAAATAGCAGAGGGTGTCAATTGTAAATCTTACTGAGGCAAATGTGATTTAGGTTGTCAGATGTCCTGTATCTACATTCTGTAGATTGATTTGGTACTACACAAGTGTAAGGTTTTCATCCAAATTTGTGTTGTAAGTGATGTATTATGTGATTTTTTTTTTTTTCTTAAAAAAATGTATACATATAAATATACTATAAACCCCACTGAGGCAAATGTAAAATTTGATTGATTGACTTGATAATGGATGAAGTATTTCAATTACTTAAGCGTTATGTGGTCAAATGACTATTTCATGTATAATAATATATACAAAATCATGTGAAATGAATGTGATTGTTGAATTAACAACCAGAAGTATGAATTGAAGGACACTCCTTTTGTTTACTAAAACTGACTTTCCTGTAGGTGGCATCGTGAGGTTAAGTCAATATACATTTCTGTGTAGATGTCATCAGAAGTATGGAGTAGATTTGACCATGTATGTACGAGATACAACAACTTACTGTTTCATGGGGAATCAGTAGGTGGTGCTATGACCCAGAGTTATTTTTGACACATTGAGCTGTTTAATCCAGGATTCTGATCATAGGTGAGTATTTTGGTGCTGATTGGACAATGCATAGTGGAGTTAAAAAAAACGTCCTGTTTCACAGTGAATCAGTGGGTGGCGCTATTACTGTCACTACATATAAACTAATAGATCTGTTCAGGTCGGGGCTCTGATGAAGCCTGAGAAATTTGGGACTGATTGGACAATGCATAGTTGAGTTACAACAGCTTAATTTTCACACTGATCCGTAGGTGGCGCTATCACTATTCCTACATACAGATTAATAGATCTCTTCAGGCCGGGACTCTGATCATAGGTGAGTATTTTGGTGCTGATTGGACAACGCACAGTGGAGTTTAAAAAAATAACTTCCTGTTTCATGGCAGATCAGTAGGTGGCGTGATGACCCTCAGTTAATATTGACATATGGAGCCGTTCAGGCCGTATTTTGGGGATGATTGGACAATGCACAGTGGAGTTAAAACTTACTGTTTCATTGTGAATCAGTAGTTGACGCTATCACTGTCACGACATATAGACTAATGGATCTGTTCAGGTCGGGGCTCTGATGAAGCCTGACAAATTTGGGGCTGATTGGACAATTTGTGACGTACATAACATCCAAGAGATTTTTTAGTTCGTTATGAAAAGACACGTCCCTACCGATTTTTTTACATGTCTGTCAATCGTGGTGCCTGGGCTGCACTTTAGGGGCACTATTCAGCTATTTTGCCACGCACATTTCTTAAAACCATATGAATGTCTTCAGGGAGGGGCTGTTGTTACACAAATGTAGTTTGAGGGAGATTAAAGAACGGAAACTGAAGTTACAGCAATTTCACGTGTCATGACTTGTTGAAATTTGACGCCACGCCACTAACATGGCGTTTTGACGAAAACTCAGTTTCCATATTCCTACATCATTAATATTTTGAGACCCTTCTGACAGAGTTTGACATGGTTGCGGTTAATGGACGAGGAGGAATTAATCGTAAAGTGTAAGACGTGCAAAAAAGAAGACATTTCCTGTTGCCACCAGGGGTGATAGTTTTAATCTCAATCGTCTGGTCATGATACACGTGTACCAATTTTCGTGAAGATCGGTGAAAGCAAACTCAGGGGCTTTGTTCTGTTCAGCCATTTTGCCATGCCCATTTAAAATTACTCCAGAATATGTAAATTTTCACCACTTTTGAAGTTTCTGAAAAGTTTTATGAGTTTTCGAGTATGTTTAAGCCCTCAAAAAGGCAATTCATTTGCCCGATAAATTATAATCATTTCAATAGGGTCGGTGCTCTGGCCCTTAAAAATCGGACCAATTTCAATAGGAAAAAAGTGTCAGCTAAATGAAATGTAATGTAAAGTAATGTAATAGGGCCTTCGCACTATCGGTGTCCCAGCCCTAATAATAATCATATCAATTACCAAGACACTTAATTATAACAACCAGTCTGACGGAGCTTAAATATGAACGTTACTCAACTGTTCCTGGGCTCTCTCTCCCCTATTTTTCTCCACCCACCCCAACCAGACGTTGCAGATGGCTGCCCAGAGCATCCAAATAAAAGGGAGGTTTTTTTCACCCCGCAGTCACCAAGTGCTTGCTCATTGTTGAAAATGTAGGGTTTATATATAATATTGTAAGGTTGTATCCTTACTATATAAAGTGCCTTGAGATATTGCATTTTGTAATGTGTCCATTTTAGTTTGTCTTTATCTGGAACACTTAGTTCCACTGTGTTGCAGTCATAGACTGGCTGCAGTCTCTAATAGCAGAGCTGCTCTGGCGTTGCTGGCAAGTTTTCTCTATGAAACACAGAAGGAACTTGTTCTTGTCTATTGATTGCTGTTTGGAGTTAACCTAAAGTTCAAAAAGCCATGCTTTGCTTGGTACTGAAGTGGCACTGATGGTTCTTTTGTTTGGAAGATGTCTCTGTTATTGCCTTGCATGGCCTCTGGTTTGTAAAAGCCAGCCACTTCTTTTCAGGTGTGGTGATCCTCATGTGTTTGGTTATTAAATATCCTCTGTTCAGCTCTGTCTGCAACAGACTGGAGCTGCACATTTTAAAATAAGTTACTACATATATTCTATTCTATATTACAGGAGTATATCTTGTCAGCTGTGACAGACAATGCATACTTCAATTGTTGTTTTTCTGAGAAATAATCCTATTAATATTGTTCAGTAACTTAGGAACCACCTCCCATGCCAACATGAGCTCCCTCATGGACATAACAGAAATTGACTGGATTGATCATGCCACTGCACTTTGTAAGAAGGGTAAGAGCAGACTGTGTCTGCTCAGGAGACTGAGGTGTTTTGAAGTAAAGGGGGTACTCCTGAAGACCCTTTCTTACTCTGTGGAAGCATTAGCAATCTTCTTTGGTGTGGTTGGGGCAGCAGCATCTCAACTGCCGACAGCTGGATAGACAGACTAGGAGGGCCAGCTCAGTCCTAGGATTCCCCCTTGACCCAGTGGATGTGGGACAAAGGAGAATGATGGCAAAGCTGTCCATCTCTGACGGAGAACCAGTTTCATCCCCTGCAGGACACCATCACAGCACTGGGCAGCTTCTTCAGCGACAGACTGATCCACCCAAAGTGTCTTAAGGAGGAGTATCGCAGGTTGTTTCTTTCTGTAACAGTTAAGACTGTACAACCAGCACTGCTACCAGTAGACGATGCAACAAATTAGTGGACTGCACTTAAGACTCAGGTGTCACCAACTGTGCAATATTAATTTCTGCCTTTGCAATTCGTTTCACTGTACATATTCTCATACTGTACATATTCTGTTTAAACTGTATATATTATTTCTTTACCATTTATATATTTGATATTTTCTTGCATTTGTATATATAGCATGTTTACTTATTGCTTTACTAATGTCTATTGTTTGAGTGTGCTCTTTGATAATGTAACACTGCAAATTTCCCCGTTTTGGGACATCTTTACATACCTCAAAGTGTGACTCTTGCTGCCAAACTGTAAAACTGTCAAAAGTTACAGAACTGTTTGTTTTATTTAGTCCTGTTGGCAGCTCCTCTACATGTGCTGTACCTTGAATCACTGTGACAAAAGACAGGAGGCACAATGTTGGATATATAGCATAGTTTTACTTTCACTTTTTTCATTACACAGTAAATTTTTTAATTCTAACACAGGTATTAGAGAGGTTCTTAACACCGATACATGAAGCTGTATTAGCAAGTTGATACTGCATAGACACAGACACACACACACGTCTAACTCACATACACACGCTCACAAAATGACTATTTTCCACTACAAGTTGAATGTCCTGTGATTTCCAAGCAGCCACAGAATGGAATGTGACCATGTATTAGAAACAGCTTTAGGCTTTTTTAAAATGTGCTAACAACTAGCTCACACATGCACACACACACACCAAGTCACTGGTAGTTGTCATGGGCATCTTTAAGTCTTCATCCTTTGAGTCTTCATCCTTCACACATCAATTTAAAGATTTTGTGGTTGCTTAACATCTTTGTTGTCTAAACATTTACTGCAGTGGTTGTGTACACATCTGACTGGTTGCATTGATCTATTTTCTATATGCGTGGCTGGAGATAATATGAATCTGTGTGTGTACCAGTGATGTCGCTGTCATAAATTATGCTATAGATTCAGCTCCTGCACCCTCTGTAAAGATTATAAAGCCGTGCTATATAGTAATAGCGTCCTCTGTAGCCATGATTTTGTTCCTGTTTGGGTCTATCTTCTCCACATTCCCAGCTTCTGATTCAGAAACTTGGGGAAGCAGCTGTGCACTGCTCCTTATCAGAGGCGGGGAACTTACACAGGCTTACATTTGTTAAACAATTAGTTAGTCTTTAGACAAGCCACAAGATTTAGGTTTACTCATACATGTGTTCAAAATGGGTGTTCCAGTTTTACGAGACAAAAGATAACAGTGATAAGAACCCTGTGGTTGGATTGTCAAGTTTATGTCTGATAAATGTCCTCACTTCCATGCAGACACAGACTAAAACACTCAGACACTTCCCTAATTTTTTCAATGTCAAGCACCCAAAACCATTTCCCAGGCAATAGATGAGACAGACTCAAACCGGTTCTCAAATCTGTTTTAACACTGCAGGTTTTATCCCTGTACCAGTCATCTACAGTGTCCAATCTGTGCCACCGCTTTCCTTGGATGGCTTGGGTTAGAGAACCACAGGCCTTCTTAAAAAGAATAATGGAAATGTCTCAGAAAGCAGTAAAGTAATCTGCTAGCACATATTATAAACAAATCAACAACATCAATCAGTGAGAGTACTAGTTTAATGAAATTATCATTACAGGACTTCTGGTCAGAAAATGTCAAGCTCATGCTGGAATGGATCAAAACAACTTAAAGACATCTTGACTGGGAATGCTAGACAGAAATGAGCTGATCTGTGCTGCAGAGATTAGAGAACTGATTTCATTAGTTGGTCCCACCAGAACCATGAGACATGGAGAGTTTATACTAGTGTGTTATGTGTATGTGTGTGTGTGGGACGAGTGCATGTGTGCGATTAAAAGCCTCTCCCTTTTTACTTCACGGAATGTCAGCATCAGTGTTAAAGTGCAGGGAGGATGAAGCAGACCCCAGCACAACCATGACGCACACGCACGCACACGCACACGCACACACACACACACACACACACACAACGCATATTTGTCTCTATAGTTATGAGGACACTCATTGGCATAACACATTCCCTTGCCCATTACCTTAACCATCACAACTAAATGCTTAACCCTAACCTAAACCTAATTGTAACCCAAATCAGATAACCAAGTCTTAACCCTCAAAAAGCCCTTTAATTTGTGAGGACCAGCCAAAATGTCCTCACAAAGTCAAAATGTCCTCACAACGTTGGCATTGAACCAAAATTGTCCCTCCTAACTATAGATAGACATACGCGTGCACACACACACACACACACACACACACACACACACACACACACACACACACACACACACACACACACACACACACACACACACACACACACACACACACACACACACACACACACACACACAAAACAAGAATGTAGCATCATGTTAATACACAAGTTAAGGATTAACTGGAATCAGAATCTGGGACAAAAATAACAATAATAATGTTGCCGTTGCTGCTTAGCAGTGGCTGCTTTTTCCCTTATGTCAGTTACACATTTTGTACTTAACGATTCTTTGTTGAAGGGAGGAGGAGAGGTGTGGCAGCAGGGCTCAAGAGAGAGGTCGCTGGTGGGGATGATGGGAGCACTGGTCATGGTAGAAGTGTGAAAACTAGAACTGATGGGCCAGCAGCTCGCAGAGACGCATGGACACAGAGTCCTTGCTGCAGCGCAGAGTCAGACGGTACATCTGCAGACAGACACACACACACACACACACACACACACGTTGTGAGAGTTATTCAATCACGGCAAATAATATAAGTCTAATTGTAACAAATACATAATAGAGCACAGTAGGTCTGACCATCTTCCTCTATAATCCCATTCCTTAATATTTTTAATATTCAAATAATATTCAGATTTTTAATAGAATTAAAACCTCACAGCAAAATAGACAGCAAAAATAATCTGATGACAATCCTTTTAACATCATATAAGCAACAGTACATCTTTAAATTAATCAATAAATCAATACATTTTAATTTGCATAGGCCATATTCACAAATCACAGTTTGTCTTATAGGGCTAAGGTGTGGCCCTTAGTTCTCAGTTAGAGTAAGGAGAAACTACAGAGCAACCCACAATAAACAGGGTGGAAAATACATGGAACCCAATGAGAGCCACATGAGAGGTATCTCTCTCCCAGGACGGACAGAAGTGAAGAATAATATATATAATGTATATATATCATACAACATTGATGAGAAAGGGCAGTGTCTAACATAAATGGTGAGGTGGATCATGTTTCATGAGAGGTGCAATGTCACAGGAGTGTCACAGTGACGTAAAATAGAGTTGAAGGGTAGTTTTTTTTCTGGTGCATACACTCTAGTTCTCTGTGTGTGTCTGTCTTTCTCTCTGTCTAGAAACAATGGTAAAAAATACAACATTATTAAATATAGAAAGACTAGGCTTTCAGCAGCAGTGCTGCAGTAAGCATGCTCCCTGTGTGGACACACATACAGAGGGGATGAGCAATGGAAGCAGAGGCAGAGGCCGAACCGACAAGCAAACACATTTACGAAATAAAAAAGCACATTCAAATAATGATTACAGCATTTGAATAGTATTTTAATCCTGAAGTTTGTTCCAACAGCCCTAGAGCACGTGTAATTTCCCAAAATGTCCACCAGTTGAGTGTCTTTATGTACAATAATAGTATATGATTCTGGATTGCGGCCGTAGCTTGTCAGCCAAGATAACAAGGGCAAGCATTTGCTTTTATCGCACTAAAACTACTGGGCTTCAAGCAAGGAAAATTTCTGTTCCCGAAATGTGCATGCATATCTGTATAACCTCGGTAGTCAGTCTGAATATCATCAGGTAAAGTATTAAAAACTATAAACTTCACTACAAATGTTTGAATATATTTATTTACATCTATTTAAACATAATGTCTCTTTGACCCACTGCTTATATACTGAGCCAAGACATTTGTCTTAGTGGCAAAGCTTGCAGCCTTGCAAGTTCATAAATTCAACATGACATGTTGAAGTTTTATTTATAATATCAATTCCAGTACAAATGATCAATTTGTGCACCAAAGTTATGGAGTTCCTCACGGTTCTGTGTTTGGCTCAATTCTAGTTACCCTATATATGTTTCCATATAGTTAAATAATTATCAATGAAACCAGAGGAAACAAATCAGCCAACTAACCTCCATGTTTAAAGCATGTTTTAGGACGGATAACCCACTTCTCCAAAATGCTGCAGAAGGTGTACTGACTGTTCAGAGCAGGCCCAGAGCTAGACTGCTCCGATTGGGGGGAGGGGGAATTAGAAACTTTGGGTGGGTATCATTTCACTCAGTGGACTTGGTGTTCAACGTTTTCTAGATTTTAAAGAACGCGTCACAATAGGTAATTCAACCAAGCCGTGGTATAACAGTAATACTAATTATTATTATTATTTCAATTAGAGAGATAACTATGACTATAAGAACAGAGCCTAATGTACAATTCACAAATAGTTCAAACATGAAATATGAAAATGCCCATGTGTGAAATTGTTCAAAGTCAGAATTTTGAGTAGTGTAGTGCTAGTGCTGCTCACACCTCTGCTAGGCTTACTTCTTTATTAAAATCTTAACCTATTACTCATGTGCAAATAATTTTGAATAATTTGGAGTGCACTTCTATTCTAGTGGTAATGTTTAAGAATTGACATAGTAGTATATTAAATGTCAATTAACTACGTAAATGGACAAACTGTGCACACCGGGAGACTTAGCTTGGTTGTCCTTTGTGTAATGTTTTGGTTTTTCGAGGTGAAGGCAGCACCAAAAACAAACTTATTTCCCCCCCGGGGTTTTCATATTTTTATGAAAACAATGGGGTCACATACGAGAAAAGGTTTATATTAAAAGATCTATCCATCCTTTTTTTGTATGGATTTTGGATCATTCAAATGAAGATCAATTCTAATCAGAGAATTGTTTAAACCCAGCCCTATGTCCAACAAGCTATTCAGAAAGGAACATTCTGAAGGGGAATAAATGTAAAATCAATGTGATTAGCAGATTCAAATGGCACAGATTATAGTTGACTAATTGTCGTAAAGTAGGAACCAGAGCCTTCAGCTATCAAGCTCCTCTCCTGTGGAATCACCTCCTGAAATACTTTACGACACTATATGTTTAACAATAGGCTAAAAACTTTTCTTTTTGATAAAGCTTATAGTTAGGGCTGGCTCAGTCCAGCCTTGGACCAGCTCTTAGTCATGCTGCTATTGGCATAAATTGCCAGGGGACATATGGAGCTAGGGCCGGGCGATATGGAAACAAGTCTTATCCCGATAACTTTTTCCACATTAGTCAATATCGATATATATCACAATATACATCCAATCACTATTTCTGTGATTTCTGCTTCAGTAAGAAAGAAAAGTGGTATTACCTGTATTTGTGGGAACATTCTTTTGACACAATTTGCACTGTACGTTACTCTGCTGTTTGTCGGATTTGTAATTGCCAAAATATCTCCACACTACTGAATTCCTCTGACCCTTCTTTACAACAATGTTCTCGTCTTTTGAGCCTTAGGCTGTGTCCGTTGTGGTGTCATCTTCTGTAACGCTGTTGCTCAAGTATGGGCAAGTATGGGCACAGTAAATTAGGTTAACCTCATAGTGAAAATGTAGCGGGTCAGAGAACGTCAGCTGAGTAGGCGGTCCTTCATATTTGGGCCACCGCACCGAATGCGGTCTGCCGTGATCAGATCACAAAATGATCTGAGTGCGTTCGCAGCTGTACTTAGAACTGTCCACTTGTGATGGGATCACAAAAAGAGAGTCAGTAGGGACTTAATTGTGCAGCTCTACTGCTTCCGGTTATCACTTAAGGTGGAAATTCTGTACTACCTTGGGGGTGTGCGGGGTAGGTGGGGGCGATTAAAGACCCACCAGCTCACGTTTCAAACAGATTGTCGCCACTCAACGACGCACACCTTGAGAAGCAAACTCTGGTCATAGGTGACTCGGTCCTGAGAAACATGAGGTTAGCGACACCAGCGACTATAGTCAATTGCATGCCAGGGGCCAGAGCAGGTGACATCGAATCCAAACTGAAGCTGCTGGCTAAAACTAAACGTAAATACAGTAAGATTGTAATTCACGTCGACAGCAACGACTCCCGGCTTCGTATGTCGGAGGTCACTAAAGTTAACGTTGAGTCGGTGTGTGCTTTTGCAAAAACGATGTCGGACACTGTAGTTTTCTCTGGACCTCTTCCTAACACGACAGGTGATGACATGTTTAGCCGCATGTTGTCTTTTAACCGCTGGCTGTCGAGGTGGTGTCCTGTAAACGGTGTGGGCTTTGTAGATAATTGGCAAACTTTTTGGAGGAAACCTGGTCTTGTTAGGAGAGATGGCGTCCATCCCACTTGGGATGGGGCAGCTCTCTTATCTAGGAATATTACTCAGTCCAGAGGTCTTCAACAGGGGGTCCGCGAAATATTTGGTTGATTAGACAATTTTTTATATATTTTTTTTTTCAACCAATTTTTTCCCCACAAATTTAAATGTCTTTAAATACACATCAACACGAATCCAACATATTGTAGCGAATGGTTAAATGGAGGCAGAAGACGTTATCTTTCAGTCAGCAATGCACACATTCAGCGACACACAGGAGCTCTCTCAAGCTGGGCACCGAGTCACTCACAGCAGGAGACTAGCCTAGACCTGTCCCTCCAAGCCTCCTGTACACAAAGAGGAGGACCCGCCCCTCGCTGCTGTGCCAATCACGAGGCCGCATGTTACACGCTGTCTCTGTCAGGTTCCCCTTGATTGACCGAGAGCCTATTCAGTCCCCAGCTGACTAAGATCCCAGACACTAGAACGCACGCTGCAATATTATTGAAAAGAAGATACCTTTGTAAAAAATAAAATAAAAAAACGACGACATTTAGTTCACCCACGAATCCTTTTGCAATCATTTTTGTAAGATATTCCTGGTCTAAAACACTGCAGCTCCTATCCACAACAGCCAGTACTGAGGCCAGTATATTATTATGCCAAGTGTATGGACATTGTTATGAGTGAAAATGGATCGTTTTGTAACGCGACCAAAAAACTCCACATGCACAAGAGAGATACTCTCCACCTCAGAAACCACCGGTGAAAATGCAAGTGGCGAGGCGGCACCTGCTGCTGATGTAGCAGCTGATAAGGGTAAGCGCAAACGAGAGAAGACCCGAAAATATACAGATAATTATCTTAAGTTTGGATTTACCTTCAAGGAGACAGATGGCATTGAATTACCAATGTGTGTCATTTGCTCTACTGTGCTGTCAAACAAATCTATGAAGCCATCAAAGCTGCAGCGTCACTTGGAGACAACCCACAGCCACTTAAAAGACAAACCTGTTGAATACTTCCAAACTAGTCTCAAATCCCTCCAAGGTCAACAGACATTGATGAGAAAATCAGCCAAAGTTGGTGAGCTAGCTTTGAAATGCTCTTATCAAGTTGCTCTTCGGATTGCCCTGAAGAAACTGCCATACACACTTGGAGAGGATTTAATATTGCCATCAGCAACTGACATGTGTAAAACAATGTATGGGAATGATATTGACATTAATAAACTGAAAACTATTCCAGTGTCGGACACAACCATTGCTCGCCGTATTGACGAGATGGCATCTGATGTGAGGGTGCAACTGATAGAGAAGCTGATAATGGTGGTGGACCACGATTGAGGTGGCAGCTGATGGTGGATCCTGATGGCGGTAGTGGACAATGTCCATGGACTACAGTGGCATCTGATCTTGATGGTGGATCATGATCGTGGTGGCTGCTGACCATGGACTATGATTACAACAAGACTGCTTGATATATAATATTTCTCCTCAGATACTCGACCATTACTGACAATAATCCATCAATTCATTGACCTTCAGTTATGCTACAATAACTGTTTTTTTGTAGTTTTTCCTTACTCTGGTTGAGGGTTAAGGGCAGAGGATGTCACACCTTGTTAAAGCCCTATGAGACAAATTGTGATTTGTGAATATGGGCTATACAAATACAATTTGATTGATTGATTGATTGATTCATTTATCTGAATTCACAAGTATTTCCATCATTAAAGTACAGCACCGCAAGAGACAGGCCAACAGTCATTGCAGTTCAAAACATGGTTCAAAAAGATTCATAGTCATGGAGCATAGCAGCTGAAGGCTCTGGCATCCACAAAGTACTCATTTGTACTATAATTCCTCTACGAAATTCTCAAGATAACAATATAATCAGACCAAAGAGAAATTTATAAAATTTCCCAGCCACGGTTTATATAAAGGCACTACACATATGGAAGATTTTTACATTTAACCTGCTACTCTCCATCCTCAGAGGTACATGATGTTAAACAATAGTTATGGGAGAAAGAGAAGTTATTTTCATCTTGAGGCATAACAACATGGTTTCTGGTTAGCAGACACTTGTGGGTGTGGCTCTAGAGGTAGAGCCGAGAGTCCATTAAGTCAGTGTTTCAATCCTTGGTTCCTTTAGTCTGTATGTTGAAGTGTCCTTGGGCAAAAAACTGAATCCCAAAATGCCCCACTGTCAACAGAGGCAGTTTGTGAATGATGTGTTAAAGAAAAGTGCTGTATGAATGTCTGTGAATGGCTGTATATGACTCTATATTGTAAAGCACTTTGAGTGGTTGTTAAAATTGGAAAAGCACGAACTAAATGTTGTCCTTTTACCATTTGTTTAACTTAACATAATGTATATGCTGCACATGAGGTATCTCTAGTGTATAAGGTGGTACCCTTGAGCCAAATTTATATCTTGATTTATCTATTCCAAACATTTAGCAGTGACGTTTCAGTGAGCTCTGTGTTCTACCTGTGCCTGGGCATTCGGCTCCAATCTTAGCAGACAGCCAACCTGCTGACTCTTGGTCTGGATCACTCCAGCACACACATAGTTCTCTGGGTTGGGATCAACGTTGTCCAGCAGGGCTGTTCCTAGTCCAAGTAGCTACACAAATGCATCACAACACCACCACAAAGGAAGAAGAGACAGTAATTAAACACTACATAAAAGCAGAAGAATAACATTCTCGAAACCATATACCAAGTACTGATGGTTTCAAGTTAGCTTTTCTTTTGGTCAGTATATTTGGAACAAAAAGGTTCTGGTTTGTCTCAAACAGATGTTAAGTGTATAACATTCTGCCACATTTAAAGATTTTTTGGTTAACGAAGAAAGATTTAGCAATTAGCTTAACAAGCGTCAGGAGTCAGGCTAAGGATATATTGTAAATAAGTACAGGACTTTTGTTAATGTTATGATTCATGTTGTTCTGAGGGGAGGAGGGAGAGTTTATCACTCCAAATTAATTCAGCATAACAACTATTATCATTACCATTATTATTATTATAACTAACTATTCCATCATTTCAATTCAACAAAGATTATTTTAGTCTCACAGTGTTGGTACTTTTAATTTTTTACTGTTTAATATTCCCAATGCTAATAAATAATTTCATCAGTTAGTTCATCACACATCAACTACCTCTCTATCCTTTCAGCTTTGTCAGCAAAAACCATCTGACATCATCATCAGACAAAAGAGCAAAAATACTAATTTTCATTTACAGTATATACTGTACTCAGCATCAAAATCAGCAGTTTTTCAATACGATTCAATTTTATTTGTATAGCACCCAATCATCTCACGGCACTTTACATAGTAAGGTCGAGACCTTAAAAATTATAGAGAAACCATAGAGTTCCCACAACGAGCAAGCATTTAGGCAACTGTGAAGAGAAAGAACTCCCATATAACTAAAAGAAACCTCTGGCATGCCAGACTCTAGGTCAGGGGTAGGCAACCTTTACTATCAAAAGAGCCATTTTGCCCCCTCTTCCCCCAAATAAAATTTGTCTGGAGCCGCAAAACATATTTGATACTATATATATTAAAACTATAGTTTGTTGCATTTATGAAATTATAGAACGACAATAAAGAAAACTGTTGACATTTTATTGCTATTTTTAACTGTTACAACAAAGGAAAACACCAAACTCTTATGAAGAGGAGAACAAAATACACTGGCATGTGTAGGCCTACTTTGAAATAAATTAAACACAGAACTATGCAGGCCTATTTGAGTCCTCCCCATATTTGTGGGAAATGTATAAAATAAGAGGTAGCCCACTTTTAAATAAACATATAGCTACAGCCTAATAGCTTAAAAAGATATATTTTAGTTGACGAAATATGAAAACAAAAAGTGAGAGCAGGTCAGACTGGAGTAGGACACAGAAACTGAAGCTCCGTACAAACCAACTGCAGCTTCTGCTCTGATCAAGAAGCTGCGGCGCTGATCTCTGAGCAGCTGTGACCAGAGAAACTCTGTATTTCACTGTTTCCAGTGTTAAGAAGCTTCACGTGAAAGAGCTCTGATCTCACTGTGTGTATCTCTCTGAGCGAGTGAGCGGGGGCGGAGGGGCGGCGCCCCGGGGCCTGTGTGTGCGCTATCTGGGAGCGCACACATGCACACACACGACCCCTGCTCTAGGTGGACAGCCTTGTTGAACATCATATTCATGCCATCACTACAAAGTCAACCTTCAGATATCAACAGTTCTTCTGATATAATTCAGAACTTTATTCAAGGTTCTGGCAATTACAATTAACAGCGATTTATGGTATGTGAACCCAGAGTAAACTGGAAGAGCTGATAACAAGTTTCGTAGTACAGGTTATCCATGATGGAACAACGTTGGGCTCAGTAAAGCTAGATAATGACAACATATCCCGGGTATATTCAATTACTTCATAGTGCCCGCTCAGAACCCTGCAGGTTTGATGAGATGATCTCTTCTGATGTGACTTGTGGAAGCACACCCACCTTGACTCCCGAACCCTTGTTCTTTTCAGACATACACTTAAATGTCATATGTTGAAAGCAAATTGCGAATTATAAATCCTGAGGGAATAAGTATTTTAAACTCCTCTTCCACATATTTAAACTTATTTTAAAATTTGATCAAGGATGAGAAACAAACCAAAAAAATTATATATATATATATATATATATATATATACATATTAGGGCTTTCAAAATTAACGCGTTAACACAGGATGATTAATTTATGGAATTAACACGTTAATTTTTGTAATGCATTAACACATGTGCAGAATGACCCTCTCCTCTACCCATACCCGCCCCCACTCACTCGCTCAGAGCGACACACACAGTGAGATCAGAGCTCGTTCACGTGAAGCAGCCGGTCAGTGACTTTGTAGAAGAACAGTGAAATACAGAGTTTCTCTGGTCTCAGCTGATCAGTGATCAGCTGCTTCATGATCAGAGCAGAAGCTGCAGTTGGTTTGTACCGAGCTGGAGTTTCTGTGTCCTCCTCTTCTCTGCTCTCACTTGAACTAATAAACACGCATCACTAGTTATCAGGACCTGATCAGTACATGAAGTAACTTAGTGTTTGTTTGATTGGCTCCAGAGTTTATGAGGCTGCATTTAAACATCATGAAAATGACTCGTCAACATTTTGAGCTCAGTACAACACGAGACGTGACGCTCACAGTCAGGACTCAGTGTTAAAGTGAGTGGAGCGACATGCAGACATGATCCGACACCAGTGATTCATAACCAAACACATGACCGAACGTTTGTCACCTAAATCATCCCAATAAAAAATGAACTATGAACTAGTTCATTTTCATCTGCATGAACTGAACATGGAACTTGTTCTTTTTAAGTGTGAACTGGCTCAACACTGCTTCTACAGATGGGCTCAGATTCAGATTTCACATTTAATTGTGTAAAGGTTTGGTTGTTTGTTTGATTTAAAAAAGAAAAGAAACAAGTTTTATTCAACCATCCTATATTTGCAAAAAAAAAGAAAAAAAAAGAGCAAAGGCTTAGATGCCCCAATTGTTTAGGATAAAGGTTATCTTTGAGTTTAATAAAAAAAAAAAAAAGTTCTAAATAACATCATCCTATGTTTGCTCAGAGGCATAGCAAAGAGACAGCCACATTTAATTATGGTCTGGTATGTTTTAGTTTGATTTTATTTTTCAATCTTAATACCTATCATTTGGACTTGTCATCAATAAAAAAAACAAATGTTAAATGTATATATCCGCCTTCTGTCATTTATCTTTCCGTTCCCACAACAATATACATAGAAAATGGGGATTTTTCAGGCATTTAGAGATGGTGATTAATCATGATTAACCCTGTGATTAATCTGATTAAAAATTTTAATCGTTTGACAGCCCTAATATATATATATATATATATATATATATATATATATATATATATATATATATATATATATTAGGGCTGTCAATACAATTACATTTGTTAACACAAATAGCTAATCAGCCAATCACATGGCAGCAACTCAATGCATTTAGGCATCTAGACGTGGTGAAGACGACTTGCTGTAGTTCAAACCGAGCATCAATGGGGAAGAAAGGGGATTTAAGTGACTTTGAACGTGGCATGGTTGTTGGTGCCAGACGGGCTGGTCTGAGTATTTCAAAAACTGCTGATCTACTGGGATTGTCACGCACAACCATCTCTAGGGTTTACAGAGAATGGTCCGAAAAAGAGACAATATCCAGTGAGCAGCAGTTGTGTGGACGAAAATGCCTTGTTGATGTCAGAGGTCAGAGGAGAATGGGCAGAGTGGTTCGAGATGTTAGAAAGACAACAGTAACTCAAATAACCACTCATTACAACCAAGGTATGCAGAATACCATCCCTGAACGCACAACACGTCGAACCTTGAAGCAGATGGGCTACAGCAGCAGAAGACCACACCAGGTGCCACTCCTGTCAGCTAAGAACAGGAAACTGAGGCTACAATTCGCACAGGCTCACCAAAATTGGACAATAGAAGATTGGAAAAACGTTGCCTGGTCTGATGAGTCTCGATTTCAGCTGTGACATTCAGATGGTAGGGTCAGAATTTGGCGTAAACAACAGGAAAGCATGGATCCATCCTGCCTTGTATCAACGGTTCAGGCTGGTGGTGGTGGTGGAATGGTGTGGGGGATATTTTCTTGGCACACTTAATTGGCCCCTGAGTATCAATTGAGTATCGTTTAAACGCCATGCCTTGTTGAATCTATGCTACGAAGAATTAAGGCAGTTCTGAAGGCAAAAGGGGGTCCAACCCGGTACTAGCAAGGTGTACCTAATAAAGTGGCCGGTGAGTGTTTATTATATTATTGACAATTACAAACAAATCCTAGAAATTAAGAGTACAGTACTGCTAGTTCAACAAAGAGCCTGTGTTATGTAGACATTTGGTTTACAAGATTTCATAAGAGGGTTCAGGATAAGAAATGTGGACATACCTTTGCCTTAAGTACTTCAGTGTCCATACTGTGGTTGGCCTTGAATATCTTTTGTGCTTCTTGCTGAGGCCTGAAGAGAGTTCAAACAGCAAACTTCAGCTTTACCAGAGACTTGGACTGGCCGTGACAGTGCAATTGTTTTTCCAAAAACATTTAAGTAATTTACCTTAAAGGGATAGTACACCGAAAAATGAAAATGCACTCATTATCTACTCACTACTATGCTGAGGCTTAAAACACGACCTTGAAAAATGACCTTGTTTTGAGTCAAATATGAATGTCGGGGCTTGCGGACATTTGGATGCCACCACACGAGCAGTGTGGAGTCATGTTATGTTTTTTCTGTTGTTTTATTACGTCTGAAGAAGTGGACACAATTGGCATAGTGGTGAGTAGAAAAGGAATACATTTTCATTTTTCTGTTAACTATCCCTTTAATGATAAGGCTGTGTGGGATATGACCAAAACCTCATATCCTGACAGTGCTCATTTCATATCCCAATGACAACACATTTCTTTTTAGTAAAACCTTTTCTCTACCATGTAAGTTGGAGCCATCTTCATGATTTGTTTCCATAACATCTGAACCCCCCCCTCCTTACTGGCTAAGCTGTTTCCAGCGCTGGAAGAAGTCATGTGAGGCCATTTCAGTTGGCTGGAAGAACTTGTTGATGGTGACAGGCAGCTTGAGTGTAAGGTTCTGCAAAGCTCCTCCATACCTGAAAATGAAAACATATGCATACACACTGCTGTTTGATACACTGCATGTGTTGTCAGCTTAATTTAAACAGGACTGTTTTGCGAAAACAAATTGAAAAAAACCATCCTGGTATTCATTAAATACCAGGGATGCCAAAAAATACTGAACATTTCAAATGATACTCAGTCCTCCATATGTCTTATTTGTGAATCCATACAGTGAAGGAAAGTTACAGATTTTAAGTCAGTTTACAAAATAATTCTCACTAAACTGAGTCCCAATTTCAAGTTTGTCACAACTCACTGTTGAGGATGGGTCAGTTGTATGAGCTCACCTGAACTTGATGTTGAGCAGGGGGGCATCAGAGAAGTCAGTCAGACACTCAATATTGAGGACCTGCTGGATCTGGGCTCCCCCTTCCACTAGCGGTTCCACTGGTTTGGTCTGAACGTTGAGCTGTGCCCATTTGTCAAGGACCATCAAGATATCACACAGACTAACTTCTTAACACTTCCAGCTGCCTCGCAGAATCAGTGTACACCCAAGTTTTGTGTACCTTTTGTGTTTTTTTTATGCATCATCTCTACTTTACATAATGTATGTTTTAGATTATATATATATATATATATATATATATTTTCTTCTTTTTATGTGTTTATGTAACAAAATAAAACCAAACCAAGTTTTAGGTCAGTAAGACTTAAAGCAGCATTACAACATTACATTGCACATTGCATTACAACTGAGATTAGGGGCTAATGTTAGCTGCTAACATTGTTGGTCAGCTAACAACTTTAGAGATGCCCCTAATTATTTTAGTTAAAGTAATCACAATGTGTCTTGTTATTCCAGAAGTAAACTGAAGCATTAGAACTTCACAAATCTGTTTTGTTTAAAATGCAAAATGAACTTGTAAGGCAGTATAGATTTTAGCTGTGGTAAAAAGCCTTTAAAAGAAACTTATTTTTATCTGGTTTTTCCACAGATGGATATGTGAATATTTTTTTTCTAGAAAACAGCCAGGTTCAGGTGAGAGATTGAGGTCAAAATTATGTTACCTGACTGCATTGAGCATTGAAAAACGCTGAAGATTGGCATAGATTCGCCTCATCTTCCCTCCTCATATCATATTATAAATTATTTGGTTGTTATGTTTGCCATCTGGTTGACAGCACAAAGAGGGAGAGAGGATGATAGAGAGACAGTAGGAGAAAGAGCAGGATGGACAGAGGGAGAGAGCAAGAACCAGTTGAGAAAATGGACAGGTAGTCAAGACCACATAGTTATAAATCCATGTTAGCCATTAATTTGCCCAGTCATTACAGTGGACTTTTCAATGATTTTATGTTACTAAACACTGTGTTTGCTTTATTTATGACCAGACTACCGGTATATATTTTTTCTATTTCCATACAATATGTTTATGTTATTATTGTCAGTGCAAAGAGGGAGAGAGGAAGATGGAGAGGGAGATAAGCGAGAGCAGGATGGACAGAGACAAAGGGAGCATGAAGAAATTGGACAAGTAGTCAATACCACATAGTTATAAAGCCACGTTAGCTACTGTTTCCCCTACATTCTTTGCAGTGGACATCACAATGATTTAGTAGTGTATTGATGTACTGTCAGCAAATGTGGATTATCCCCAAATACTTGTATATTTACTTTATTAATGCTCTCTTTGTTTGCTTCGTTCATTATCACAGTATATGTTGTTTTGTAGCTCCGTACATTATAATAATGTATTACTGTCATAATGTGCAAAGAGGGCAAGAGGAGGATGGAGATGGAGAGAAGAGAGAGAGTGAGCAGGAAGAACCAGGTGGACAGCTGTGAAGTTAAAATTGTAACTGTGGCAAGAATGTACATTATGTCAGTGGACTTCATTGTAAACATCATATCTTCATTAAAACACTTTCCTAATTAACATCATATGCTTTTTGTTTATTTTCAAAATTCAAGGAGTAAGAGAAGAACATGGTGATTCTCTGAAAGATGATGGAGTGAAAGGGCAGACCAGAGAGACAAATGAATTGACAAAAAGAGAGCTCCATACCAGCAACCAAGCTGAAGCAGAGAGGTCTCAAGATGACTTTTTTGATTTAGGGGATAAGAACACAGGTTCCAAAACAGTTAAAGCTGTCTAAGTACCCACACGCTCAGTTTGGTACCCAAAAACAGCCTTCCAACAAAAACATTGTTTATTTGTTTCTGCTGTTTGTTAGCCATAGAATTTTACTGCTTATCTCGCTGGTGACATGTCTTGTATGATATAAAAACAACATACGAAGTTGTTAACAAGGTTAAAAACTAAATTTTCAACAAAGGTGGACTTGAATAGACATACACATAAAATTACAGCCATCTGAGGGTTGTCACCACCTTATTTGTTTGTGCCAACCCTGCACTTAATGTGTATTACATTCTCATAGGGACTGAGCACACCTAAAAGCTGATTGCCCCTGAATGTACCCAAGCATTCTGTGACATATATACACATCTGACAATTGTAACAAAGCAAACAGCTTGAAAATTGGTTGAGAATTCACTGAGTTATGAACATTTTATTGTGGATAGACCTCCTGCCTCACGTGTGCATTAGAAGACACAGCTGCACGAACCAACGTGGCCCGGGTTAGATTCAAGATTTAATTGTGAGGTAAAACTAAAAATATGCAGCTTCTGGTACGATACGTCAACATTTCCCATCTGGCAAGGCTGGTTTCCCATAGCAAAGGGGATTTTGAAAATGTTAATAAGCCTAAGTGGAAGGGGAGGAGAAGGCAAACTGAAATTGCCATTGAATGGCAGGCTCATACCAACAATCTACATCTGGTGAGTCAGACTTACCAAAAATATATTGTTCCCTAATGGATGGCATCAGAGACAAGGCCCATCTTAAACAAATTATAAATATATAATTTCCATCATTTCTGTGCTTTTTGAGAAAGATTTATTGTATGATTATGATGAAAATGTGATGATTGTGAACCTACAGAAATTGCTTTTAAATTATTGAATACTTCAATGTGTCCCAGTTTTCTCATTTGAAGCTTTGGTGGTTTCAGAATACACTGAAACAGAAAGGATATGAGACTGCAGCTCCCCAGGACAGCTGACTGTGGTGGTAAAACTGGCAAATTGCACTGAAGTCTTGTTGCCATAGAATAAGTACATTCTCCCTGAGACAGACACACACACACACACATACACACGCACATGCAAACACAGTTAAAAGCACATTTCCTTTATGAATACAGCTATAAAACATGACAGACCAGGAAACTGTACCATAAAGAGAGATCAGTGACATATCCAGCTCTTCCTTAACTCAGATTTTCCTTTATCTTAAGGCTGTGTCACCTTAAACTGGGATCTCTGTAACTAGTCCTTCATCCCAACACTTGCAGAAGTTCCAATAAATGTCTTGCACTTGCAGGTTAATTCCAAACCAGCTCCATAGGGTTTAAGTCTGGAGAAGCCACTGTGTAGAGCTCTTATCACCCCAAACTCTCTTGGCATATTTGGCGGTGTCTCCTACGTGTCTTTTTCACTGGGAGATATTTGTTTTCTTCTTATTTTTTCATGTCTGCGTTTGTTGCGTTAGAACCCCCTCACTCGCTTGTGAAGAATCCAGTGTGAGATCACCTGCTGTGTTCACGCATCGAATTCCCCTAACTTTCTACAGACTTTATACTTAGAGGCCAGGCGGAGAGAAAGTCCGCAGATAATCATGAGCCTCTCACTCAGACACTTGTGTTCACACATGCACGTCCTCCTGAGAAAATATGGAGGATCTGTGGAGTTAGGTGCATGTCTGAAAGCAGCTTAGGTGTTTTCTTCTAATGTGGCTCATGAAATTGCTGTAGGATCATCCACTGACTAACCGATCTGTCTTCCAACATCGTCTGAATAATGCTTCAGAAGGTGTAGTAATAGTTCTAACACAGATGGTTTGTAAGACAAAAGTTGGGACACAGGAATTTTTTGCATGAACTTTTAAGGCTTCATTTACCTCCATTTGTTGCAGGAAAATTGGAAATTAAACCCTAACTTGATTCCAGAAAAGGGCCTGTTTATATTTTATTTCTTGTTGATTTTGGTGACCTAAAGTTGTTTTGTTTTCTAACCTTTCTTACCTAATTAATCGCTTACCTAACATGGGGGTGTTCTAAAATTTTCGCCTTGACTTGTGTGCAATCTCTATCACCTGATAACAAAAATGTGGTAAAGATAATTTGCACATCAATCAATTAAATCTGTCATTTGTCTATTAAAAACCATCAAACCACCTGATGACTGATCCCACTAAGTAACAAAATCATACGGATACAGCCAATGACCATTTATCAATGAAAGAAAAAACAAAAAACATAGCAATTTCCAAACAAAAATATACAAAACCACAGCCACATGTCCACCAGCCCACAACTGTTTGGTAATAAAAATTCTGCCAAACTATGTGCATGTGATGATTAACACTGTCAGGCTGCACCCTCTTTTCTGGGAGGACAACTCACCCAGATTCTGACGATATTCTGACTTGATGCCAATCTGTAGCAGCTGATTCTCAAACAGAACTCCATTGTTCTTGCACACAAACCTGTAGAATTAAGCCATTTAAATGGTTAGTAAAAAGAAATGTAAATTTGACAGTTACTCTTCTCTCAAAAAGACCTGAATGAAAAACATAAAACCTAATTTGATATTAATAATTTTGTTTGTTCTCGTCTCCATAGGTCATTGGTGCTCCTGGTGTAAATGGCAGCAGATTGTCTACAATCTTTAATCAAGAGACTTTACAGTATTAAGAACACTGCTTTTTCCACAGTGTTATGATTCAATTTTCAAATAGCCCAATCCCCACAGCAGTAATAAAATGCAACAATTTCAGAGTAAAGAGACATGCTGTCGATTGCCCTGTAAAAAAGCCAAATAGTCAATAGTTACTGTATAGCTTGAGGCAAGAGGGAGAACCAAAGTCTGGCAAAATGTTGGCACTTTTAGCCAGTGACCCAGTTATGTCTATTAGATAAGAGCATTCTACCTTAGACACCAGTCAGCTGAAAGTATTGACCTACGGTTTCATAATGTAGAAATGCCCAAAATCCACAGATTTCAGCTTATTGACTACTAAGAGTTGTACTTTTCTTTTTTTGACATTTTGTTTTACTTCAATGTCAATACAATATAGTATGGTTTTGGAATATAATTTAACAAAAAAAACTATGAATCAAAAAATAAAAGCTATCATTGATAGATCTCTCCATTTATGCTAGACACTGTCTTTTATCATCAATGTTGTAAATATTGTTATTTTGTTGATGTACACTGCTACTCTCGTTATCTACTGTACTTCTGTCTGTCCTGGGAGAGGGATCCGTGACCTGTGGCTATCTCTCTGAGGTTTCTACAGTTTTTTCCCCTGTTAACAGGGTTATTTTGGTCGTTTTTCCTTACTCTTGCTAAGGGTTAACAGCAGAGGATGTCACACCTTGTTAAGCCCTATGAGACAAACTATGATTTTATGAATATGGGCTTTACAATTTAAATTTGATTGATTATAAAACATAGCCCTCCTCAGAATGGAGCAAAAACAGAACACAGTGAGACTCGAAAAAACAAGTCCGCTGCTGCGTCAGTAAGGCAAGGTGGGTTAGTAACAATGGTAACTGCTATGCCTTGATTCTACTACTAATAAGTGTCTGAAAGAGTTGTGAAGTTTGGAAAAGTACAGCAGATAATCTGATTGATAAGGCTTTTGGTGGAAAAAGAATGGCTTATTCACAGTTTACTGTGAGGGCTTCTCTTTTGCCCTTTCGTCAACCCCTTTTATAGTAAACATGCAAAGCTAGGCAGAAACACAAAATTTACAGAGAAAAACCTTACTTGTTAAGAAGTTCGTCTGCCTCAGACAGAGGAGGGGCAGGATCCTCAGAGGGAGTAGCAGAGCTGAGAGACCACAAGACAGCAAAGGGATGAAGAGACAGCCCACAGGATAGGAAGGATGATACAGATAGGTAACAGGACAAATAAGGAATAAATGGATAGAGCAGAAATAGGACATGAGAAAAACCACCGTTCAACAATGTATGGTGGTAAATTGGTTAAAAGAAAGAGGTAAGAAATATAAAAGAATAAAATGCAGGGGTGGTTAGTAAACAAATGATTACACAATTAAAAAATCCAGGGCAGTCAGCATACACTGTATGTGGACAATTACTTGTAATTTGGTTCTGTACTCAAGCCTACTGAATAAGAAATTAAACAATAGTCATGAGTAAAGTACAGATGTCCAGGTTTGATTTCACTGTGTTTCTTTCCAAACACAAAATTGTTCGATTGTTGAAAAATTGGGCAACAGCATGCAAAAGGGAAACAATTCCTAGTATTATAGATACTAGAGGCCTTAATTCACTTGAACCCGTCTCTAGTTCATGTGAAGTGTTTGCTAAAATACAGAGCCAAAACAACAGGGATTTATCAACTGCACTCTACTTAAGACAGTTTTCACATGTTTAAAGCGCATACATAGCTTAAACACAAGGTTTGGTGCCTCTTTTTAGTCTTAGGCCTCATCTCGTGCTACGAATCAAATTTTCTCCCAAGTTCAATGGGGCTAATGTTGCTCTTCATGGCAATGTAATTAACTCCCAATGTCTATGCAATAGTCAATAAAACAGACACTCATATACTAAAATCTTTGGTGATTTTTTAAAAATAAAAAATGTATGGATTCAGTCAACAAAACCACAGAAGGCTTTTAATTTTCAAAGCAGGGCTCCAGACCAACTTTTTTTTTTACTAGGAGCACTGTTGCCCCTCCCTGAAATCTTTAGGAGCGCAAGCAGAACATTTAGGGGTACATGTTAAATCGACCTGCAATGCAATTCCCATTTTCCCAGATACATAGACAACTTACAGAAATTACAATGTCAGGGCTCCAGACTAACTTTTTCCACTAGTAGCACTGTTTTCGGGGCACCAGCACGAAATTTAGACCCACAAATTAAAGCGACATGCAAAGCAACACATTCATACTTTTTCCCCATCTCAACTGTTTTACTGATTAATGGTTTGGTAATAAATAGAAAATTTACCAACTAACAAACACAACAAAAGAAGTAAACATGGAACGTCTTCTTACAGAATGCCTCTCCTTCTCCTCCCTTTAGAGCACACCCCCATGAAGACTACAAGGGCCTGGCACCTCTGAAGGCCAACCCTTGTAGTTAGGCCTTCTAGCTCTTTTTGCCTGACTGAACCTCATCTGTACAGCCCTCCTGGCATTAACCTCCTCCAAGCTAGTTCCCTTAAGACTCATTTTAATCAGGTCCTCCACTGTGTATACATGCAGGGACCCTCTGGCATCAGATTTAATCTTCTCCTGTGCTGAGAATCCTGTCATATATTATTCTGAAATTGGCATGCTGATTAGGGCTGGGTTTCGCCACTGATTTCCCAAATCGATTTGATTCCGATTCACAAAGTTTTGATTCAATATCGATTCAGCTAGGGATATGTCAGTCTACAATACCAATTTTGCTTGGATATGAAATAAATTCTCTGAGAACTAAAGCTGTAAACTGTGCAAGAAAACCTCTAACTTGGTGCATTATTGAAAATAAGGTAGGCCGGTCATGATAACAAATTTTGTTGCATAATATATTGTCACGGGAATGATTGTGATAAATGATATTGTCATCATTTTAAGACAATATCATAACACGGAAATAATATATCATAATCCTGCAAGTACAGCTTTTCAAAGAGCATGAACTTTTACTTCTTAAGAAAATTCAGTCTGACATTTGAATTAGAATTACAAATATTATAATATCCTCAATAAATAAACAATGAATAAAATAGTCTAAAAAATGTCGCAAATGCAACTAATTGGTCGCCGTCTGGAGCCCTGAAACGGGTACAGGAGCTGTTGCAAATAATTTTGTTTGTGACATATACGACAGATAGACATTTAAACTGTGGTGAAAGATCATTTTCACTGCCAATCCTGCAGTGAACCAGTTTGCTTTTCAAACATGCACAACTCAGTGGAAGGTTCTCTGCATTCACAACAGCAACAAATCCTCCGCCTTATTCAGGCGAGCGGTGGAGCAGCTGGATGCAGCAGACAGAGGTAGGAAGTGACTTATTCACCACGCTGCAGAGATCATTTGATTGTCTTGAAAACACACAGACTCGTGTCTGCAGTGTCAATGTCACAGTGTCGGCTCTTATCACCACAAACTTTCTAAAATCTTCGTCTGATTCTTCTACATTTATGACACCACCTTCTCAGCTATAAAATCAGCTACCAAGGATCCATTCAGGGTTTCCACTCTTTTTAGGAAATCTTTGTCAAGAAGCTTTACAGGACATTTTTTATGAGTTTTACCTGACAATACAGGAAGACTGGTAACAAGGTCATATATTTAACTGTAGGTCTAGTATTTACACATGTAACACCATTTTCGTTCCTTCTTTGGAGGTGCAGGGTTCATGATTAAGTGCCTCAAAACAGTCAAAGCTAACTATACAATTAGGTCGTCTGAGCTCTTTTTTTCAGTCATAAACAGGTTTTTGTTTTAACCAACAAAGCTTTCCTCAACAAATAAACATGTTCTGCAGATCACTGTAAGGTGCAAGGTATTGTTAGAACATTACAATAATTTTAAAATATCATAATACTGGTGTCTTTGGGAGTTTAAAGTGGAGTTGAGAAGGCTCAATTGATAATACTGCTTGCGGCTAGTTGACAGACTATATCATCAAGGAAGTGAAAGGATCCAGATTTTAGTCTATTTACATAAGGGACTAGGTAGAAAATACATTGGCCCTCATTCACCTACTTTGAACACCTACTATTTTTTTTTGCAGTTTTAACTCATCTCCCTTTCTGTGCATCCATGAGCACAAGTAAGTGGTATTTTGTAGGGATGTGCGAGTACACCATTATATGCATCTGTTAAATCAACTCAAAACCAATTATTAAACCAATTATCCGTATCCGTACTCGGAAGGCGTGTGGCTTAAACCGGAAATTGGTATTTTAAGCCTGACATGGATATGGGTTGTTCAGAAGTTGCTATATTTATTGTTTATTAGAAAGCTATTTACAGAACAGCCTTAGAATTGAGCTTCAGATCAATGTTTTTGATCACAAGTGTAAGAGAACTATTCAGAATTTTTTTTTATAAACTTCAGTGAATAAACTTCAGTGAAACACATGTAGTATTAAGAAGTATTAAGTAAAATGCAGGTTTTCATACTCAACATTTTCTTTTTTATTGATAATTTTTTTACTTTTTAAAAATTACATTGTGTGTGAGTGTGTGCGAGAGAGGAGTGCTCGCTCTGTGTGCCTCTATCCGGGCATGGCGCACTGTGACTCGGCCAGAGGAGCTCCTGCGAGCCGCCTGGCTCTCACTCACTCAGCTTGTGGAGAGGAGCGCTCCCTCTGTGTGCGTCTAGCCGGGCGTGGTGCACTCTGACTCGACCAGTGAAGCTTGTGTGAGCAGCCTGGCCCTCACTCACTCACTAGGCTTGTGAGGAGGAGTGCTGGCTCTGTGTGCGTCTAGCCGGGCTTGGTGCACTCTGATTCGGCCAGTTGAGCCGCCGCATGGCTCTCACTCACACGGCTGGTGGAGAGGAGCGCTCACACTGTGTGCGTCTAGCCGGGCTTTGTGCTCCGTGGCTCGGCCTGTGGAGCCCGTGTATGCCGCCTGGCTCTCACTCGGCTAGAGGAGAGGAGCACTCCGTGTGCGTCTACCCGGGCTGGGTGCACTCTGACTCGGCCAGTGGACGCTGAGAATATATGATTATAGATAACGATGTTACACGTTAGTATCCCTGTGGACAGAGTGGCTGTGACAATGACATGATTGTAATGTGTGGCGCTGCTGGCACTGCAGCAGTGAACTTTTTATAGGTTCTGTGTAGTGGAAGAGCTCTGTGTGTGGCTGGCCTATCAAGGAATGATGTGGACACAACTATCCAATGAGGATTTTCATTCATCACAAGTACTGGTACTCATTCTCGTAAAAGTACTGTAGCGGTCGGTGAGCCGGTCGTCCTGATTGGACAGCATGTTGCAAAGGCTCATGGGACTGTTATGTGTTTGGCGATGTTTAGCCGTTTTGACTGATATTTGGTTGATGTTTAGACTTGGTTGATGTGGGTTTTGTGTGTTTGTTGGGTGGTAATGTTGTGTTTATTTAAGTTCACTTGTGCAACCACCATGACTGGGAAATATAGTGTCTCTGATGGGGTCCAGTCACTGTTCATGAGAATTTTAATGTTAAGTGTAAATAAACCATTCAACTTGCTGTCGTGCGGTGTATGGGACGCATGTCAAGGGCTTTGAAGAAAGTTCCCTGTGCAGCCTTTTCATTCTCACACGCACTCGCCACATTGGTGTCAGAAGGGGGATGGAGAAAGAAATCAAAGAATTAGAAGAGGCCATTCAGCTGAACTTTTCCCTGCTTCAAAACTTAGCACAGACCCAAATGGCTTCGCCTAGAGGCAAACATTATCCTACACTTCCTGATGGTTCCAGTGCACCACCGCTCTATCGCCCCCTAGAGGGGAGGACTGACACTGCTCGCACACTGCTGCCCGCCACTGATAGTGAGCCATCACAATACTACAATGTTGCTCCTGCTAAAGAACCTCCGATGCTGATGATCCATCCAAACCAATCACACCCTGCTGCTACACCTAAGTAACCAGCCAAGCTGCCCAAGTACAACGGGGTGACACCGCTAGCACCGTACTCTCCCAAGTTCGACTAGCAGCATCACACAGCGGCTGGGGCAACGAAGAGGCTGCCACACACTTGGCCCTGGCATTGGAAGGAAAGGCATTACAAGTGCTCCTCGATATCACCCCAGCAGAACAGCAGGACCTCCATGCCCTGACCACAGCACTGCAGAGGTATTTTGGGCGGTGGCCCCTCACCGATCAGAGCAGAGAGCAACTGGCCAGCCACCACCGTCAGTTTGGAGAGGGCCTGGGTGCTTTCGCCGCAGATGGGCAGCTGTATGCCCATCATGGTTACCCCCAATTTGATGCCACTGCCCAAAAGGAGCTGGCTCTTCACGCCTTCCTCACACCTGAGAGGTTACGCCAGCATGTCCGCCTTGCAATGCCCCGTGCTCTTGGCGAGGCCCTTCATGAAGCTGAATGACAAGAAGGGGTGCTCTCCACACAGTCTACACAGCAGAGAGCCCCTCCTCCCAGACTACATGTCAGGGCGGCCATCGTTGATGCTGAAGAGGAAGAACCTGAGGAGGTCTGTCATGTCCAGCCTCAACCGCAGCAGCCCCCGCAATGGCCCTGCACCTTCAGGCGACGTCCACGGCGTATGACTGATCGCTGTTATCGGTGTGATGAGCCTGGCCACATTGCCCACATTGCCCACAACTGCCCAGCCCCTGCACCAAAAGCCAGAATCAGCCAGCTGGAGGAAAACGAAAGTGGAGTGGTGTGGGGGGGGGGCACCACTCCAGTCTCCAACCCCTCTCCAAGGCCGATGCACGCTGGTTGGTCGTCTGAATTACACCAAAGGACTTTATCTGACCTGTCAACTCGATTGGTCAACCCTGCCTGGCGCTGGTGGACACTGGGTCTACCATTTCCCTGGTGCAACCCAGCATGCTCCTAGAAACCACATGGCCCCTTTCTGTGGCATGGACTCCGACGCACATCCAGCTGATGACAGTGACAGGAGAAAAAGCTGGTATGGGGGTCAAGAAGTTGCTGACAGCTCGGGTTTGAGTCTAGAAGCTGAAGAGTGAGTTCTGGCTTGCCAACATCCAAGACCCCTGCATCACCGGCCTTGACCTGCTTACCCACTGGAGAGCTTGGGTTGACGTGACGGGGAAAACCATAACCCTCGGCACAGAGAATGTGGCACTCAAGTCTGGTCATAAGAGAAAGAACCTGTCAAGAGTCCATCAACCAACCCCTCAAGCAGCCACTGCACGGCAGGCACTGAGTTCCTGTACCCCGCTGGCCACCATCAGCCCTGCACAACCACAACCTGCTTCAACATCAATCACACAGCTTGCCGTCGTTCCACCACCTGAAACACCCATGGCCATTCAGAACTTATGACAGTTCAGCAGTGACGGCCTCGACCCCCAACAGTGCCACAAGTTGAAATGCCTTCTAAATGACTACATGGACATCTTCGCTGTGAGAGACGAAGACTGCAGGCAGACAGGGCTGGTCCAGCTGGCCCAGCCCATCCGCCTACGCCCCCATAGGCTGGCCCTTGCTAAACGACAGGCAGCGGAGGACAAAATCCGTGAGATGACTGCTGCTGGGGTGATTGAGCCTACCAACAGCCCATGGGCAGCTTCGGCAGTCGTGGTGAAGAAGAACGGTGGCAGCTGGCGTTTCTGTGTGGATTATCGTCGGTTGAATGCTGTCACAAAGAAGGACTCTTATCCACTCCCTCGCTTAGATGATGCCCTTGACTACATCTCGGGGTCCAGCTGGTTCAGTTCCCTTGACCTGCAAAGTGGCTACTGGCAGGTGGAGTTGGTTCCCGACACAAGACCAAAGACTGCCTTCACCATCGGACAGGGGCTGTGGCAGTTCCGTGTCATGCCATTTGGGCTCTGCAATGCCCCAGCAACTTTTGAGAGGTTAACGGAGAGGGTCCTGGTGGATGTACCCAGGAGCCATTGTGTTGTGTACCTTGATGACCTGCTGGTGCATGCCGGCAACTTCAAAAGAGCCCTGGCCACCTGCACGAAGTCCTGAGTGCCATCCGCCGTGGCCTACTTCACTCGCGCACTGAGTCGGGCAGAGAGGAACTACTGTGTCACCCGTCGCAAGTTGCTGGCTGTGGTCCTGGCCCTACGGCAATTCCATGGCAGCTGTTTTCTCCTCTGCACCAATCATGCCTCCCTCACCTGGCTCATGAACTTTAAGAACCCTGAAGGCCAAGTGGCCTGCTGGCTGGAGGCCCTCCAGGACTCCAGCACCGAGCCGGAAGGCATCATAGCAATGCTGACGCACTCTCACGGCGTCCCTGTGCCACCCTTGAGTGCCACCACTACCAGCGGCAGGAGGAGCGAGGTCAGATAACACCGACGGTTGAAACTGTCCAGACCCCTTGACCATCGAACAACTGAGGCAACAGCAAGAGACATATGTGACCCTGGGACTGGTGAGAGGCTGGTTGGAGACAGGGCTGCTCCACAAGTACCCAGAGATGTCGGCACTGGGGCCCGAGGTGAAAGCCTACCACTCTCAATGGGGTAATTTAGAGATCCGTAATGGGGTGATGTACCGGAGGTGGCAGGCCCCTTGGAGAGGGAACGACTTCCTACAGCTACTTGTGCCCCAGGGACTTCGCCCCCAGGTTCTCCAGGTGGTTCATGGCTCGGTGGGGGTGGGGCACTACGGACTCTCCACTGCGTCACGGGGCAGTTCTATTGGCTGGGTTGTCGACGGGATGTGGAACTGCATGTGCACTGCTGCGACTCCTGCACTGCTCAGAAAGGACCAACCCAGCGCTCTCACACCCTGCTGCAGCAGTACTTGGTGGGAGCCCCATTGGAGCGAGTAGGGGTTGACGTCCTTGGGCCTTTTCCACTCACAGATTCTGGACATCGCTATGTCCTTGTGGCTTTGGATTAAAAGTGGCCTGAGGTGTATGCGGTTCCGGATCAGAGCGCGACGACAACGGCAGAACGGCTGGTGGAGGAGATGTTTGCCTACTTCGGGGTGCCTGACGAGCTCCACAGTGATCAGGGGAGGAACTTTGAGTCCCAGGTCTTTGGAGAGATCTGCCGAAGGTTAGGGTTTAACAAGATGCGGACAACTCTGCTTCACCCTCAAAGTGATGGACTGGTGGAGCGATTTCATCAATCATCGATCTTGCTGATGTTCTCCTTTACACTTGACATCTATTGCACTTCTGTCCGTCCTGGGAGAGGGATCCCTCACATGTGGCTCTCTCTGAGGTTTCTACCTTCTTTTTACCCTGTTAAAAGGTTTTTTTAGTAGTTTTTCCTTACTCTTGTTGAGGGTTAAGGGCAGAAGATGTCACACCTTGTTAAAGCCCTATGAGACAAATTGTGATTTGTGAATATGGGCTATACAAATAAAATTTGATTGATTGATTGATTGATTGATTTAATCGTTCTCTGGCCACCCAGCTTGCTATCCTCACAAGCCAACATCAGCAGGACTGGGACCGTCACCTGCCCCTGGTCCTTTGGTCCTACAGGTCTGCTGTCCAGGAGACCAGCCAGTGCACGCCTGCTGCCCTCATGTTTGGGCGTGAGCTCCGGATGCCGGTGGACTTGGGGAGGGGGTTGACAGCAGCATCCATCGCAACATTCAGTGTGATTCTCCACAGAGCGTACCCTCAGCGAGCCCAAGGCAGCCTGCTCGCTGCCGCCGGGACATTTGAGGGACTTGGTGCTGGGTGATGGGGTCGCCGGGGACGTCTGACCCCTCAGGTGGGAGCAATGTAGCTGTCGGTGAGCCGGCCGCTCTGATTGGACAGCATGTTCATGGGACTGTTATGTGTTTAGCAATGTTTAGCCGTTTTGACTGATATTTGGTTGATGTTTAGACTTGGTTGATGTGGGTTTTTGTCAATAACGTGGATTTTGGTCGGTCTCACGTTCGTATAGACAAGGTCGTGTACTGTAGTGTGTGTCTTGAAGCAAGGAAGGAACAACTGATTCTATTTTTAGATGTATTTTAGATAAGAGCTGGATGTTACATAACTTTTAACAGCTCGACCTGGACATTGCGATGCACCATAACCAGGCTCATAGAAATCCCCTACAAAGAAATAAAGCAGAAGCTTTTAAAAAAGCAAGCCAGAGTTGGCAGTGTTACTCTAACCACAGACTTTAAAATCACCTACCAACTACCTTTCCGATGACTGGCGAATGAACTCTCCGGGCTTGGTCAATGAAACCTCCCAGGCCAGCATGCAGGTTAGCTTCTCACTGCCATGATGAATGACGTACAGCAGTGGGGATTTAAGGGCTGGTATTACATGTGTCCACGACAACAGCACCGTTCTCTGACTCTAAGCTAGTCCCAGGTCCATAACGATTAAACTTCTAAATTTCCAGGATAAGATGAAAATCCTTCGACTTGCCAGGCAGACAAAGACTCGACTGCACTGAGGGAATGTTAAAGCTTGTGAAAATGTTGATGATACTTGAGCCTCATGTTGCTGTCATATGTTTATGCTATTAAGTTGCTTCAATTGTAGTATGTTTTGTTTACATTCTACTTTTCCTCTTCTTGCTTGGTGATTTTAACAAACTGGTAAGATAAATCATATGATAATGAAAAAAAATCTATTTTAAATGTTACCCAACTTATTAATGAGCCTACTTGAATTATTTCAAAAAAAAAATCTTTGTTTGATTCGATCCTAGTTTAAAATCCTAACCAAATATAAAATTCTAGTGTTGTCTGATTGCTTCAGTGATCATTCAATTGTATACTGTGTATGGAAAATCCATCTACCCAAATCACCACCAAGACTCATCAAGATTAGGCATTTCAAGAAAATGAACTTAGATTTATTTATTAATGATCTGATTGCTATTAACTGGGACAGAATTTAATCAATACCTAATGTGTAAGCTGCTTGGAATTTTCTCTACGCTGATTTTATTTATGTTACGCTCCAAGGAAAACTGTAAAGGTCAAGGATCAACATCTTAGCTTATAAATGTGTTTAGGCAGAGGGACAAATCGTGGTCTTCATTTCGCCAGAAGAAGGATAATGCTGATTGGGAAGTATATAGGCACCAACACCAAGTTAGTTAAATTTCAGGGATATGAAGCTGTCCATTTAGGAAGCACAAGTGATTGTCAATCAATTTCACCTGCTTTGGTGCAAATGAAAGTGACAACAGGTGCAATGGAGAGGCAAAAGCAAGAAAACACCCCAAAAGGGAATGGTTTTGCATGTGGTGGCCACAGACAATTCCTCTCTTCTTATCCTTCCTGACTGATTCTTCTCTCGTTCAAGAGAGAACACCTGAATTGGATGGTCCAACACTGGCGCTGCCTTCTCTTCACAGATGTGAGCAAGTTCACACTGAGCACACGTGACAGGTGTGAAAGAGTCTAGAGACGTCATTGTAAATGTTATGCTGCCTATTACATCATCCAGCATGACCGATTTGGGGGTGGGTCAGTGATGATCTGGGAGGCATATCCTTGGAGGGTACCCTGCCTGTTTCTCAGAGAGATTGTTGGTCCTTACGCTAGTGCAGTGGGCCCTGGGTTCCTCCTAGTGCAGGACAATGGCCTCATGTGGAGTGTCATTGTCATTATATTGTTCCTGGATGATTGAGGCATTAATGCCATTGACTGGCCCTCCCTGACCTAAATCCAAGTGAGCACCTATGGGACATTATGTATTGTGCATCCGACACTGCCAAATATTGCCACAGACTCTCCAGGAGCTCACTGATACCATGATCCAGGTCTGGGAGATCTCCCAGGACACCATCCACCGACTCATCAGGAGCATACAATTTTTTTGAGCAGTGTATGTTGGACCCCCTCGAAAACGAGATGATGCATCTCAAGGGGTTATCCTCATAAACAAACTTTACCGATATTCCTCAGGGAGTGATAGTCTACTCAACAAAACCCTGGCATCAGGACAGAAGGACCAGAGCTTTCTTAGGGGGACCCCCCTACCCCTTGATTGCACCTCTACAGATGGATGGAAAGTGAATAAAGTGAGATTCCCCAGGCTGGAATAGTTAGAGTGTCAATACCTCTGCATCCCCACATCTTTAGTCCCTTCAGTTTATAGCTGTTTGACTGACTGTCACTAGGTTGTGTTCAGTTCTCACCCTTGAGCTTGTTTACATGCTCATCTTTCTCTACAAGAATCTTGTAAAAAGTTTGAATGTAAAATTCGGTGGGATTTTTCGGCTCACATTGAAGGATTAAAAATATATTTTTTAATTTTTTTCGAGGGACAGGAAGTCCATAATTTTGCTTTTTGTGCATCACTTTACATTTTATAAACACATCTTGAGCATTTTTAGCATGCATGAAAACCCACGAAATTGTGCACAAAGGTTTTAACCAGCAATTTTTTTATTGGTTATCAAAATTGGCATGGCCATGGCCGTTGCACGGCAGCTCAATAGTGTCCCCTAATTATGCATTATTAAATGGCTAGTGAAATTCGAAAACTCTAGAAAGTTAGCATATTCATCAAGAGTGGCTCAACTTAACTCATATGGTTGTTGAGCCAAATGTGTGGCCAAATGACTGGGGCCTGATCAGTCACTATATACACATTTCCCCTGTGTCTCAGTTGAGGTCAGTTTTTGCTGTTAAGTTCACTTCAGTTTGTGCTTGAGTTTAGTTCTGTTAGGCTGACCTTTTTATTGGCCCAACTTTATTGTTAAGATTATTCCTGCCTTTTTGTAAAGAACATTTTTTAGTGTCTCTCTCTGGTCTACCATCCCAAACACCACCAAAGTGTTTGCTATGTAAACGAGAAATCACTTTGCTGCTCTGGCTGATAAATCTGAAAAAGAGCCAATATCAACACCAACTGGGAGTCCATTAAAAAGACCTATGTCGACACAGCCATAAAAATCTTACAATACAGATAGGAAGATAACAAAGAATGGAGAACACCTGGCACCTGGCAGATAATCAAAGAAAGAAAAGATGCTGAGCAATAAATCACAATGGCTTCAACAAAAGGTCCAAGAAGCCTACAAACACAAAAGGAGGGTTAAGAAGAACGCCAGGAGGACAAAAAATACTTTTTTGAGTTGGCAGTCAGATTGAGTGCAGTGTAACAATCGATGGAAACCTTAGATTGGTTTCCTGTAGCAACTAGTGTACGACAGGGATATATCATCCAATCCTCTTTCTGATCGCCATCAACTGGATCGTGTGAAAGGCAACAGCTGATAAGCCGAGAGGCAGAGACCTGCACTTTTTCAATGCCCTAGCTGCTCTCTCCTTGAAAACACAACAATTGCAGAAGAAAACTGACAAGCTGAACACCTTCACCAAGCAATCCTGCCTAAAGTTTAGCACCTTGAAAACCAAATTGGTGTGCATAGTAAAAGGAGACATGAGCAAGATCAACTCCTTCCCCAATGGATGACTCAGGAAAATATGCCACATTCATGTAGATGTTGACAATGACAGTCTTAGTTCAGCATGCAATTCATTAATAGAATCAATTGATTTTAATCAACGTGAATAAACTCACTCCCTGTTTAAAGCACACTCTTGATCTTGTTCTGACATATGGCATTGAGATATATATATATATATATAGACGTTGAAAATGTAATAACATTTCCCAAAAACCCTATAAAATTCTTAATCAAGGCTGTCTATGACATTCTACCAAGCCCATCCAACTTGTTTTGCTGGGGGAAGGTGGAGTTACCAGCTTGCCCTCTGTGCCTGAAGAGCCTGGAGCACATCCTCAGCTGCTGTTTGAAAGCCCTGGGCCAGGGGCGCTACCGCTGGCGCCATGACCAAGTCCTGATGGCCAACACCATCTGCAAAGGGATTAGCCACTGCAAGAGCCTCCGCCCAGTGAAAAAGACCATTGCTTTCGCCAGGGCTTGGGAGAAGCCAACATCAACTGCCAAGACCACCTCCTCGGGCCTGCTGGCGACGGCACAAGACTGGAAGCTGAAAGTTGACCTGGGGAAGCAACTAAAGTTCCCAGAAGCTGTTGCCACAACAACATTAAGGCCAGACATGGTGCTGATCTCGGAAGCCTCCAAGCAAATCCTTCTCCTGGAACTCACCGTTCCCTGGGAGGACCGTATCGAGGAGGCCAAGAGAGGAAGAGGGCAAAGTATGCTGAGCTAGTAGAAGAATGCCGGAGCAACGGGTGGCGGGCGAGGTGCGAGCCAATTGAGGTGGGATGCAGAGTGTGTGTCAGTACAATACAGGAAAGTTATCAAAACTTCACTCCCACACTAGTTGATAACTTTGTTAATAGTACAGCAGTCTCATTAAAAACAACCCTTGACACTTTCGCCCCGCTGAAAAAGAAGAAAGTAAATCAGAGGAGATTAGCTCCATGGTAGAATTCTCAAACACGTGTTTTAAAACACACATCACGGACGCTGGAGAGGAACGGGCATTCCACCAGCTAAGATGATTTTCACCTAGCCTTATAAATTACAAGAAAGCACTCAGAAATGCCAGAACCTCCTATTATTCATTATTTATAGAAGAAAATAAGAACAACCCCAAGTTCCTCTTCAGAACTGTAGCCAGGCTGACAGAGTCATAGCTCTACTGATTTATCTATTCCTCTTACTCTGAGAAGCAATGATTTCATGAGGTTCTTTACATACAAAATTATAATCATCTGGGATAAAATTCACCACCACCTCCTCCCCTTAATAGCAAAGATACCTTGTCTAGTACAGAAACCAAAGAACCACCTGGAGCACCAGATTTATTATTGGACCACTTTTCTTCAATAGATCTTTCTGAGCTGACTTCACTAGTTTTTTCTTCTCAACCATCAACTTGTCTATCAGACTCTGTCCCAACTAGAATTTTTAAGGAAGTTTTCCCTCTAATTGACAGTTCCATATTAAATCAGATTAACATGTCTTTGTTAACTGGCTACGTACCACAGGCTTTTAAGGTAGCAGTAATAAACCTCTGCTTAAAAAGCCTACTCCAGATCCAGATGTTTTAACTAATTATAGACCATATCAAACCTGCCATTCATTTCCAAAATCATTGAAAAAGCTGTAACTAAGCAGCTATGTGATTACTTAGATAGTAATTTGTTTGTTGGAAGACTTTCAGCCAGGATTTAGAATCCATCACAGCACAGAAACAGCACTGTTAAAAGTTACTAATGACCTTTTCATGGCATCAGAAAATGGACTTGTCTCAATAGTTGTCCTGCTGGATCTTAGTGCAGCATTTGACACCAGAGACCATAAGATTCTGTTACAGAGACTTGAACAACATGTAGGGATAAAAGGAACGGCATTAGGCTGATTTAAGTCATATTAATCAAATAGATTTCAATTTGTTAATGTTAACAATGACTCCTCCATGCACACACAAGTTAATCATGGAGTTCCACAAGATTCTGTTCTTGAACCGATACTCTACACCTTATATATGCTCCCTTTAGGCAACATCATCAGAAAGTACCATGTACACTTCCACTGTTACGCAGATGACAGCCAGCTGTACATATCTATGAAGCCTAATGAATAATCACTTAGTTCAAATTCAGGAATGCCTCCAGAACATCAAGGCCTGAATGTACCGGAACTTCTTACTTCTAAATCCAGACAAAACTGAGGTTATTGTAATTGGCCCTAAACATCTTAGAGAAACACTGTCTGACCAAATAGTCACCTTGGATGATGTTAGCTTGGCCCCCAGCGCTACTGTGAAGAACCTTGGAGTTATGTTTGACCCACATATAAAACAAGTCTCTAGGAAAGCTTTCTTCCACCTGCGCAATATTGTGAAAATTAGGAACATCTTGTCTCAGAAGGATGCTGAGAAACTAGTCCATGCATTTGTTACCTCCAGACTGGATTACTGTAATTCATTATTATCAGGATGTCCCAGTAAGTCTGTGAAAAGCCTCCAGTTGGTCCAAAATGCTGCAGCACGAGTGCTGACAGGGACTAGAAGGAGAAATCATATTACTTCTGTCTTAGCTTCTCTGCATTGGCTCCCTGTAAAATTCAGAATAGAATTCAAGATCCTGCTCCTCACATACAAAGCCCTAAACAATCAAGCCCCTTCAAATATCAAAGAACTCATAACAGCATATTATCCAAATACATCACTCTGCTCCCAAAAACAGACTTTCTTGTGGTTCCAAGAATCTGTAAGAGTAGAATGTGAGGTAGAGTCTTCAGCTACCAGGCTCCTCTCCTGTGGAACGAGCTCCCACTCTGGGTTCAGGAGGCAGACACCATCTCTACCTTTAAGGTTAAACTTAAAACATTCCTATTTGATAAAGCCTATAGTTAGGGCTGGATCAGGTGATTCCTGAGCCAACCCTTAGTTATCCTGCTATAGGTCTAGACAGCTGGGGGAATTCCCATAATGCACTGAGCACTTCTCCCCTTCTTTCTGTCTCTCTCCCCATTTATTTTACTACATGTTACTAACTTTGTGTTTTTTCCCCCTCCCATACTCTCTCTCTCTCTCTCTCTCTCTCTCTCTCTCTCTCTCTCTAGGATTCAGACAACTATTATTATTATTATTACCATTATACGAATTGTGAATAATAACATCTTTACATCCATATTTATCACTCCTATTGTTTTCATAATAACAAATAGTCAAAGCTGAAACCTGATGCTGTTCCCTCTCTTCTCCTCCCCCTCCCCCCATCTCTTCTCTCCCCTCTTTTCCACCCATCTCCCCTCTCCTCCCCATTTTTCTATGCTCACCCCAACTGCCCACATTGAGTCTGGTTCTGCTAGAGGTTTCTTCCAGTTAATGAGGACGTTTTTTCTCTCCACAATCGCCAAAGTGCTTGCTCATTGTGGACACTGTTGGGTTGACCTTCCATGTAAAGTGCCTTGAGATAATGTATATTATGATTTGGCGCTATACAAATAAAATTTAATGGAATTTCATTGAATTAAAATCTTGTGGCCTAAAAAGATATTACCAGAAGAGTAAGAGCCACCAGTGTGGTGCTAGAGATCAGATATCAGCGGATACAGGGGCTTAAGCATGTCCTCAAAGTGGACAAGAACAGCATACTAAAGATTGCCTTGAGATGGACACCACCTGAATAACACAAACAAGGTCACCCCAAAACAACATGGCAGCAAACTGTGACCGCTGTGCTACAACAGTAAGTCTATGACAGTGGTCAGTGCTCTCCACACTGATTTCACTGTCATTCAGTTTAGACTTGTGTGCTGCACAAGTCTTAACAAACTCTGAGTATAGCCTTTACTGTATCAAAGTGGCCCCCGTCTGGACCCCCCTTGGTAGCACCACTGCACTGAGGTGCATTACTCCACAGGTCAACAAGTGACTGCTACTTTGATGTTTTCTAATAACTCAAACTCACAGAACTGATCTGACTGCATGTTAAATAGTACTGTATGTGTTGTTAAAGACTGTAGGCATCTAATACATTTCAGGCGTCTGATAATTAATAACAGTATCCTTTAAATCTCATTGTTCACATTGGTTTCTGTGTAGAAATAACCCAAATTATTTCTTTGAAGTCTAGAAATAAGACCAATTGTGTTTACTGTTAGATTAAAGAACTATAATTTTCATAAACTATTGAGGGAGATGGGAGCTCAGCACCAGGTTAAGGACATTTCTTTACATGCCCATTTCTAGTCTTTAATACCTATTTAACTGTGCCGTTCCTGATCTTGTAGAAGTTGTAAGTCCCACTTGTGAGAAAAAAGTTAATTATAGAGATAGTATAGCCCAAAAAAAATAACTTTAATGCATTTTATTTCCTAATTTTAAGACCACACTGCTTACCAATAGTACAAGAGTGCAATAAATACATAACTACGGTGTCCTGACTTAACACCCCATATCACCTACTACATCTCCTAACCACCAGAGCTTCAATACAACTGGAAAAGTTGCTGCCTGCGGTTGGACATTTGGTTCATTGCAGCAAGAGCATTGCAGAAAATGAAGAGCTAGAGAGCAAAAAGCTCTATGGAGCTGCTAAGTGTGTTGGTAGTTCTCCCATGCTTTATGCAGTTAATCTGATTATAATGGAAGGCAAAACAGCTGATTGTGAGTAGAGCAGTTCAGTGCTTTTATGTAAACATAAATGGCTCAAGTGCCTCAACTTCCTACTTATTTTTTGTGTATCAGCAATGGTGTGCTTAGCTACAGATTAAAAGGCATGTCCTAGAAAAACAATATGGTTGTGCCTTAATTGTATTTTTCTAGAGATTCTGTAGTTTGCAACTGGGCCCTTACTCCAAGTCACCAGAACCCTCCACCAATAGGGAATCGGAGGTCTCGGTAGGCTGTTCCAGATCTCTGTCAATGTCCAATCATGGTAGAGAATAGGACACACACACACACACACACACACACACACACACACACACACACACACACACACACACACACACACACACACACACACACACACACACACACACACACACACACACACACACACACAGAGAGAGAGAGAGAGAGAAGAAAGGGTAGGAGAAAAAGACGAAAGACAGTCACATATACAACAAGATAAAAAGAACAGTAGCAGACCTGCCAACCTGGAGAAATGTCCACAGCACCTGCTGCTTTCATGGTCACCCTCTCAGACTGTTGGGCAACTGGACAGTGTGTGTGCATGTGGGTGCACGTGTGTGCATCACCAACACAACACTCTCCTGCTTAGTTTTTTACCATGCTATGACTCAGCCTTACCCAAGCCTAACAACACCAGATAACCCATTATTACATAATTAAACTTCAGAGACCATATACCCCAGCCAAGCCACATACCAGACATCCAGACACCAAATTGTACAGACTTAAAGATATCAGAACCCTAAATATGTCAGAGTTTTTTCTTTGAGATCCATACATTATTCAGAGCTCCAGAGTAACTTTTTACATTGGGATGCATAACTTATTTATTTAGGTGCACTAGTACATAATGTAGGTGCACCTGCCATTTATTTCCCAAATCGATTTGATTCTTATTCACAAGGTCTCGAATGGATAAGGTTTCCCATTCTACTTGATTAATCATTTTTTCAGTTTAGGATATTTCATTGTACAATACCAATTTTGCTTGGAAGACAATTCTCAGAATAAATCCGTAATTTGTGCAAGAATACCTCTAACTTGTTGCATTGTTAGAAATATTAAGGAAAGCCTGTCACGATAAGATATTTAGTTGGACAATATATTGACCCAGAAGCTAGAGTTGGTCATCCACTAATCAGAAGGTTGGTGTTGTGTAATTGATGCGTGATAGAAAAAGTTGGGTTGGTGTGCTGTGGTTGCCTCCCGACTTATGGTTGCATTATTCCGTCAAAGTGATTATTTAATTTACTTTAATACAAGCTGATATTTGCAAGATATCTCGGCAAGATTCTTTAATATACATGTTTGTTCATATTTTAGTGGGATAAAGAGCAGAATTTTTGGTCTAATTTCGCATTTTTCAATTATTGTTAACTGGTAAACTGGCGGCAATCGTGTGTGGTAGTGGGGTGTGGTCAGCGTTGGCTGCAGGAGTGAGAGATTGTTATGTGTTGGCTAATCACTCTCTCCCCTTTATCAGCAGTAGCATGCTGGTGCCGGACTCAGAGAGACTGTTCTAAAGACGGCCAGAGGATGGCTGAATAGACGAACAGTGGGTGTGTGTGTGTGTGTGTGTGTGTGTGTGTGTGTGTGTGTGTGTGTGTGTGTGTGTGTGTGTGTGTGTGTGTGTGTGTGTGAGAGTATGTGTGTGTGTCTGTAAAGATAAAATAAAAAGTGAAAATTTTCCCTTTTTTTTAATTAAGGTTAAAGAATTAAAGTGTCCTGGGTATTTATTTGCTTATATAGCTTTGCTTTTATTGGAGGAAATTCGGTGATCATAGATCAGAAATCTCACGAAGCAGCTCCACTGAAGGCATTGTGACCTGGGTGGGAAGTGTAATGTTACCATATTATTACAAGTAGAGGTGGAGGGGAATGTTCATGCGGGTGTGGATCTCTAAATTGGAAAAAAAAAGATCCTATTATCATTTGCCATGGCACTGCAGGTGAATAGGATAAACATTTTTTACTAAAACATGAAAACAGAATTTCCCCAGTTAATGACTCACATCAAGACTGTAGGCACCTCATCTAATAACTATTCATTCCACTAGTCACTTCCATTGTCTCTGTGTGAACTGTTGAGTATTTAACAATTGTGTGAGAGTGAGGGTATTACAATAAATTGGTAAGTAAGTCAGAGATTGTGCTTCTATATTTAACTTTTTATAAATAATTATGAAAAGTGCCCTTTTTCTCACTTGAGCCTCTGCCCCCCAAAATGTCTGTGCACATCCCTTCTTTGTTTGCCTTTCACACATGCACAACGCAGTGGGAGGTTCTCTGCTCAGACGCGTTCATAACAGCAACAAATCCTCCAGAAGATTCAGGCGAGGGGTGGTGCAACAGGCACAGGCAGGATTTAATGTATAAATTATGCCCAGGTCAAATTCGGAGAATTGGCTACGGAGTCTGAAAATGGCTTAACACTGAGACTGTAACTTCTTGAAACTGGGTAAAAGAAACAGAACAAAAATTGTGAATGGAAATATAGGAAGGTTCAGGATGGATTTGGGCAGTGGCGGCTAGTCAATATGGGGCGCTGGTGTGCAGACCCTCCAACATTCTGATACAAAAAAGCCTATAAACTTTTTTTTAATATAATTTTATTATATAATAATATTTTACTATTTACTTGTATTTGGTTCATTTCTGACTAAACACGTTTACTTCCTGGTGTGGGATGCCAGCTAAATGAGAGTAAATGGGGGTCCTTAATGTTTTGGGAACTACGGGATGTGAGTCTGCTCATTAATTGGTTGTTGCAGTTTTTCCAAGCTCCACTCACTAATATGGTCGACCATCGACGCTTTCTCAGGTACATCCGCCGTTGCCGAGTTACTTCCGCTGCAAGCTGACCGGCAAAGATATGGCGTCTTCAAGTTAAACTTGTAATTTCTTTACAAAAACACCCCAACAAGAAAAAAAGAGGATAAAGGTGCTTCACCAGGCGGCAAGTGATTCAAAGTTGGGTTCAAAGTTGGTACCTCTGTGGCGACACTTTGAAACACTGTATGAATGTGTGTGTATGGGTGAATGTAAAATTGTACTGAAAAGTGCTTTCAGTACAGCTTTAAGAGTGGTCATCAAGACTAGAAAAGCACTATATAAATAGACAATTTACCAATCGAACATTAAAGCTAGCCAGCACTCGTGAGCTAACTTTAGCATCTGTGCGCTGCCTGCATCAGGCTCGGCAGATCTCTTTTTCTCCCGTGTAACAGTGGTGTTTTCTCTAAAACTGCAGTATAGCCTAAAGGAATATAAATGATACATTACTGTGTCTAACTGCTTCACACTGCTTCTTTCTTAAATTTGCAGTCGTTTGATTGTGTTAAGAAACTACGCTGTTGAATGGTAAACACACTACAACTGACATGGATAGACATTACGGTCAGGCATTACAGGGCTCATTGCAGCTCCATAGCTGATCTCTGATTTGCAAGACTAGGAACTGTGGCGCTGTGTCGTGCTCTATCAACACCCATCACTCTTTTGCGATTAGAAAGGCAGTGTCTCAGTAATGAAGTTTTAAAGACGTTTTTATGGTAGCCTTAAATGCACCACCCGCAAATGTAATACTAATGCAGCGAATTTATGGTCCATTTAAGACCCTAATCTAGTGGATTTTAATTGAAGATTGTTTTTTGACTTTTTGAGGAGCCATGGGAACCCTGCACTGTCTAGGGTTGGGTATACTTTTAATTTGATCAATTCCAATTCTTCTTATTGATTCCAGTTCTTATCAAATCAGATTTTCGATTCCAATATGGTAAAAAATTAAATAATAATAATAGTAAATATATATATATATATATATATATATATATATATATATATATATATATATATATATATATATATATATATATATATATGACTATAACTGTATCTAAAGGACAAAACACTTCTGGAGTCTCAGGTGTGAACTTTGTTAGAGCAGAATCCAATACAATTGAAGTTGCCTCTTCAGATGTAATAAATCAAAAAGAAAAAACATAACATGCCTTCGTACTGCTCGTGTGGTGTCATCCAGCCCCGACATTCATATTCGATGCGAACAAGGTCATTTACACCATGTTTTTAGCTAAAAAGTCCACCGGAAGTGGCTAAGCTAGCGGATGTTAGCACGTCCGACGGTCCGTGAATACACCTCGTAGGAAGATATCAGTGGACATTTAGGCTTAAAACATGGTGTAAATGACCTTGTTTCGAGTTGAATACAAATGTCGGGTCTTGCGGACACTTGGATGACACCACACGAGTGGTTTGGATGGACGTTATGTTTTTTCTGTTGTTTTATTACGTCTGAAGAAGGACTCACCATTGACTTTAATTGTATTGGATTCTGCTGCAATAAAGCTTACCCCTTAAACTCCAGAAGTGTTTTGTGGCCTCAAATACTTCACCCACCCCTCCATCGGCATAGTGTTAGATTTAGTAAGTAGAAGTAACATCAGCATAATGTATTTGCCTATGAATGTCTCCAGGTTGACAGGTCAAAGAAAGACAGAGCCAACAGAACAACAACAAACATGGGCAACTAGTAAGTCCTAGTAGATTGACAGCACAAACATCACAACTATTTACATTAACAGTTTACAACTGGAAATTAAACTACATGACCAATTCAGGGTGCTTCCTCATTAAGGTCCAAAACCAGTTGCATGCAGTCTAGTCTAGCCACTCTTGGAACAGTGTGTTCTCAAGGGGATCATCGATTTCACTACCTTGTGAAAACAGGTTTTTAAATTGCCCTCTAACTGATACATCTGCAAATGACAAAAACTGCAGACAAAAAAACAACTCAGCAATGAATAAAAGGACATATCATTATAATGCAGTGGGATGTGTTCTCATATGTAAGTTAAGATAAAGTCCTATTGACACAAACCATAAAGTATCCTCTACCCAAAACAACGAGTTACTTCCCCACCTCTGAAAACTATCTTAAGTGTAGCTAGTATTTTTATTGTAACTAGTATGACAGTGTTTGAATACAACAGTTTAGGGCCGCAACTAAAAACTATTTTGATAATGTGACAATAATCTGTCAATCATTATTTCAATTGATCGATTATTAAATCTGATAAAAAGAGAAAGGCTGCATTTTATCCTTTCCAACAATTTATTCAAAAAGCCACTTGTTTCCTTATACAATGCTCTTTGTATATGTACTTTACATATTTGCGACAGCAATTCCAGTTTCATTTATCTACAATTCAATTCTGACTAGTCATTATTCAAATTAAAGATATCTTTAATTTACCTCAGTTCAAGATACCTTGAATTAAGTTTGAATTCAATTGCAGATATCACAAACTTGAATTATGACTAGTCAGAATTACATTTTAGATATCTAAAACTGGAATAAAAGATAGTAATAATTCAACTGAATTGTAGATATCTATAATTAGAAACCCTACACATTTTCAGTAACCAGGTTACTGCAGTTACCTCAGGTGTAAATTGGTAACGTCACTCACTAACCTACTCAAGAAGACTATGTCCTGAGTTAGTCCCAAGGATCTGTCTCGGGGACGATCTGTCCATGCTTAACGGAACAATACTGGTTAGAATGAAGCCAATCAAGTTCTGGGCCTTTCTTATCTTTCTCTCTCCTCTGAGAGCTACAGAATTATCAATGAGCTTTGTTGTAACCACTAATACTGGACTGTGCCTTATAGTGAATACTACATCTGCTCATCAAAGGATGACTTTTTACCTTAAGAAGCCGTCGTCATTCACAGCAGCAGAAGGTGCAGCAGGCCCTGTCTCAGAGAACACATCTACCAATAAGCTGCCAGCACTGGCTGGAGCAGCACTAATGGGAGCAGCAGAACGAATCCCAAGGAGGTCTGCAGATGGTGACGGGGTTGACTGAAAAATAAAGGAAAGTTGCACTAGGGTCACAAAAAAAAAACAAAAGTGTATTTTTGCTTGAGCTGCCAGTACTAAAGCAAGAGAAAACCAACAATTATGTTTTTTTGTGAATAAAACATACAGAGAGACACTCACAGCATTGGAGGCAGCCATGGCAGTTGTTTCTGGACCCCGGTCACCCCCTCCATTCAACTCCCCACCCTCCCTTTTGCCGTCTTCCAGCTCTGTTACTGACACAGCACCAGGTCCCTTCTTCTTCTTTAGCTTAGCCAGGATTGATGACTCCCTTTCTGGGAAGGGAGGCATCTCCTCCAGGACAGTGGCCTGAGGAACAGAAAGGAAAACCATACTGTAGGTTTGGGCAAAAAGAGTTTTCAGCATCTGACTAAACATTAATATCACCATAAATGGACAACATATTCAGTAGAAAGACTACAAGGCTCTAGATTCTGACCAGAAATGGAAACAATGTATTAATAACTATGCACACCAGTGCTTCCTGCAAACGCTTTTCATTCAGTCATTACTGGGCCTGAGCTGAGTTGAGTTTAGTCTAACACAGTCATCAGTACTAACCAGGACATCAGTGCTGGCAATGGAAGAAAGCTTCAGATACTCGACAGCACGCTGCTGGAGCTCCACATCCGAGTTGCGGATCTGGCTGTCACAGCGGAGCACTTCTTGAATCGTGGCCTTGGTCTCTGGGAAAAGGTTGATAAACTTGATGTAGGCTGAGAGGAGCAGGGCTCGAGTCGGCACGGAGCACAGATGGAACTTTGAGTGAAGAAGGTTGAACTGGACCAAAGGGCTGGATGACAGGACAGAGAAGTTACTGTTTGTCATTTCAAGCATTAACTTAGGGCCTTGCCATTCAAAAACCCAACATACCTGGAACGTGGGTCCCCAGCAATTAGGTTACCAAACTCTCCCAAAATGTAGCCTCCAACTTTCACCATGTTCTCATGGCAAGCAGGGGCCTGCAAGGCCTGGAGGAGACAATGATTATGTAACCCACATTGATGTAGCCCACATTAAAAAAAGAGTAATAAAATAAATAAATGTGAAATTAAATAGATATAAATATGCATTCAAATGTGTAAATAGATAGTCAATTAAAATTCATAAATAGGTGAAACTGAGTTTTTTGATCTGGTGAAACTTTCAAGGAGACACCTCTGTGTGTGGGGAGAGATACACACGCAGGACAAGACAAGATGGCGAGCCAGACCCACGGAATCTGCATGTAACGGCAAGATTCTTCATCCCTTTCACGCCGGACTGAACTTTGGTTGCTAGATTGGTAGGAGTATCGATATCTTTTCCTTTGTTTGAACTGGACTGAATGAGAAATTCATACAGAACTAAATTGGAAACAAACTGATTTGCACTAAACTGAAGTGACATTTTATGCTGTACTTTATGTTCACAATTGTCAACATTGTGTGTATAACCTAAGGTATAGTGGTGTTTCACTTGTGTTTATTTGAAACTGTGATATTATTTTCTCTTTAGGGAGAAGGAAAAAGAGTTGACTCAGGAAAAAATAGATAGTCTATTGACCTAAAATAAGACACCAGACCGGTCTAATATAAACACTGGTCTAATATAAACGTAAAAAAAGAACTAAACTAACATAGGTGAAGATACAAACTGAAAAAAGGGAAAAGAGTGAGCTCCACTCATCTTTTGACACTTCTTTACTGACTTAAAGTATATGTATACATGTTCAGTGCCAGCTATATATTTAAAGTACATGGCCTCTGGCTTGTTTTATGTTTTCACCCCATAGAGAATATTACTTATATTATCTCCATATAGTTCTGTTGCAGTCTCCTCTCATTCGAGTCTTTAGCCCTCCTTAGCTCCCTCTTCAGTTCACTCTGGATTAGTGCTGGGCGATATGACTTCATATGATTATTTATATTTTTTACCTTGAATTACGATTAAAAAAAGATTATTCTTATTCCTCATTGTACCCCTCCATGAAAAACTTCTTGTTCCTGTTCAGCAGGGCTTTAATGTCCCTGTTGATCCAAGGTTTATTGTTGGGGAAGCTCCCTTTTCATTTCATAAATAATGTGATATATTTTTGGCTTGCTTCTGAGCTGCATCTTGGTGAATTACTGGATCTCTCAGATTAAAGTTGGTGTTAATTTTTACCTAAAAAAAAATAGAACCAAAAGGATAAAAATAATACAAAATTAGGGCTGCACAATATTAGGAAAACATGCGATAACGTTGTTGAATATCGTCATGATGATATGACTTGCGATAAATAAAAAAACAGTCCCTGGCTACGGACGGCTCCACATCCGGGAGAAGGCTCACAGCCCAGCCGCAGCGCCTCCAAGTCGGGATCAGACATCCAGGGGGCCATACACAGCACATTTTTTTACAGTCTTTCAGGGCTCTGTCAGTAATTTACTGCTCCTCTGTGTCTCTATCATTCGCGCACCCCGCCACCTTATACATGTGCCCGATCACACTGTTAGTTTGTGAGTATGTGTGTGTGAGAAATTAAAAGAGTAATTTACTGCTCCTCTGTGTCTCTATCATTCGAGAGAGAGAGAGAGAGAGAGAGATCACAGTAGAATTTTGTCGGAGGAGGCGGAGCGAGATTTGACGGAGCCCCACGGCTCTTTCAAATTTTGTTTTCTCTCTATTCTCTTCTTATTATCTTCTTCCGACAATGATTCACTGACGGAAAAACGCATCAGTGATCTGAATGTCTTTCATTTATTCATCTAAAGCAGCCAAATATATTGACATGCAGAGCGTGAATGCGTGAATGCGTGGCGCATGGATCATCATTATTGATAACACTCGATAACGTGAGCTCGCACATCGTTAAAACAACAATTACGATATTATCGTAGACGATATATATCGCACACCCCTAGAGTCGGGTATGTTGGATTGGTCTGCATTAAGCTGTGGTTTATCAATACCGTTGAGGAGGGAGTTGATATTTTCTGTACTTGGGTTCTTTTCTGAATTTCGTTTAATTTGCCAGGTACTTGCAAGATTTATTGCTATGGTGGAAAGTTGTTGTCTTTGTCTGTGAATCAGGAATTGTGTTTGTTTATTCATAGTTGGTTGAGATTTCTATTTCCTCAGGTCATTCTGAGTTTTTCTGTTGGGTTACTTGCGTTGATGTTTTCTAATTGTTAGATTTTTTGTTCCAGTTCGGTTTCTTTTATGGACATAGAATGAACAAGATATTTGTAGATGACTCCAGGGAATCATGGACCAATCCCATGGATATTCCATGTCACAAAATTCAGTGATAACATAACATTTTATTATACAAAAGTATGCATTAGTGTTGGTGTATGTGCGCAAGTGTGTGTGTGTTTGGTAGTATGTAGCTGCGGAGTACATGGAACAGGGATATACAAGCACAGAGATACAAATGGGAAGGGAACAAATTGCACAAAATGAGACAAAACATAGAAAGAGAGATAGAAAAAACTAAAAACAGACAATAAACAAAGAAAGAAGAAACCAAGCACTGTGTAAAAATGTCCCTTGGGTATTGGTCGAAAGTGTACAACAGGCCTGTTCAACTAGCGGTCCACAGGCCATATAGGGCCCTTTTGAACTTTTCTATGGCCCACAAGACTGCCTGGAAATCAGGCATTACATGTGTAATTTGATAAAACTAAGGTATATCTCTGAGCAGTCTGTGCAAAGATACTATTTGCCTGAAGTCACTGCAAATTACCAACTCATTCACACATTCACTCATCTCACATTCAGTGAAAATAGTTTGCATTGACATCTAATCAAATATCTAATTAAATGCAAATTTATCAGAAACATTACAAGTAAATATACATTACTTTGAAAAGCAATGGTAAATGCTCTGTATTTATATAGCGTGTTGATGTCCACTCAAAAATGTGTGAAGGTAAATGTTGGAGTGAGAGCCTCCAGACTTTCTGTTGACTTTCTCTGGCCAGTTCCCTGGTAAAAAGTGTCCGGAGTAGCTGATTTAAGAAAACAGCAGGATATCTTCAACAGCATTTACCACAGTGTTGTTGATGATATTTCTAACACGTGACAAACACAAAAAAAAACTAAAAGAGAACAATATCTCTTTGTTATTGTTAAAACGGTGCCGTAAACGTAGAAGACACTGACGAAGACGTCAAGACAGATTTTGGTGATAAGGGCCGACGTGCTTTAAACAAAACACATGATACTCGCACTGGAATTCACACGTTACATCCTGCCTCTGTCTGCTACACCTCCCCTCGACAGAACGCTCCAGAGATTGTGCTGTCGTAAACTCGTCTGAGCAGAAAATCTCCTGCTGCGTTGTGTATGTGTGAAAGGCAAAGACGAACCGAATTCTGCAGATATCCTCTGGAGGTCATGTCTGAAAACAGTTTAAGTCCTAGTCAGCCATTCTCTCTCACACTCACAATCACACCTACACATTCATACAGCACTTCCATCTCTTGCCCAAGGACACTTTTGCATCTGGACAGGATGAGCCAGGAACCAGGCTACCTATCTAGTGTGTACATCCAGCTCTAACATCATCTTTGTTACATTTTAAGATTTTATAAAGCAATACCTCAAAGACCGTTTTGGCTGCGTAGCCCTGCACATCATCTCGGTTGATGACGATCTGAATGACGCGATACCACACCTCTTCACTCACGTAGTCACCAGCAATGCGAATGAGATTGAGAATGGTATCCACATACCAGGAGTAATCCACAGCATACTTCTCTGCAAGTATGGCCACTTTCAGCACCTGAAAGAGTAAGGCACAGCTTAATCAGATAATATGAATTTTTTGAAAATTGTCAAAAATAAATCAATGATTAATTTTGGACACTATCGAGTGCACGTGTTCATTTGAGTATGTAAATAAAAATACATTTTCTGAAGAATGATTTGATGTTGATGAATCACCTGACATTAAGACACTGACATTTAGAGATATCTCTAAAAAAATACATATTTTGTACAAAATCTCTCACACCTACCATCTCTTCTCTGATGGAGTAGTCTGCTGTCTCAAGGTAGCTGAGCATCTCGGCTACAATCTGCTTGGCGTTACTGCGATCACACATGGCATACAGCAGATCAGCTGCCCTCTGTCGAACGCTCACATCCCTCTCAGTCTACAGAGACAAACAACACAAAACGAAAAAGACGAGAATGACCTACAGACAATTGGATAACATTGTGTGGAGTGTGGACTGACAAATATACCACATTTAAAAGATAGAGTATGTTTTTGTGAAGTCGACATAAGTAAGATGACTGGTTCATAGATCTTGGTAAGATTAGTACAAGTCTGTTATCAAAATATTGCTCAGACATGCTTAGTGACTGTATTTAGTTATTAGTGCAAGGCACCACCTTGAGGGCATTGATGACGGTTTCGATGTGTGTTTTGACAGCTTCATGGGAAAACTCAGAGCTGGCCAGAGTACACATGCTCTCCAGAGCCAGGTAGCGCAGGTTGGTCTCTCTGTGCTGCAGGAACTGGCCCAGTTGGTTACAGGCTCGCACCAACAGATTTGGTTCACTGTCAAAGAGAGACCAAAACTTAATTAACAGCTGTTCAGGTCAAACTCAGATTGGGAAAAAGCTCATCAGTAGATCACTTTATTACTTAGTAAGACTCTAAGACTCATTAAACAAGACAAAAAAAGTATTTAAAGACAGATGTATAAATAACTAGAAAATGAATTAATATGGTGTCCATGTTGGTCATACTTAACAATATCCTACAATAAACTTTATTAATCTAAGTGTGAACATGCATTTGGGTTAAAGCCACCTCAATACCATCTACATTAAAGGTTCAGTGTGTAGAATTTAGTGACATCTAGTGGTAAAGTTGCTTGTTGCAGCTGAATACCCCTCACCTTACCCTCCCTTTAGAAACATGAAAGAGAACCTGTGGTAGCCTTTAGTTGTCATAAAAACTCTAAAAGGTGTTTAGTTTTTCCAGTCTGGGCTACTGTAAAAAACATGGCAGCCTCCGTAGAAAGGACCCGCTCCTGATGTAAATATAAAGTATTGAAATACAAAGGGTCCATTCTAGGCTAAAGAAAACAACATTTCGTACAATTTAGATGATTAGACACAAGTGAAAAACATCACAAGAATTATTTTATATTCAATTTCTGACAATAGATCCCTTTCATCAAAATTTTACACACTGGACCTTTAAAATAACCGTGTCTATTTTCCTCTTAAATTGGAAATTTCTTACATCAGTCCTCCATGTAGCCAATCAGAACATTTAGGGTTTTTAAATATAATAGTAACAATAGTGATAAAAATAGCAGTAATCATACCTTAATTAATTTCAAGCTCCAGATATTACACTGCTGATTTAATGGCTGAAATACTATGACTATGTGTAAGCCACTTTACTGTGTATATTTTGTTGAAGTGCAGAGTCATGTTGTTGATCAGAATGCTCACCTGTCATAGTGGATGATAAGTGAGATAGCTTCAAACAAGATTGCATTCTTGGCATTGGAGTGCTGGACTTTTTTGGATTTGGGTGGCTCCTGGGCCTTGTTAAGGATAGTCTCCAGGCACTCTACTAGACGACCCTTGACAGCACCATCTTCTGGTGGAGGGTAGCACTGCAGCAGTCGCAGCAACTTGCAGGAGAGCCATGGTGCTGGCACAAAGTAGTAAGTGTAATCCTGCAGGTCAGTGGAGGCTGAAGACACAATCTAGAAAACCAACAGAAACTTTCTTTATATGTACTATAATAGTTATATACTATAATTTTCTCAGTAAACTGCTGCTTACTATATACAGCAAGCCCAGAAATGACCATTATCTATTACCATGCAAGGTATCAGCTTTCAAATGTTATATAACTTAAAAGTGAAATGTTCCAAAATGCTCAAGGCTCGGGAGATAGGCCGGGTTCTCCATTTATTACAGGTTGGTGGTTTAATCCCAAGAATGTGTGTGTTAAAGAAACACTGCAAGAATATCTATGTAATGAGTGATTCTGAATTGTAACGTAAAGGTGCTTTGAGAGGTCATTAAGATAAAAACTAGAAATACCGCACTGCAGTTGTATGCCTCCATCAACCCAGGGTTTTTTCTGCATAAACAATTGCGAGGCGGCCACGTTGAAATACAAATGCTGTTCAAATACTTTATATTTATTAAAGGGGACATAGCATGCAAATTCCACTTTGTTAGTGCTTCTACAGGTTAATGTGGGTATCTGGCATGTCTACCAACCCAAAAACTCTGGGGAAAAAACACTCGCGCGTTTTGTTATGGTTCCTCTAAGTCAGAAACGTCATGCTTGAGCGACTCGATTGAGCTTCCTGGGTTTTGTGTCGTAACAAGGCACTGGAAGTCTCCCTACATGGTCTTGGCCCACCCCCCACCTCATCCCCCCGTCCCCCACACTCATTACGGGTTTACACCGGAGGCAGCGAGGCTGCGAGGCAGCGCAGCGCTCCTGCCGCGCAGCCGCCTGGCTGTTCACACGGGACGAGCATTTCTCCGCTGGTCAGCCCGCGATTCACTCACATGTGGCATTTGTCTGGATCGTTGGGACTGGGAGGCTGCAGCAGCTGCTCGGGCGCGACCGCTCGCTCTCCCGTGCGTGAGCTGGAATTTGTGTCAGCGCCACACAGCCAGCAGTGTGGAAGCCTTCCGCAGTGTTCAGCGCTACTGTACGCCGGGTTACAGTAGTTATGCCGGGTTAACACTGGACGCGGAAGCGCCGCTGCGAGGCAGCGCAGCGCCGTTCTCCAGCATGCAGCCGCCTGGCTGTTCACACGGGACGAGCATTTCTCCGCTGGTCAGCCCCATAGACTGTATATATAAGGTCAGCCCGCGATTCTGCTTTCTCCGCTTGTTGTTGTACCCGTTGAATGTCGGGGTTCGGGGGTAAATGATGGTCTTCCTAGCCCCCCCACCCCTCTCTTTCTCTCTCTGTCTGTCTGCTTGTGTGCTTGTAGTGGATGGGCAGAGGGGGACATTTAATTATGTGATTGGGAAAATTAAAACTCCAGGACAACAGAAGGGGAATACAAAGTATGGGATGCATATTTGATAATTTATATCATATAAAATATGTAATTTATATCGTTTAAAATCATGGGGGGAGAGGGGAGCTGGCTCATTAGCATTTAAAGGAACAGGCACTCAAAACAGGTCACTCTGTGGAGGGCTGTTTTATACAAGGTAAAAAGGAGCTGTTTTAAATGATCCTATTGGTATTTTGACCAAAGTATGTTACAGACATTTCATTAAGACCCCAAGGAACCATATCAACTTGTGGTAAAATGGGCATACAATGTCCCCTTTAAGTAATCAGCTTAGAGTGTTAATTTTGGGTCTTTTTGTAGGTGTTTTTTTCAGTTTTTACCGGCAATGTCAGTACTTTACTGTTCCTCTCTTGGTCTCTATCATTCTCTGTCATCTCCTCCGGGTCTTCATACATTATCTAAGTTGACAAGTTCTGTTGTTTTTATCCAGTCTGACATTAGAAATGTGTCTGATGACACTGTTTGTGTGACTGCGTGCGTGCTTGTCAGCGAAAGACAGCAAGCAGAGTCAGGAATGAATTAATGCACGCAGCTATGAAGAAAGGTTTTACTCATTTAAGAAAAATATTGATTATTGTGGGGTTTTTTAAATCACTGTTTAAACTGTAGCGTGTCAGAGACATCAGCTGAGTCGTTGAGTATGCGTGTGTGTGTCTCTTTGTGTGTGTCTGCCAGTCAGCGCAAGACAGGGGGAGAGAGCTAGCGAGAGACAGACAGAGAAAGTGAGTGCGTGTGTGTTTTTGAGTGCGCAATGTGAAATCACCCTTATCTTAAAATCCACCATTACCTTTCCCTCAAGTTCTGGGACTAGACACACACAGCCACACAATTCAGTTATAGAAATCAACCGATTACCTTGTTTAATTTGGCCCAGACAAACATGATCACTGTAAATGATTTCCACTTTATAAGAAAAACTGTTATATGTTGATAATTTAGTTTGTTGTGTTTTAATGAATACACTGTGAAATGACTGTACTTGTTTGTTCATTAAATACATTTTTAAGTGACATAATTGACATTTTCTTACTGACAGTACCACCCCTGCATAATCTTCGGCCAGGAAAAACCCTGCAACCAGTGCAGTTTCTTTCTACATATTTCTACTTTTTTCTTTCCTGATCACCGTGACCTTTGACCACTGAAATCAAGTCAGTTCATCTTTGAGTCCAAGTGACAAATCATCAAAACTAGAGAAATTCCCTCAACCAATCTTGAGATATCACATTCAAGAGGTCAAAGACATGTTTTTTGAGGCCATGTGACCTTGAACTTTGGCCACCAAATTCAAATCATGTCATCTATGAGTCTAATTAATTATTATATAGCGCTTTTCTAGTCCTGATGACCACTCAAAGTGTTTTACAGTACAGTTTTACATTCACCTATTCACAGACATATTCATACAGTGCATCTATGTGCAACACTCTCTATGAGAAGGGGCAATTTGTAGTTCAGTATCTTGCCCAAGTACACTTTGGCATGCAGACTCGGGAGGACTGGGATCTGTGGGAGGGATCCCTCTCCCCCAAGATGCAGACAACTCTACTTCACCCTCAAAGTGATGGACTGGTGGAGAGATTTCATCAATCATCGATCTTGCTGATGTTCTCCCTTACACTTGACATCTATTGCACTTCTGTCCGTCCTGGGAGAGGGATCCCTCACATGTGGCTCTCTCTGAGGTTTCTACCTTCTTTTTACCCTGTTAAAAGGGTTTTTTAGTAGTTTTTCCTTACTCTTGTTGAGGGTTAAGGGCAGAGGATGTCACACCTTGTTAAAGCCCTATGAGACAAATTGTGATTTGTGAATATGGGCTATACAAATAAAATTTGATTGATTGACCTTCTGGTTAGAGGACGACTGCTCTAATTCCTGAGCCACAGTTGCCCGTGACCTAGACCTTTGACCTCCAGACACAAGTGAATGTTTCTACCAAATTTGAAGAAATTTCCTTCAAGCTGATCTTAAAGATATTATGTTTAAGAAAAACAAACATACTTTTTTGGTTATTTTTGTGCTTTAGAATGTAACCGCTGTGAAACAATCAAATAATTACATTTTGTATTTTTACTTCACTGCTTTTTGTTCACTATCTGCACTCGCTCTCTTCACTCAGCTTAAAGCTCTCTCTCCTCTCTCTCTCTCTCTCTCTCCGAGTCAGGGAAGTGACAACTGTGTGAGCATTTAACATTGAAGTCTTAAAAAAAACTGCGGTATAAACCTACAGCTGTTTACGATCCACCAGTAAACTCGGGGAAGAAGAAGAGCTCCAATATGTTTTATCTTCAGGTTCATACCACAGTGATGTTGTGCTGCTCTTCCATGTGAAATCAGCTTAAAACAATTTATAGCTAACGGCCTTTATAACGGATTTTATATTAAGTGTAATTATTAAATTATTATCTTAATAGAGCCTTAATTAATGTGATTAGAAACACCTGTGTTAATCTACCATTTCAAAATAGCTGCTGTGAAAATGGTGCATTAATGCATGAATGAACATTTGGGGGGGACTGGCCATTTCTCCCTTAAAATAGGTCGCAAAGAAAGGGTTCTCATATCGTTCAATGATTCTTTTCTAGCTCCCACTGAATTCCAATATTACATTTGGTGTTAGCTTGTAATTTCATCAAGATTTCCTGAAAGTTTGGTCTGTGGTTTTTGCTGATACTAGGGGTGCAAATAAAAATATTTTGACAATCGATTCATCTGTCATTTAATTTTTTTAATTAATCAATTCTTAATCAGATACAAAAACAAAAGTTAAATTTTTTTCTTTCAAGCTGTTTATTCGTGAAGCAACTTCCTTGTCTTCTTTTACAATGCTCTTTCTATGCGTTACAGATATCTGCAACTTAATTACATTCAATAGATTAATATATCTTTAATATGCCTCAATTCAAGATCATTCAATATTGAACTGGTCAGAATTAAATTGTAGATATATGAAAGTAATAATTCAACTGAGCTGTAGATATCTATAATGACAAAACCCACACACAAATAACAAAAGTAGTTTGAATCTTACCAGTGAAAATGTAATTACAGATGTTGAAAATTAGACTTTCAAGTAGTCAAAACAGAATCAAAGATAAAGTGTGAGTGTTTATGAAAGTACGACTATAATCTAAATTACGTTGTTGATATCAATAAAGTTAATTCTGGATAATCAAATTTGGTTAACTAATGTTAAAACAGCTTGACCTGCTGAATGTACCTCTCTGTGACAGGGTGTCTGTCTGTGTCACTCACAGCAGACAAGCTGCTCTTGGCTAAATTAATGTCTGTCAATACACAAAACCTGGACACTTCGGCATGCAGACTAGGGAAGACTAGGATCGAACCACTACCCTTCTAGTTAAAGGACGACCATTCTAACCCCTGAGCCACAGCCGCCTAGACCTTTGACCTCCAGACACAAGTGAATGTTTCTACTGAATTTAAGAAATTTCCTTCAATCTGATCTTAAGAAATTATGTTCAAGAAAAAAAAATTATGTTTTGTATCTTTTTTTCACTGTTTTGTTTTCACTATCGGCACTCGTTCTCTTCATTTAGTCTATAGGTGTCTCGACCACTGCAGTTTTCTCTCTCCTCGTCGAGCCAGGGAAACAACAGTTGTCATAGATGTGGGGACATTTCACATTAAAGCTTTCAAAGAAAACCTGTGCAAAGCTGATTTTACATGGTACAACAGCACAACATCATGTGGTATGACCAGTCAGTAAACCGAGAGAAGACGACTCTAACATGCTTTCTCTTCAGGGGAATACCTAAGTTATGTTGTGCCATGTGAGATCAGCTTTGCACATTTTGCAGCTTACGGTCTTCCCACACTTTTGAAGACTTGGGTCGTACACTTGTCTCCACTGTATCGTTAGCAGTGTTTGCCTCCACCATTTTTCAAATGTTTACTCCAGAGAGGTGACACCATAGTCACATGAGATACACAAGGCACAGCATTGGCTGGTTTACCACCCCCACCTCAGGAATGTGTGTTGTGCATTAAACAGACACTAATTGTAACTCGATAATGAAATTAGATGTTAACCATTTTTATATATAAATGTTAATCAATTTAATAGATTAGTTGTTGCAGGCCTAGCTGAGACATAATTACGTATTTAAAAGGGCATCACATCACTAGATCAGTGAAAGGTCAGGCACATGCAAAACACCAATGCCCTTGACGTAATAAACTAACCTAATCTAAGATTTGACTTTAACTATTATATCACTCATACGGCTGTTATATTTTATATTATCTCAAACCCTCCCCACCCCAACATTCACAAAAAATACCTAACCCCAAACAATTCTAACAATGTCCTCACAAAGATGGTTTCACAGCAAAATTTGTTCACAAAATCACAGAAAGGCAAGTATTCTCACACACTCACCCTGCTGAGTCGGGAAACAGCCAGGGAAACGCAAGTCTTGAACTCATCTGGATTCTTCTGGCTCAGACAAGTTATGAGAGAGATGGCGGCTGTCACCACACCCTAAACCACAGAGACACAGACACACGGCAGAAGATGAATAAACTCACTGATTCATCACGGCCCAGTAGTGACCAGTCCTGCATTTTGGTGCCAAAGGCAAGATTTCCACCGGCAACACTGATGCAACTTCATAAAAACTACTCCCTGTCATGTCTTACATTGGTTTTAACCATATTGATTTAATAACTTTATTAATATCCCTGTTTAATAAAAAAAAAACATGTACTGTTAAACTCCCTTTGACCTCCACAACACAAGACAGCCAAACAGTTCTTAAAAAACGTCGACTTTGGTTTGTATATTTGTCTTGACAACGTTTTTTGATCTAACACAATTACCTGCGCCAACGAGGTTATATTTTCATCAGCTTTTGTTTGTTTGTTAGTGGGATACGCACATGGATATTCAGGGATGTACCACTGCCCCAAAATCGAAACGGTTCTATTTAATCTTGTGTGTCATCCTTCCACCACGTTTTGTGGGAAATCGTTCAGTAGTTATTGCCTGCTGACAAACAAAACTGTCCTGTATCTAGAGGTCTGAACTGTGCTCTCACCATGTGTTGATCGTTGAGCAGGTGCACCACACGCGACGTCCACTCACCCATCAGCACCAAGTCAGGGGAAGTCTTGTAAAGCCGCAGAAGACACAGGGCAGCGGACTGTTTCACACTGTCCATTGTGTCACTGCAGTGCATCACAGTCACATATCAGCAGTTAAGGCACAGTGACAGTAAGTGACCTGATGTAAACCTATAATTGTATTCATCAAACACAAGAAAAAGTGACACTTACCCAGCAACCAGGATGCGAGGGATCTCACTTGCAAAGGCTTCAGCCATCTCACGGCTGCCAACGTTTGCGATACAGTGAAGTGCCAGGCACATAAAGGTGGGGTTGCGACTGGACAGGTCATTCTTGATGGCGTTGTTAATCAGACGGATCAGCTCACTGTTGCTGTTTACCAGCACTGAGATGAACAGGTAGCCCTGAAATAATGAAAATGATGAAAGAAGACTAAGGAGGTCCTAAAATACAAACACAAACACAAACAAAAACAAAAACAAAATACAGTGCACATTGGTGTGCCATATCAAATTTTCCTGATGATGATAGTGTACATTTGATTAGGTACCCTATAGCTAAACTAATTCAGCTTGATCCAACAGGTCTGTGATACATATTGCATTCATGAAGGTTTTTTTAAGGCCCACCAAATGTATTGGCCAATATTGGCCTATGACAAATATATAAGTAACAGCACATATGTTGTCGAATGTGCACCAGTTGACCACCATGATGACTCCATAGTTCACAATACTTATAGCGCTGACGTGTAGCAGAGAATGCATCACAGCTGAGTTGACAGTTGTGTACAATTAAAAGAGCAGTGTGTAGAATTTCTCAGGATCTCTTTGCCAAAATGGGATATAATTCTCATATTTGTGTAACTGTAAAAATGTTAGTGTTGTTACAGTAGAATGAGCCATATATATTATATATTTGCATATACCGCGGATCGCGCTCCCACGGACATCGACATGTTGCATCCCCATATTGCTACAGTCAGTAGCCAGTTTGGGCCCCTAATGCTCCTAATACGATGCATTGCATTTTACCCTCCACATTTGTTCTAGTTGCTCTTTCAGCCCTTGGTACTTCGATTTTCTCATGATCTTTTTTCCTAATGTTTCTGGACACTATGATTGCCAAATCTATCACTACTGCCCTCTTCTGGTCATTGCCACCATCACTTAGTCCATTTGGTTAGCCAGCAGCTGTTCGTCAGTCTGGAATCTGAAGTCCCACAGGATCTTAGCTCTGTTGTTCTCAAGCACCTTAGGTGGTATGTCCCATCGGGACTTGCGTACCTCTAATCCATTCTTCGCACAATTATTCCTGTACACTATCCCAGCCACCTGGTTATGTCTCTCAGTGTACGCTGTCCCAGCCTGCATCTTACACCGTGCTACTTTGCACAGCCTGCACCTTGGGTCTTGTCTGTTGTGGTAGGCCTGTATGGATCTTGTGCTTAAGGCCTGCTTTGTGCTGCCATGATTAGTGCCACTATGTGGTCTGTCAGACAGGCCTTTTCCAGCCACTTGTAGGATTCTTTGATATCAGCCATAGCCTCTATCTGTCAGTGGTACATGCCGTGCAGGAGCTTGTCCATCCATGATGGTTCCTCTTCCTCCTCGTCATTCGGTTTCTGCTGTCTGAGGTATTCACTTGATGTTGTGTTTTCACTTTAAAGTACTTCTCATACACCCACAGTTGCAACTTACGTGATCTACCAACATTACAATGTGGGTTTGCATGTAATTTTTGTTTTTAATCTGACTTTGTGTACTTTATTCGGACCCCCGTCCTGGCGTAGGTGCGGAGGTGCATCCAGGGGTCCATTGTTTACTCCAGAGTTCAGCTGATGAGCGTTCGACAAAGCGACATGGCATACCGCACGTATCTTCCCTTTATTTTTATGTGGAACGTAAGATCACTTGCAAATAAGATGGACGATTTAACATCACTCACAAGGAGCGAGAGTGTTTTGTTGTGCTTCACGGAGACATGGCTTCACTAAAACATACCGGACTATATTGTGTGTTTAGTCGGCTTTCAGTGAGTTCAGATGGACAGGAGTCACAGCCAGAGGCAAAAAGAAGGGAGGGGGAGTCTCTATTTACGTGAACAACAGGTGGTGCAACCCTGTAATTATCACAGTAAAAGTACATGGAAAGTTAGCTCTGTCCTGGGAGTGGAACTTGAATCACTGGTGGAGGTAACAGAGAGGAGGATGCTGAGGAAACTACTCAGTATAATGGACAATGCCGCTCATCTCATGCATGCCACATTAGTGTCATACTGTAGCACCTTTAGCGGAAGACTAAGACCGCCAGGGAGCACGAGAGAGCGCCATAGGAAGTCTTTTCTTCCTGTGTAATTTATTGTAACAGGCTATAAAACAAGGAAGTAATAGTAATGACAGTTAAACAAGTCCCTATCAAAACATTTGTAAAACACTACACAGCTACCATCAAATTAAACTTACACATGCTCAGGCCAACAGTCTTTGACACTGCTGGCCAATGACAGAATACATGCCTTTAAACATGCTGTTTTGCAGCCCTTGTTAAAGAGAGAAAAGCTTTATCCCTCTGTTCTTTCTAACTTCTGGCCCATTTCTAAACGGCTCTTCCTGTCCAAAGTCCTATAGAAAGTAGCTCTCACCCGGCTGCAAACATTTCTCGTCAACAATAATGTATATAAAAAGTTCCAGTCTGGTTTTAAACCTTGTCATAGCACTGAAACAGCTCTTTTAAGACTTTTAACAATCTGATTTTAACTGTTGATTCAGGAGACTCTGCCGTCCTTGTGCTCTTAGACCTGATGGCTGCTTTTGACAGCGTTGATCACTCAATCCTGTTGTCATGTTTGAAAAACTCTGTAGGAGTTAAAGGTGCCGCACTCAGGTGGTTTTTGACGTACTTAAAAGATAGGAGTTTCTCTGTCTACCTGGGTGACTATTCCTCTGGGGCGGCCCCACTGACATGTTGTGTCACTCAAAAATCGGTTCTAGGCCCCATCCTATTCCATTTTGCGAAATATGATGTCTCTTTCCACTGCTTTGCGGATTATAATCAAATAAACTTGCCCTTGAATCTTAAAACTAAGAGTTCACTGCAGCCCTGTTTGACTGCCAAAATGACATAAAATCATGGATGAACTTAAATTTCGTCAAACTAAATAAAAACAAGACTGAGGTTATTGTGTTTGGACACCCCAAACTGCTGGATGTGGGCACCCTTGGCCCTCTAGCTCCTAATATTCACTTCTTTGTGAAGAGTCTTGGTGTTCATTTTGACAGTGTTTTTAAATTTGACAAGCAGATTTCCTCTGTTGTCAGGTCTAGATTCTTTCAGTTGAGACTTATAGCCAAGGTAAAGGCCTATCTCCCACTCAAAGATCTAGAGAGGGTGATCCATGCCTTCCTAACCTCTCGACTTGACTACTGCAATTCTCTGTATATGGGCTTAGACCAGTCGTCTATTCAACGCCTGCAGCTCGTCCAAAATGCTGCTGCTCGTCTCCTGACAGGAAAGAAAAAGAGGGACCATATTACACTTGTTTGCGCTCCCTCCACTGGCTTCCTGTTCATCACAGGATCGATGTAAAAACATTTTTGTTAACTTTTAAAACTCTTAATGGACTGGCACAGCCTTACCTAGCTGAACTCTATATTTACACTCCATTTAGAGACCTGAGATCAGCCACTCAGCTGCTCCTCAACTTAACTAAAACAAGACTCATAACCAGAGTTGATCGAGCCTTTGCAGTAGCCCCCCCAAACTTGTGGAACAGCTTACCACTCCATATTAGATCTCTAGCACACTTCAGATCATTGTTTAAAAGCCATCTCTTCTCTTTGGCCTTGTTCTCGAGTTGAATGAGACGGGGGTTCAATCTTTCAAAACTGTTTCACTGTCTTAGTGTCTTGCATGTCTCACTAGCATCATTATCTTTTGCTTACAGTTACATATTATCTCAGACTGTGTCCAGAGGCAGAGACACTGAAGGAACTGGTATGAGGGGTACTTCTGCGGTCTTTACTGGTACGGCAGTCAACTCTCAAACAACTTGTATCCTGATTCAATATAATTCTGCTTATTCAACATTTCCTGTTCCTGAAAAACAGTCCATCACACTATCAGGAAAGAGTTTAATGCTGTAAATGTTAAAGCAGAGGTGTTCCTTCTGCTTTAACATTTACAGCATCTTATTTATCAGCATTGATCTGTGGAGGACGTTCTTATACTGTTCAACATTATCATGGTTCTGCCATTTTGATTTTACTGTTGCATTTTGTTTTCTCAAAATGTTTTGCCATTTGGAGGAGTTGTACTTAAGCAGACTCATCCAAGAGAATTAATCAGATTCTTGACAAGCATTTTTGAGGTTTGTCATACGCTGTGTCCGTGTTGGCATTTCAAATTTCAAAGTTTCTCCATGAAAACAGAAGTTGTTATAAATTCTCATCTAAATTGTTGAATCTTTGTGTGTCTCTTTGTTTGATAACATCCTGGCCTGAAGACATCTACACTGCTCATTTTTACAGTAGTACAAACAAAAAAAATATTTTTGAGTTTTTATGACAACTTCTCCACACCAGCAGCCACACACTGATCCTCAGCAACATGGTGGTAACCCTCCGTTTATTTGGTTATTTGCTGGCAATCAAAAGGAGGTCAAGCTGCAGCAGACAGCCTAAAATGATCTTGATTACTAATGCACCATGTTCCTCATAATGATGGGGAGGGACATTGTTTCGTTATTTAGATTTTTGGTTGTAAATTTTGGACTATTATTTTGATATTTGATTATTTTTCCTTGGTTAATATAAGATGTTTTTCGTTAAAATGTTAGTATGTCTTAGTCTATCCCCCTCTGTGTATGAGTGGCCTGATCAGCCACTATATACAGTGCCTTGCATAAGTATTCACCCTCCTTGGACCTTTTCCCATTTTGTACTGTTACAAACTGGAATTCAAATAGACTTAAATAGACTTTTTCCCATTTGATCAACACAACATGTATAGTACTTTGAAGGTGCAAAATACCTTTTATTGTGACACAAACAATAATAAGAACAAAAAAGTTGACATCTGTTGGATGCATAAGTATTCACCCCCCTGAGTCAATACTTGGTAGAACCCCCTTTCGCTGCAATTACAGCTGCAAGTCTTTTGGGGTATGTCTCTACCAGCTTTGCACATCTAGAGATGGAAATGTTTGTCCATTCTTCTTGGCAAAAAAGCTGAAGCTCAGTCAGATTGGATGGAGACTGTCTGTGAACAGCAATTTTCAAGTCTTGCCATAGATTCTCAATTGGATTTAGGTATGGGCTTTGACTGGGCTATTTTAAAGGGGACATAGCATGCCCATTTTACCACAAGTTGATATGGTTCCTTGGGGTCTTAATGAAATGTCTATAACATACTTTGGTCAAAATATCACAAGGATCATTTAAAACAGCACCCTTTTTACCCTGTATAAAACAGCCCTCCACAGAGTGACCCGTTTTGAGTGCCTGTTCCTTTAAATGCTAATGAGCCAGCTCCCCCCTCCCCCCCATGATTTTAAACGATATAAATTACATACTTTATATGATATAAATTATCAAATATGCATCCCATACTTTGTATTCCCCTTCTGTTGTCCTGGAGTTTTAATTTTCCCAATCACATAATTAAATGTCCCCCTCTGCCCATCCACTACAAGCACACAAGCAGACAGACAGAGAGAGAAAGAGAGGGTGGGGGGTGGGGGCTAGGAAGACCATCATTTACCCCCGAACCCCGACATTCAACGGGTACAACAACAAGCGGAGAAAGCAGAATCGCGGGCTGACCTTATATATACAGTCTATGGGGCTGACCAGCGCGGAGAAATGCACGTCCCGTGTGAACAGCCAGGCGGCTGCGCGCTTGAGAACGGCGCTGCGCTGCCTCGCAGCCTCGCTGCGGCGCTTCCGCGTCCGGTGTAAACCCGGCGTAACGAGTGGGGGGGCTCTGTGTGTTTGTGCCAGTGTTACAGTAGTGCTGAACACTGCGGAAGTCTTCCACACTGCTGGCTGTGTGGCGTTGACACAAATTCCAGCTCACGCATGGGAGAGCGAGCGGTCGCGCCCGAGCAACTGCTGCAGCCTCCCAGTCCCAACGATCCAGACAAATGCCACATGTGAGTGAATCGCGGGCTGACCAGCGCGGAGAAATGCTCGTCCCGTGTGAACAGCCAGGCGGCTGCGCGCTTGGGAACGGCGCTGCGCTGCCTCGCAGCCTCGCTGCGTCCGGTGTAAACCCGGCGTAACGAGTGTGGGGGGACGGGGGATGAGGTGGGGGGTGGGCCAAGGCCATGTAGGGAGACTTCCAGTGTATTGTTACGACACAAAACCCAGGAAGTTCAATCGAGTCACTCAAGCATGACGTTTCTGACTTAGAGGAACCATAACAAAACGCGCGAGTGTTTTTTCCCCAGAGTTTTTGGGTTGGTAGACATGCCAGATACCCACATTAACGTGTAGAAGCACTAACAAAGTGGAATTTGCATGCTATGTCCCCTTTAAGACATTAACATGCTTTGATCTAAACCATTCCATTGTAGCTCTGGCTGTATGTTTAGGGTCATTGTCCTGCTGGAAGATGAACCTCCGCCCAAGTCTCAAGTCTTTTGCAGACTGCATCAGATTTTCTTTAAGGATTGCCCTGTATTTGTCTCCATCCATCTTTCCCTCAATTCTGACCAGTTTCCCTGTACCTGCGGAAGAGAAGCATCCCCACAGCATGATGCTACCACCACCATGTTTCAGTGTTGGGATGGTGTGCTCAGGGTGATGGGCAGTGTTGGGTTTCCGCCACACATAGCGTTTTGCATCAGTTCAATTTTGGGCTCATCTGACCAGAGCACCTTCTTCCACATGTTTGCTGTGTCTCCCACATGGCTTGTGGCAAACTCCAAACGGGATTTCTTATGGTTCACTTTCAACAACGGCTTTCTTCTTGCCACTCTTCCATATAGGCCAGATTTGTGGAGTACACGACTAATGGTTGTCCTGTGGACAGATTCTCCCACCTCAGCTGTGGATCTTTGCAGCTCCACTAGAGTTACCATGGGCCTCTTGGTTGCTTTTCTGATTAATTTTCTCCTTGTCCGGCTTGTCAGTTTGGGTGGACGGCCTTGTCTTGGTAGGTTTGCGGTTGTGCCATATTCTTTCCATTTTCTGATGATGGATTTTATGGTGCTCCGTGAGATGTTCAAGGCTTGGGATATTTCTTTATAACCTAACCCTGCTTCATACTTCTCCACAACTTTATCCCTGACCTGTTTGGTGAGCTCCTTGGTCTTCATGATGCTGTTTGTTCAGTAATGATCTCTAACAAACTCTGAGGTCTTCACAGAACAGGTGTATTTATACTGAGATAAAATTGCAGACAGGTGGACCCTATTTACTAATTATGTGACTTGTGAAGGCAATTGGTCGCACCAGATCTTTGTTAGGGGTTTCACAGTAAAGGGGGTGAATACATATGCACTCAACACTTAGGTTGAACTTTTATTGGCCCAAAGTTTATTTTTGCCTTTTTGGAAATAAAGACAAAAACTTATTTTTTGTATCTACTTGTGTCTCTCTGGTCTACGGGATTCTACGTGAGACATCTTCAGACTTGGGGGGGACAATTGCTCATGTTACTCTGTTAGCGTTGGTATATTGTTTCTCCTTCTGGTGTCCTTGATGCATCAAGTCTACATTATACTTTTCTGCATAAGCCATCAGCTGCTACCTGAGTTCTCCTTTCACCAGCTTCCAGAAAACTTCCATCACAATTGTCACAGTATAACACCATGTCAGTTAAACTTCAGGAATATCAATCTGTCCATTTAGGAAGCACAAGTGATTGTGAATCAATTGCACTTGCTTTGGTGCAAATGAAAGTTGTCCCTTTCATTTGCACCAAAGCAAAATGTTGGACTTTTTTTCTGTGTTTAAATACATTTCTCCTAAACTTTAGAGAAAATCAAACAACAAAGTAAACTTCAAGTCCTGTAGACTACATGTCCTAATAACTTCTGATTAGTGTTGGTGTATATTGTTACCATGTAATGTTAGAGCAGGTCAACGGGGGAGTGAAGAGGGAGGACATGCAGCAGGCTGATACAGCACAGAACATAGCAGAAACCTGACAGTTCGTGATTGGGGAAAGCATTATCGATTTAACTGAGATGAGCAAAATTAGGTCGGTTAGAGGTTATAAATGTATGTTTTGATTCATTTTCATTTAATTGCCCAGCCCTACATTTAAGGCATCATGGCATTGATTTGGAGCAACATACAGTGCCTTGCAGTCTCCGAGTTTGAGAGACAAAGACGACGCAGAGAAACAGTTTTTTCAACCACACGCTCCTAAGTTTGTTGATTATCGTTAATAACCGTTATATTGCTACTTTGAACTTGCACATAATTTAGTTACTATACGTTAAGCTATCAGTTGACTTGAACTAGACGTCAGGCCACCTCATACACATTCAAACCACACGCAAGCATTCATCCACCTCGTCTCTGCAACGGGACCCGCAAGCACTTCAACTCACATTAAGAAGACAATAAATATGTGCGTGTTGGAAGTCTTGTATGGCGTCTGACTGGCTTTAATATGAAGAGGAACGAAAGCCAGAACACATGTCTTTAGGCATTGCTAACACATAATTTTGCGCACATGCAACAAAAAAAAATTTGTGAAGTGCAACTAAAAAAATGTCCTTGGCCGAACATTTAGCTGGTGTGGGGTTAGGGCGCTTCCTTATCTCATCTCCTCTGTAGAGTATACACTCAGACACAAAGGCTCCAGGCTTGCCCCGCCCCTACTTACTCACACACTTGACACAGAGTGAAGCAGAGATGAGAGAGGAGAGGCAGTGATCGAGCTAGTAAAAGTCTTGCAGTGGCGACAAAAGGTGTGGATACATACTTTCCACGATGGCCCACCATTACAAAACAGTTAGTGCTACTCATTCAGGATCAGAGCAGAAGCAGCGGTCGGTTTGTACCGTGTCAGAGTCTCCTGTGTGGGTGTGCTCCCTTCACACTCCCCCACTGACCTGTGCTCACTTTACACTTTCTAATCTGGCCTTCTTAGCTCAGTTGGTAGAGCAACAGCCTTGCAGCCTTGAGACCCACGGTTTGGGACCCCTTTAAGTAACCCCAAACTTCCTTACCGATAACCTTCTAATAACCCAATAATCGGGATATCTTCTTAGGCCATAATATAACCCTATATAAAAATGACAGATACCCTAAAGTTACCCTAGTCCTAATCCGATATTTTAATATTTTTAAATTCAATTCAAATGTCAGACTGAATATTCTTAAAATTAAGTTCATTGCACTTTGAAAGAGTGTACTTGCATGATTATGCTATAATATTATCATATCAGTGATATAAAATGGTTGACAATTATATCATTGCAACGGTGCAACCAATGTTAAAAGTTAGTCTGGAGCCCTGCTTTAAAAGAATATTATATAGCCAACTTGAACATTTTTGAACACATTTTTGATTGAATTACTGTAAATAGTCAATTAAAAACTTATCTTGGTGTCAGCAGATCTTCAAACTGTCCTTTGGACATCATAAAATACACCCTTAAGTGGCTTTGGAATAGTTGGTAAGGTATTTCGTATTTTTTTCATTTCATGAAGTAAAAGGACCAGATCACCATCACTTGATGAAGATTCCACCTTTCTTTTCCTGAGGCGCAATTTTTTTCCAACCCCTATAATTTATTTGTAGATAGCAGTTAATGTGAATATTCAGGTGCGTCGAATTTCGCTTGAAAATATTTGCTATTTCTTGCCTGGTATTCATGTCGCTGTTCATCTGCAAAGGCCTTTAGACTGAAACATCTGCCTGCACTGAATCAGAGATTTTTAATGTGTATTTTGCGTATTTGTGTATAATGTGTATTTTGTTTTTAGAACACTGATCTTTATTGATCAAACTCCAATACTGTAAAAAACAAGACAAACAAACAGTGGCCAACTTACTATCTGTTTCTCTGTGTACTTGTTGGAGCTCAACAGGTTGACTGCCTCCATGTGTCCAAAGTCAATGTCATGGCCAAGCAGGAAGATGAAGAGCAGCTTGCAGACATATTTCTTCTTGCTGTAGCCGTCCAGAGCCTTGTCACCTTTAAACTTGGAGCGGATGTTGGCCAGCTCTTTATTGATCCGTTTGATCTCTGCTTCTTTGCTCTTACCTAACAAGGGAAAAAGAGTAGCAAAATGTCAGCGTTTAAAATATGAAAATGTTGGATCTGTCTCTATGAAACTTTTGAGTTCAAGAATCCGAAAGGTCACCATCTCTGGAAACCTAGTGCACGGGAAAGAAGACTTTCTTTTCTTATCTTTAAGATATTGTGGGAAAAAAATCGGGTGTTTTTGTCTAGTCAATTTTATTATAGCTTCACAACACTGCAACAAAACCCCCAAATTTAATGTGAGTGTGCTAAAACACAAAATAAGTCCTAGTGCAAAGGTTATTTAAATGGTCAGAATTTATATATCGCTTTTCTGGTATTGATGACCACTCAAAGTGCTTTACAGTAAAAAAAAAAAAATGTCTTGCCATTCACCCACACATTCATACAGTGCATCTATGGGCAGCACTTTTTCTATGAGAATGGCACAGCAGTCAGGGGCTACTTGGGGTTCAGTATTGAAGGACACAATTCAGTGGGATTGAAAACGCACACCTTCTGGTTTAAGGGCAACCCGCCCAATCCCCTGAGCCACAGCCACCCCATTTATCTAACTGGCTCTCAAGTACAATTATTAAAGACTTTAGTATTAATATTCATGATCATAATCATGATCTACTGTAAAACTTTGGAAAATTGAGTTCCGATTTCCTATTGCTACATTAAAGTCATCTTTCACATTTTATTGCAGCAACTCTGATTCTGATCATGTGTTAGGGCCAGCTCTCTCTTACACACTAGGGTGGGTGAGTTATTTTTTTAAACGTCATTGTTGCAGAAGAAGCAACGCCCCGTTTATCCAGGAACATGAATCCAGCAGGTTTTATATAAAGATCAGCTCTAAGTGTTAGTGATTAGAAAAGAACAAAGGAGCAGAATTTCTTGTTGACCAGCGGCGTAATGCACCTTAATGCTGCCAAGGGGGGCCAGGCGTGGCCACCCTGATACAGTAAAGGCTCAAGATGCAGCACACACGTCTAAACTGGATGAAGGTCAAATCAATGTGGAGAGCACTGACCACTGCTTTTAGTCATATTTTTTAATTGAAAAGCATATTTGTAAAATTACAGCAACTTGTAATAACAGTTACCATCTAAATTTTTAAAGGACAAATCATTCATTGCAGTTCAGACAGCGTGATTGTTGTGAATGCATCCATGCAGAAAACCTCCCGGTGTGCTGTGCATGTGTGAAAGGCAGACTCTGGGTCAACTCCGAAGCCAATTTTCTAATGTCTGAGAGATTTGGTTGTTTGTGCCTGCATTGTTTTAACCTTACACACAAAATTTTATTCAAGGAGTTTGAATATAGTGGTGTCTATTAGGGTTGAGCCGAATACTCGGATTAAACGAGTATCCGGTAATCCTCATTAGACAGCTGTCTCCACATCATTCCTTGATAGGCCAGCCACACACAGAGCTCTTCCCCTACAGAGCCTATACAAAATTCACTGCTGCTGCGCCTGCAGCGCCACACATTACAATTATGTCATTGTCACAGCCACTCTGTCCACAGGGATACTAACGTGTAACATCGTTATCTATGATCATATATTCTCAGCGTCCACTGGCCGAGTCAGAGTGCACTCAGCCCAGCTAGACGAACATGGAGCCAGCACTCCTCTCCACCAGCCGAGTGAGTGAGAGCCAGGCGGCATGCAGGGCCTCCACTGGTCGAGTGAGAGTGCACCATGCCCTGCTAGATGCACACGGAGCTAGCGCTCCTCTCTCTCACACACACTCAATGTAATTTTTAAAAAGTAAAAAGAAAAAATTCTATTAAAGAAAAAATGTTGAGTATGAAAACCTGCATTTTACTTAAAGGGGACATAGCATGCCCATTTTACCACAAGTTGATATGGTTCCTTGGGGTCTTAATGAAATGTCTGTAACATACTTTGGTCAAAATACCACAAGGATCATTTAAAACAGCACCCTTTTTACCCTGTCTAAAACAGCCCTCCACAGAGTGACCTGTTTTGAGTGGGGGCTATGAAGACCATCATTTACCCCCGAACCCCGACATTCAACGGGTACAACAACAAGCGGAGAAAGCAGAATCGCGGGCTGACCTTATATATACAGTCTATGGGGCTGACCAGCGGAGAAATGCACGTCCCGTGTGAACAGCCAGGCGGCTGCGCGCTTGGCGAAACGCGCTGCGTTGCCTCGCAGCGGCGCTTCCGCGTCCGGTGTTAACCCGGCGTAACTACTGTAACCCGGCGTACAGTAGTGCTGAACACTGCGGAAGTCTTCCACACAGCCAGCAGTGTGGAAGACTTCCGCAGTGTTACAGTAGTGCTGAACACTGCGGAAGTCTTCCACACTGCTGGCTGTGTGGCGCTGACACAAATTCCAGCTCACGCACGGGAAATGGCGGTCGCAACTGCTGCAGCCTCCCAGTCCCAGATCCAGACAAATGCCACATGAGAAATGCTCGTCCGTGTGAACAGCAGGCGGCTGCGTGGCGAGGCGCGCTGCGCTGCCTCCGGTGTAAACCCGGCGTAGCAGTGGGGGACGGGGGACGGGGGTGAGGTGGGGGGTGGGCCAAGACCATGTAGGGAGACTTCCAGTACCTTGTTACGACACAAAACCCAGGAAGCTCAATCGAGTCGCTCAAGCATGACGTTTCTGACTTAGAGGAACTATAACAAAACACGCAAGTGTTTTTTCCCCAGAGTTTTTGGGTTGGTAGACATGCCAGATACCCACATTAACGTGTAGAAGCACTAACAAAGTGGAATTTGCATGCTATGTCCCCTTTAATACTGCATGTGTTGTCTTCATTTATTCACTTAAGTTTATTTACTGAAGTTTATAAAAAAAATTGTTCTGAAAAGTAATCTTACTATTGTGATCAAAAACTTGATCTGAAGCTCAATCCTAAGGCTGTTCTGTAAATAGTTTTATAATAAACAATAAATATAGCAACTTCTGATCAACCCATATCAAGCTTAAAAGTTAAACTTCCGGTTTAAGTCCTGCCCACTTCCGGTTTCATGTCCGAGTAAGGATACGGATAATTTTGTTGGTTGAACAGATAATGGTGTACTCGCTCAGCCCTAGTGTCTATATACCGATTTTCATACATGCCAGCGAAACATGCTGCTGGGCAAAACCCATATTGGATGTAAATATTTGTCATTTCAGACGTGTGTCACAAGTTTCGTGACCTTTCAAGTATGTTTAGCCCCCCAAAAATGTGATAAACTAGAAAACTAAACATCCAATTCGGCAAGCTGCCACAGCAAGAGCATTCAATGACGGACAACATTTACAGGATGCGGTCATTACACTCTTAAGGTTCTTTGGAACAAATTTCAGCAGGATCTGGTCTGGTGAAGTTTGGTGCAGATTGGACAATCTATAGTGAAATTGGAATGACTTCCTGTTTCACGCCACGGCATTCAACGAAATCTCATGAAGACTACAACTTTTCTTCTTGAAGGTGTTTAGATTACCTTGACCCAATGTTCAAGGGAATTTTGTAGGGGGCACTTTTAAGCCATTTTGCCACACCCACAAGCAAACCCTATACCGGAAGTAAATGTTTGTCATTTCCGACATGTGTGCTGTGTTTCGTGACTTTTCAAGCATGTTTAGGCCCCCAAAATCGAATCAAATGTTTTGGAGTGTAAGGGTGATAGCTCTGTAACACCATCAACATTCAGTTGGAGTAAAGGATTGATTGATGGATTTGGGTAGCCAAAGGTCATGGTGCAAACATTCACTTAAACATAAGTATGAGCTGATTATATTTTAGTGGTTGATGGTCAAAGGTCAAGGTCATGTGACATTACGTTGTTTTGAATGCAATATATCAGAAATGCCGAAAGGTCATTTCACCACATCTGGCAGAAACATTCATTTAGACTTCTTCTACTTCAGGATGACCTGAATAGAATTTGGTGGTCCAAGGTCAGGAGTCAAGGTCACTGTGACCTCCCAAAGCACATTTTTTGCCTTTTAAGTGTGATATCTCTGGAACGCCTCAATGGAATTGTCTGTGGCATTCATTTGAACTTGGATTTCATTTTGGTGGCCAAAGGTCAAGGTCACAGTGACCTCAAGTTCCTGTGAAATATACCAGGACTGCCTGTAGGGAATTTTATTACATCTGGCACAATTCACTTTGACTCATGGATGACCTTCATGGTCAAAGGTCACGTTTGGCCTTGTGAATGTACTATCTCAGGAACATTTTGAGGGAATTCTTCAAAGATATATAATTTGAGGAAATCGGCTTTCATCCAAGATTTGATTTCAGTGAGGCAGTTGTGGTATTATACTGTGGTGGTTCTGCTACTAAAGCACAACACTGCTTGCAATGTACTAAGGCTGGGCGATATGGCCTGAAACAAATATCGCAATATTTTTAGGCTATATCGCGATACACGATATATATCTCGTCCCTGAATGCACCTCGTCAGAAGATATCTGCGGACATTTAGGCTTAAAACACAGTGTAAATCAGTGGTTCTCAACTGGTCTGGCTTTCGGGACCCACCATCACCCCTTAATGACAAGCCGCAACCCAAATCGAGGAAAATTTTCAACTTCTCAAATTTATTTAATGAAAAGATGGTGCAGTTTGAACCTGAGATAGTACAGAATATCACAGTATGCCAATACAAAAAAAAAAGAATGATAAACCAAAACGACCAGCAGGTGTCGAAATATTCCCTTTTACAGTCAATTAGCTGCATTTTAATTCAAAATCAAAAAGTGCATCTTAAGGACACAAGGTAATACAACATACATAACAATTCAGTAACTTCAGCCTTTTTTAACAGACTCAACAGGGCTTTCATGCACAAACTTGAAATAAAAAAGTCCAACTACTGAGAAGTGCTTTCAAAAAGACCCAAATTATGTAGCTTTAGCTGAGAATACTCACTCACTGAATCTATGACAACCAACAAAACTGATCCTATTCACACTCCTTAACAAATACTGTTAAGGAGTGTGAATAGAAGGCACTCCGCTGCATAAAGAAATCCCCTTCAAAATAAAAGCACAGGATTTTTTTCTTAACATTTTTGGCCCGGGACCCACTGAAAACGGGACCCACCAGTTGAGAATCACTGGTGTAAATAACTTTGTTGGAGTCGAATATAAATGTTTGGGCTTGCCTTCTGATCATTTAGCAGCTGTGGATCATAGAGGGAACTCTGTGTTTTCACCGTTTGTTTCCACTGTTCTTCAACAAAGTCACTGACGGCTATTTCACGTGAACTCACACGTGCATACACACACACACACACACACACACACACACACACACACACACACACACACACACACACACACACACACACACACACACACACACACACACACACACACACACACACACACACACACACACACACACACACAATTATCGCTGGAGTGAATGCGCTCACGTTCATCATTTGTAAACTGATTAGTTCAGTTCAACGTTCACAAAGAATATGAACAAACTGTCAATAACCAGCTCTGAACTCTCGTCAACTCGCTGGGACTCTTCACTTTCGCTCTCTTGTGCTGTCTGAGTCTCTTCCCTCCTGATACAAAAAGGTTCTGCATTCTGCTGTGAGAGGGGCATGATAAGAGAGAGCGGGAGAAGCGAAACAAAGAGAATTTCATGCTGTTTAAAACATTCAGGTGACAATTTATACTCGATAGTCATTTTATACACGATAGTCATTTTATACACTGCACGTGATAAAAGCTGCGATACATCAAATATATTCGATACATCGCCCACCCCTACAATGTACATTGTTTTGACTTTGTCTTTCACTGACCTGCTGCAGTTTTAACATGAATCTCAAATATTTTTTGACTTGTCAGTGTCCAAATAAAAATATTTTTTTGATGTCTGTCGATATGAAAGATGTATCGCAATATAAATCAAAAAACATTTGTGTTTATGTACAATGTTCGTCTTATGTAAGTTTTTCTTATGCACAAAACCGATTTTACTTGCTCGTACAATCATCCTGTGCCACTGCACTTTACTTATAACATTTTATACAAACCACTACAGGGAAAAGGTGTATATAATGTACATACTCAGTATTTTTTTTAAATAACATTTTAAGTTTTTATTTTATTCTATTACCTTTTAATATTACTATATTCTCTGCTGCAGTAACAACTGAATTTCCTCAGTGTGTGGATCAATAAAGTTTTATCTTATCTTAAATCAGCGCCACTCCGCAGGTCAATAAGAGACTCTGCTCCTATTATGTTTTCTAATCACTCACACATAATCTTGGGGGTAAACTTTCTCTCTGCAGGAGTGTGTGTGCGTGCATCTCTGTCCTTCTTCACACACAAACCGATAATCACATGTTTTTAGTTATTATTCCATGATGTTGGATCATGACTCCGGATCGTTCCAGTCACTTTAACTCTGAGGTCCTGACTGTGCCCATCACAGGATTGAGGTATAAATTACTGAAGTTGATTGGTTTACAATGGCCTATTCCACTGCTTTTCAAAGTAGGGGTCGCCAGGGGGCCCCAGGGGGGTCACGGAAACTGTAAGGGAAAAGGGGGGTCAATGTGACAATAAAATTAAAATTATTAATTATTAAATTAAATATGTTTTTTAGATGTTATTAATCACTGTATACCGAAATCTATGTGTCCTTGGATGCCAATCTTTTAATAAAAAAATTAAAAACCGCTCAAGCCAATCCGAATCGAGCAGCCGCTGCGTCACAAAGTTGCTGTGTGACTGAAAAATAGCTAGCTACCTCCTGCTAAAGGCAAAAATTGACACATTTTTAAAAAGACAAAGACCATCCGACAACCAGACTGAAGAGGACTCAGCTGCAAAACTGCCACAACCACGAAATACCACCTTGACATCTAAAACTTGGAGGTATGAATCTTTTCTTCCATTTGACACCACATACCTCTGCGAGTCTGGCTGTTCTACATTGAAGGTATTGAAAACAAAGCACATTACAGCATGTCTGCAAGTGGAGAATGACATTCGTCTGGCACTGACAGCCATAAATCCTAGGATAGATAAACTGTGTAGGAGCCACCAAGCCCACCCCTCCCACTAGTGAGGGACCAGGTATACACACAGAGACAAACATACTTAAATGACAAGCACTGTTTATAACGGAAGAGAGACACTGAATGTAATGAATAAATATATATTTGTTTTCGGTTAATATTACTGTACAGAAATGACAAGGAATGTTTGTAACAGAAAAAAGATAATTATTAGTTATTAATAAAAATAAGGGAAATATATTAAGAAGCTGTGTTTGATTTTTGATATTTGCCATCATATTGCACACATAATTTTTTTTAAGTTTGCAACTGGGGGGTCCCCGCCAGAGGCTTATGCTAAATGGGGGTCCTTGGCATGGAAAAGTTTGGGAACCCCTGGGGTCTCATTTATAACCCTTGCTTCATCATATACATTAAAACAGCTTTAGTTGTGCTCACGCGACCCTTTTAATTGAAAAATATATACAACAACTTACAGCAAATTACATTCAGATTCCATTAAACAGCAGCGTTGCTGAGTCATCAACAGTTTTTAACAATATCTTCTAACACTGTGCGTGTATCATCAAATCACTGCAGTGAACGGGACTGTGCCATCAGGCGCACAGAGCGCACTTAAAAGACATGAAGAAAAACTATTCACTTTCCAAATAATATCCCAGAGTGGAGGTGAGGATCCACTGATGTGAGGTAATCGATCTGGATGCTTTAAATAAATAAATAAATAAATAAATACTGCGTGATGGATGCATGCGAATGGAAGGATGAGAAGGAAACGAGGGTTCAGCGATGTCTGATCAGCTGATATAGATTCTATTGATCTGTGATCTTTGTGCTGAATTGAGTCCAGTATCACACAGATCGACCAACGGAACCGAACCATCCCAGTACAAACACAACATATAATAATAATTCTGTTAAATTCTATAGATTGGGGACATCAAAGCTTTCTCTGAATTTAATAATCCTGCAGTTTTGGATGATTAAAATACAAACAGACAATAAAACAAGTTCCCTCACATTCTGAGTTGGTTTTTTTTTTTGCTTCCACCTTTGAATTGGATCTTTTTTCATTTCAGGCTCCGTTCTTTCTATCGTACTCACTCTCTCACATTGTGTTATCCACAGCAGCAGCAGAGTATCAGTGTATTTTCTTTATTAGCTCTTCACCTCCACCTCACTAACAATCACCTTGGTGTCAGTGTCAGAAATTTTCGCTTCCTCTTCTCATCGCTTGATGCCGTGACAATGTCATGACTCACGGTGGAAACCCAATGGTCAGCAGCACAATTTAATATTCATGAGGTGCTTTGCATTGACCATTTATGGTTGAAAGTGGACTGGTGGAGGGCGGACTTGGAGGCAGATCCACGTACGAACGTTTCCAGATGGACTGTGATTTATTTAGTGAACATCGCGTTCAAGTGTGCGTACGCATGGTTTTATAAATCGGAATTTTCTTTTGCGTACGCCATTTCCGGCTTTTGTGCGCACGTCCACTTTTAGTATGAATCCCACGCACTGTTTTATAAATGAGACCCCTGGCCTTTTCTATTGTCAGGAGGAGTGTATAGTGTAGAAAAGCTCTTCAATGCACAACAAACGTATTTATACAGGCTTTGCTTAGCCCCACAAAATGATAAGGTTTACAAGGAGGTGGCACTCAAGAGTCTTATGTGGTGAAAGAATCAGAATTCATGCAACAGTTGCAGTCAAAATATATAACGTTTTTATTGTGCAAACTTTGCAATCTACATTGTCAACAATTTGATCACTGTTTCCTTTTAAAAACAACGTATTTTGACTTAATGTTTCAGTTGTGCGCTGGTGCTTTGGCAGGCCCAGTTCAGCCTGAGCAAGGGCCAGGTCCCTCTTCTTTTTCCAGGAGTATGAGAAGGCAGCAACAATTTTTTGCACACACCAACTGCACGTTGTATGCTACTATCTTTTACACTTCTCTCTGTAAAAAACAACAAACAATAATATTAATTTCAATTTTTCTTTTTTCTTGCTAATTTTTCTTGCTAATTTTTCCTGCTAATCCAAATGTTAATTACAAGGAATGCATTAATGGATAGCCCCAAAAGACTAATTTACTAACCCATCCACAAATTATTCCCATAGACCCACACAAAATAAGTTTAAAGTAGATACCACGTCATGACATATAACGCATAATTATAATAATAATATTGATAATACTAATAACAGAGAAAACAGCAAACTGAGAAGACACACACAAACCATTATATATTTATTATTAATATTATTTGAAATGGTTATTAATTACCTATGGCAAGATGAATCCTGTGTCCAATTATTCAGCTCGACAGTCTTCTTGATGTTGGCCCCACTGTCTGTTGTGATGGCCACCTGCCTCTCCTCTGCCAGCCCCCAGGAATCAAGTGCCTCTCGCAAGCCTGGTGCGAGGAATTTGCCGGTGTGAATTTCAGGGAAATACGTTGTTTTAAGACAATGTTGTGCAATTCCCAGTCCTCATTCATGAAATTAACTGTTAGGTTTAGGTATGGCTCCCTTCACTGTTTGCTTTTCTTCTCGTAGGCAGTCCCTAGAGCAAAGCGTCTTCAAGCGACATCTGACTCGGCTTTGATTTTACTTTTTCACCAGCGTTTCTTGATGTTGTGGAAGCCGATCGTAATCTCTTACATTCTTGGTACAGTATTCCAAGACATGCTTTCGGTTTAGGTGGCAGAGTGAATTGCTAGTGTTGCCTCCTCCTGCAACAACTTAAGCTCGACAACATTTGCAGTAAATAGTTGTTTGGTCCAGGTGAGACTTTTTAAAACCGAAAAACCTCCAAACAACAGATACAGCTCTTCTATTCGGCACAATTTCTTCGAATGTGTCATCATGGTCTATAGCTTCATTTTCTGAAACTTTATACTCCAACCTGTCAGCTGAAGACCTAATACTTCTAGCACTGTGCCGCAGTGAAAAGGGCCCCCTCTCAAACAGCGCTCTGCATCACCATGTTCTAAACATTGTTTAAGCTATTCATTGGTTTTGCGGTATATTAACATTCATATCATACGATAAATAAACACCGGTCTTCGGTAAAAAACGGTATACTGCCAAGAACTACAACCCACGTTGTGGGATCACTTCATAGAAGCCTTCAAAGAAGACCATTAGCCGCAAAATGTGCAATGCTGATCTCGCGTGTCACAGCAGCAAATCACTGCAAAATGCACCTAAAGAGAAAGCATGTTCCACGAGTCATGAGTGAAGGGGACTTCTTCATCTTCTCTTGGTTTATCTCGGATCGTAAAGGTGCATACAGTGGTGATGTTGCACATTTTGTAGCCAAGTCCCTCCATTCTTGAGAAATGAAGGCTCCAACCGGTGGCACCTTCTTGACCCAACCTATCCCAGCATTTATTGTGCTTCAGTGACGAACCGATTTGCAAAGAAGTAATGGCGATGACAGGCGACCAGATGTCCAATGCATCAGAGTATTATGCTTCAAATCAACCACGGCATAAATATAAAAAAATTGAACTCTGTTACTAGGTAAGTGCAATGGGGGCAGAACCAGCTGGTCACTCTGATCATGGAAAGACCAGACAGTCTAGCTTTTGTCTTTGCCGTCTTGCTGGCCGACAAAGGAGGCGGTCTTCGTTGAGAGTGGGACTTGTATTGAAGACCACGCACGCACACACGCACGCACGCACGCACGCACGCACGCACGTTAATTATTAGGTTCCGAGCACAACAGTGCATGGTGTTCCATGGTCTTGATCCTCAACACCAAAAATATCAAGAAACTCATTACTGATTTAAGGAATAACAAAGACTGTGAACACCGCACTCTTGGTCAGGAAAGAAAGCTTAACAACACCTGTTCTTCCTGAGGACCATAAGGTGCAATAACTCCCCCAAACTGCTGATCAATTTCTACCGCTGTACTATTGAGAACATTCTTACATACTGTTGCACAGTATGGTTCCCATGCTTCCCTGCAGAGAAGAAGAAGCACAAACTTGTTTAAACACATTAAAAAACAAACACGAGGAAGAGATGCCTCAGCAGCATCCATGGCAGCACTCAATGGCAGTCAGAAAGTCAGAATATCCAGGTACTAAAATAACATTATAGTCAAACTGTAATTGGTCATCATTTGCTATTACTTCAGCAGACGCTATTCTGGAGGCCATTTCTAGCGGCTGCAAAGGAAATTGAGACTCACGTCACATCATGTAGTTTGAAAACTTAAACTACACTTACTTCCAAAAAAAATTGTATCCAATAGGATAGGAAATGTATCCAATGTTTTCAACAGTTGAGTCTCCATATCTTGGCTGTTTAGTCTTGATATGTCTTTTAAGCCATTGGTATGTATGTTGTGCATGTTCAGATATTATAATGTTGGGGTAAAGGTAAAAAAAATACAGATACCTTTAAAAAAATCGACTTAAATATAGTAACAAAGTATTCGTACTTTGTTAAAATATACCTCCCAACCAGAAATATGAAAATGGCTTAATATAATATTATATTTAACATTAATTTAATATTGTCACTGATATAACACACTGCTTACAACGCTCAATATTTAACAACAGCTGTGCTCAGAAAAATGAGAAGCTGTAACTTTTATCTGTAAAGTTTTATACACTGACTTGCTGCTGATTATTAGCAATTGAGCTTAGTGAACCAACCTCAGCATCTAAACGCACTTGCCGCTCTAGCCAAAAGTCTCAGGCAAGGAGGTTGTCTTTTCATTGCCATGTGTTTGTCTCTTTGTGGATTAAAAAAAATGAATGACCAGATTTTATTCAATCTTGGTGGAGGGGTGAGGTATGGGCCAAGGAAGAACCTATTAATTTTTGAACGAGTCGTTTAGGGCTGGAACAACTGATCGATTTAATCGATCATAATCCATTACAAAAACAGTTGGCAAATAATTAGTCGTTGATGTCAGGTCTTTTACAATACACAGCACAGCAAATCCTGTACCTTGTGTAGCTCACGTGACAACACAATCTAATCTCTTGAGTAAATATTTGAAAAATGGCAGACACAAACACCGCTAACAATACAGTGGGGACAAGTCATCACAAGTGTGGGAACACTTTACAATTAAGCCTTTAGATAAGACCGTTAGCTGCTAAATGTACAAAACTGATATAAAATGGCACAGCAGCACAACATCACCACGGTATGAACCTGAAGAGAAAACATGTTTGTGCCGTTCTTTCTTCTTGCTTTATATTTTGATTGTAAACAACATTATGTTCATACTGCAGTGATGTTGTGCTGCTGTGTCATGTGAAATCAGCTTTAACAAGTTCTTTGAGGCTTTAATGTAAAATGTTCTTTAACGACTGTCCCTTCCCCCATTAAGTGAGGAGAGGGACAGAGATTTGCAATTACATAGTAAGATTCAAATTACTTCGCCTATTCTTGTGTGTGGTTTCTCATTATAGATATCTACAATTCTGTTCAATTACCTAGCAAGCATTGCTAACGTGGCTAAGATGAGCCGCGATAAACGGTCGGTAGTGTGGCTTCACTTTAAAAAAAAGACAACGACAACAAGGCAAAGTGCAATGCATGTGGGAAGCTCACCAAACATTTAAGGCAGCACAGCGTCGATCTGAAAGACTGTACAGTGTTTAATGTCCTGCGGTCTCCGAGCCCAAGTGTGTCATCTTCAGCTAGCACTAGTAGCACCTCGCTAACACCTCCACTAGAGCTAGGGAGAACCAGCCGCGACGGCAACGACACACCGTTTTTGCTGGCATTCAATGGAAAGTTGACTAACACGACTTGAACGTCAGTAGGTTTCCTATAAATAAGATGTACAACAAGTGGCTCAAAACCTATTATCCACAAATGGTTCAACTGCTACTGATTTCCACTGTGTTGTTATGGAATATATGAGAGATTAATATTCATCACAGATCTTAAAGTTGACAATTATTGATGTAACATTCGTTTACAGGAACAATCAGAACATTTTCTTCATGTGTTGTTTGGTTAATTTAAACACCAGTATTTTCAAGGCAAAAAGTTTCAACATTGCCTCCATCTCAGTAACTACTAATTTACACAGTTGGGTTAAAGACATTGAGCATGTCTGATAAGTCTGAAATGAGTTGTGTGGGTTTTCTTTTGTAATGTTGCCCGTCTACCACAATGCGTTACCACTGCTGCCCTGGTGTAACATGAAGCAGAGCTACTGTGCATTGGTCCAGTCCAATAAAGACATTTTTGTTATCTAAAATTTTTTTACCGATTAGAACTGGAATCGAAAAGCAGAATTGGAATCGACCAAATTGAAACGATACCCAACCCTAATAATGACTAGTCTGACTTAAAATTGTAGTTATATGAAACTAGAATTACCATCATAATTAAATTGCAGATGTCTGTAATACATTTAGAAAAAGCATTGTACAAGAAGATTAAGTTTATTTTCTAATAAACTGCTGGAAAGGGTAAAAGTATTTTTTTTATCAAAATAATAATCCATGAAAAAAAAATGATCGATACATTAATTGATTATCAAAATAACCATTAGTTGCAGCCCTAGACTAGTTTAAGGGGATGGATCCAGGATTTTTGCTTTAATAAGGACCTTTAATACTCTAAATACTTGTACATAAAACTTATAAACAATTCAAGGCAATAATGTTCAAAGCTTTTCCGGTGAATAAAACCTTGAGTAGCAAAGACCCGGCCAAGAGGTGGCCATTGCTGCCTCTCACCTGTTACCCAAACTGCAATGAAAAGTGACGGAATAAAATCCAAGAGAACTGGCTTGTAGAAATACAATTTTAAAAATAAATATATATCCAATACCACTTTGTTTCAGGGCTAAAAGCAGTTGCAAGTGTGGTTACACTTGCCAAAAGTCAACACAGACAACACACACCACAAAATTGAATGCAAAATGCATGACTGGGCAGCTCAACATGTCTAACCTGAGGAAAAACCTTGTCAAACACAAAATATATCTAAAAGCTGGGAGTGTACCATGACTGAGGCCAAGTACCTGGCACCAGCCATGGAGAGCAAAACATTGGGTGAGGTTTAATCCACAACTTCAGATAATATATTAGACAGGTGGACTATTGTGCTGTTGAAGATAAATGGGCTCTTTTAACTGTCTTGGTTGACATTAACTCAGCATTTCTGGTAGAGTTAGTAAACACTCAACCCCTGGTTGCATGCAAAATTCCTTATCTTCATGCCATTAAGTATGCTAAGTCAGTTGCAAGATTGCATTTCGGTTGTGGAGTGAACCATTATTTTCTCAATTGTTGTTAAGTTGTTTTTATTTATTATGGTAAAACAATCATGACGATTGCAACATACTGAATTATATTGGATTGTATACCCACATTCTTGAGTAACCCGCCCCAGATCGGTAGAAGATCAACTAATAATACTGGTTTTACGAGGCACACATTTGCAATTGCAATAAAAGAAAAATATACTTACAGTTTCTAATGTCCGAAATGAAAACGGCTAATCCGCGCATTCCATCTCCTTTCGACACAGCCGGCATGTTCACAAGTTCCTGTCCTCACTCCGGCCTTATCCGAAAAAACGACCTGACGCTGGTCAGCCTGTCACACTGAACAGGAGTGGAAGATGGCCAACTTGACGTTTGGTGGGATTTAGCTTCTTCACGATTCCGGTCGTTCGCTACTATTTGGGGGGGATCTACCCAGCGGTGTGCCTGTGGTTGGCTAGTTCGGATAGCGTGTGCTTTATTAGCTAGATGGTGGTGGATCAGTCAGCAGTAGTTTAATTCAACGTTATCCTTGTTAACTGGTTCGTTTCAGCTGCCTGAGGCAAGCTAACGTTATTTCATTCAATCCGTACTTGCTAGGATAGAAGCGACAGGCACGACATCTACAGCATTACATAACTGAGGTCAAAACTACCAACTGTTTGGATGTATCTCGGGTGTACGCAGTCAGGTGTATTATACAAAATACGTCCGAAAATGTAACGTTAACTTACTCCGACTCAGGCACCGTAGCGCTAGCTCAACCACTAGCTAGCTAGCTTGCAAAAATAAATGCTGGAATGCATCACAGGTTGACCGGAATGACTCGATCGAAAGACTTAACGGCAAGGTTGTCGTGTGAAGTACTACCCTTTCACCCTTTCGCCCTTTCGCCCCTCTCTCTCTCTTTCTTTCTTTCTTAAGCAGCAGATAAGATGTATGGTTATGTCCGCTCTAATTCTTTAGCCTCGCTCCGTGGCTCGAATAAGGCTCGTGACAGCTCAACCAGCCGTGAACGCGCACGGTCGTCTCCACAGGCAAGAGCGCAGCGCGACGCTGATTGGTCAAGCGGACAGCGCTTCTGCTGCCATTTTATAGGTTTATACCTATGGTTTATTCCTATGGTTTATAAACATTGGGAATTTAGACCTTTGTACGAAATACGAGTAAGATACCCAGGATATTTCTTTACCCAGGATATTTCAGCTTCCAGGTATCAGCTGAACAGCTGATACCTGGAAATTCTGTTTAAGGGATAGTGATGTGAGATGAGAAGCCTCTTTCCTTGTGTGTGTCTCTCTTACTTTACTTTCTGTCTTTGTCTATTTTCCTGCTTGGCAGTTCATTTTATTGTAAAGATTATTTCTCAGTGACCACAACTCCAGATATCCTCCGCATTTTCTTCAGAGGCGGTGTATGTTTGACAGCAAATGTCCCAGTGAAAGCCTTCGGACTAAATAAAATAAATAAAAGTTTAAATGTCAGCAGAAAGTCCCTGCTTAATCTCTCTCTCTCTCTCTCTCTCTCTCTCCTTCTTCTTCTTCTTCTTCTTCTTCTTCTTCTTGTTTTAAGGCGGTTTGCATCCAGCTTGTAAGTGCATTACCGCCACCTTCTGCTCCGGAGTGTGGGTCAGAAAATAGACACACAATCTAAGTCCCTCCATTATAATTATTATTTAAAGGGGACATAGCATGCCCATTTTACCACAAGTTGATATGGTTCCTTGGGGTCTTAATGAAATGTCTGTAACATACTTTGGTCAAAATACCACAAGGATCATATAAAACAGCACCCTTTTTACCCTGTATAAAACAGCCCTCCACCGAGTGACCTGTTTTGACTGCCTGTTCCTTTAAATGCTAATGAGCCAGCTCCCCCCTCCCCCCTCTCCCCCCATGATTTTAAACGATATAAATTACATATTTTATATGATATAAATTATCAAATATGCATCCCATACTTTGTATTCCCCTTGTTGTCCTGGAGTTTTAATTTTCCCAATCACATAATTAAATGTCCCCCTCTGCCCATCCACTACAAGCACACAAGCAGACAGACAGAGAGAGAAAGAGAGGTGGGGGGGGGCTATGAAGACCATCATTTACCCCCGAACCCCGACATTCAACGGGTACAACAACAAGCGGAGAAAGCAGAATCGCGGGCTGACCTTATATATACAGTCTATGGGGCTGACCAGCGGAGAAATGCTCGTCCCGTGTGAACAGCCAGGCGGCTGCGCGCTGGAGAACGGCGCTGCGCTGCCTCGCAGCGGCACTTCCGCGTCCGGTGTACCCCGGCGTAACTACTGTAACCCGGCGGAACTACTGAACCCGCGGAACTACTGTAACCCCCGGAACTACTGTAACCCGGCATACAGTAGAGCTGAACACTGCGGAAGTCTTCCACACAGCTGGCAGTGTGGAAGACCGCTGCGAGGCAGCGCAGCGCCGTTCTCCAGCAACGCCGGCAGCCTGGCTGTTCACGGAGACGACATTTCCAGCTGGTCAGCCCCACTGGGCTATCTCTGTCAGGTCAGCCCAGCGATTCTGCTTTGTCCGCTTGTTGTTGTACCCGTTGAATGTCGGGAGTTCGGGGTTACAGTAGCGCTGAACACTGCGGAAGTCTTCACTGCTGTGCGCTGTGTGGGCGCTGACACAAATTCCAGCTCCCACGCGGGAGAGCGGCGGTGGCTCGGCAGCTGCTGCAGCCTCCCAGTCCCAGATCAGACAAATGCCACATGTGGTGAATCGCGAGCTGACCAGCGGGAGAAATGCTGTTCACCGTGTGAACAGCGGCTGATGTTAGGCAGTAGCTGCGCACACCACCTCCGGGTGTGGCTGTAGGAAGTAGCAGTGTGGGGGACGGTGGGGGGCAAGACCATGTAGGAGACTTCCAGTTCCTTGTTACGACACAATACCCAGGAAGCGCAATCGAGTCGCTCAAGCATGACGTTTCTGATTTAGAGGAACTATAACAAAACGCGCGAGTGTTTTTTCCCAGAGTTTTTGGGTTGGTAGACATGCCAGATACCCACATTAACCTGTAGAAGCACTAACAAAGTGGAATTTGCATGCTATGTCCCCTTTAAAACACACACACACACACACACACACACACACACACACACACACACACACACACACACACAAACACCTACTTTATCCACAATCCCACTTTACACCCTACTCCTACTATAAAATACCTATAATTCTAACATTCTAACATCTATTCCTATTTACCATCATACCCTTTGAAAAAACCCTGTATCCCTTAGAATGCTATTAGTACCCTCACCTGTTTTCTTTCCTCCGTACTTAGTATTCCTTTTATTGTGAGATCCTGCAACCATTATTCCCTCAGGCTATTCCTCATTATCTCCGACAATGCCCACATGCTCCGACAATTCCTCTTCCTGACACCCCTCACACAAGCTTGTCCCATGAGTAAGTCTCGAACGTGGTACTGCTTGCAGGCCTTGTTCAGATGATCTGAGGTGCCAAGCAGAGGTATAAGGAATTAGTAATTCGTCAATATACCCTGGAGCAAGACCACTCAAAGCCTTATAGTTGAGGATCTTGAATTGTATTCTAAATTTAATCGGAAGCCCATGTAGAGACATGAGAGGGTGATAAGAGGTCTTAGTGAGTAATCCGGCTGCAGAGTTTTGGACTAACTGTAACTGGCTAACAGAATTTTGGCTTGGGCAGGAATAAAGTGCGTTACAGTAAATAAACCATGCTTTCACAGACACCATCAATACATATGGGTGTACTGTCTGAGGTGCTGCCCAGTTGGTGGGCACAACATAAATATGATGTCAGGCTCATGAAGAGAGCCACACATCTTGTAGTTCATTCTAAATCTGATTACAGGCCCAGCCATTTTTTTATTGTGATATCGTGGTGGTGTCTGATTGTGGTGGCAGATGATCGTAGTGGCAGCTGATCGTGGACTATGATTACAACAAGACTGCATGTCATACAATACACCTACTCACATATTCTACCATTACTGACATTACCTCCTTAATTAATTTGTCAATGCTGTTCCGTTCATCTCTAACAGACATTTTCTTATGTACAAATACTTTTAACATTGACACACTTTTCCATTATGTTATAAATTGTTTCTTCGAATCAATGTTGTAAATATAGTTATTTTGTTGATGTGTTCAGTTACACATGACATCTATTTCACTGTGCGGGCCCACTGATGAGGCTGTGCCGAGAAAGCCGCGTACCCCCCATCCCCCCCACTAAGAGGCACTCACTTGGGACTCAATAAGAAGGATGTTAGAGCGTTTTCCTGTGTCCATCGGGTGGGGCTGGAGAATGCTTTTTCGGTGGATCAAATGAAACACCTATGATTTGTTTTCTCCGTCATGTTTCTTGTATTTTGTCTTCCTGTTTTATTTTGCCGTAGTAGCCTCCTGTCTCGTTTCAGGTGCCTCCCGTCCTGCCCTCCTGTGATTCCTGCTACGGTGAGTGAATGAGTTGCACTCGTGTCCAATTGTCTCCCCGCCCTTGTGTATTTAAACCCTGTGTTCTCCTACTTCTGTGCCAGATCATCTGTTTCCTAAGAGTCAGTATTCCAGCATTATCTCCCAGTGTATTCCCTTGTGTTACGACCAGTTGTCAGAACTTTTTGACCTAAGTTTGCCTAGTGGATTTTTGCATCCTGCATGATTACTTGGACTGCCTTTTGTGTACTGTAATGGAAAATTATACCCTTTTATTATACCCATTAGACGCATACTATATATTAACCACACTAAACATTAGCTCTGCTAAAGCATACCATGTGTAACCACACGATATACTATCCCTGTATCGGTTTCTGAAAGGTCCGGACTTCAGAGTCACTGAGACTCATTGTGCTCGTCGTCTCCCCCACAAAGACCTTGAAGAGGCCCTTAGCTTGTGTCTGTGTCTTAGTGCCTTATCGCCTGGGAGTTTATATCGCTCACTCTATACACACATTTTACCTCTTCACTAAATCTGCCTAAAAACACACACCTGCGAATCTTTCTTGAACCCTGCCTGAACCAGTAAAGCCTTTTGTACATACCTGTGAGCATGTTGAATCATGCTTTTGTGTCCTATTTGTGTCATTGTGATACTGATAGCTTGAAGCAGAGCATTTATAACGACTCTAGTAGCTACCATGCAAATGGGGGTGTCATTAAGAATTAGAAGAGTAAAACTCATGTTATCATACTGGGTTACACAAGTACGTAAGTTTTGGTTTGGTAGGAAATGGTGGCCCCTCGCAGTCCCCCATCCCTCATCAGGGTGTGTTGCAGCTGCGGTGTAGTTGCTGGAGGTTGGTTGACACAGCTTGGTATTTTGCTCTGCGTTTAGACAGTGCATTAGTTAAATCACATCTCACATCCTGTTGAGGCCTGCACCCTGTTGCTAGTCGGTGGTGCTATGATTATGTTCAGTTTTGACATGTAAATGTGGTCATGCCAGGTCATCAAATATGTTAAATCTTGTGCAGATTGGACAACGTATAGTCAAATTAGTGGAACTTCCTGTTTCATCGCGATATGGGCACTGGCATGCTGTTGAATGAAAACTTACAATTAGCACAACTTTTATGAATGAAACATTCAGCATTTGAAGTTTGGGCAATTTAAGCATGTACACTCAAATTACAACTTCCTATTTCAAAGCAAAACTTAAAAAACACATATTACTGTATGCTACAAACATCTTCATCTTCTTTGCACTACCCAAATGAAGTTGATATGATTATTCTGTAGGAGGAGTTCATTACAATAGAATGCCTGCAAATAGCAAAAACCAAGCAAACATTTAAGTTACAATCAACATCGCCAACTTCCTGTTCACTTTAGCTAATGAGTCCAATACACTTTTTTGTTAGTCTGGCGATGATACATATACCTACCGATTTTCATACTTGTCGGTGAAACGTGCCGAAGGGGCTGCTTCGTTGAAATTTGTTAGGGGGCGCTATTGAGCTATTTTACCACATCAACTGGAAAAAATAAACATCAACAGTCACCATGTTGCCATGGCAACAAAGTTCAACATAAGTAGACTACATTCACAAGATGTCTTCATCACACTCTTAAGGGTCTTTGGACCAAATTTCAGCTGAATCTGGTCTTTTGAAGTTTGGCGCAATTTGGACCATATATAGTCAAGTTGAAAGAACTTCCTGTTTCAAGGCTAAACATTAAACTTTGATGTCACGCCACAGACACACTGTTTAACAAAATCTTATAAAGAGAAGAACCTTTATCTTGAGGTGTTTATATTACACATGAATCCTGTTGGAGAACATTGTTAAAGTACGATGCATGGAAATGGCAAAAACCGAGCAAAAATTGTACATTAGATTGAAAATGGCCACATTCCTGTTGGGTTTAGGGTATTGGTCCAAGAGGCTTTTTTGTAAGTCTGGACTTGGTACATACACCTTCAAATTTTCAAACATGTTGGTGAAATGTGGGGCCTTTTTTTAGGGGCGCTATCGAGACATTTTGCCACAACCATATGCAAGACCCATATTGGAAGTAAATGTTTGTCTTTTCCGAAGTGCTTGATGAGTATCTTGACTTTTGGAGCATGTTTAGCCTCCCAAAAATGTGATCAGCTGTAAAAAGTAAGTTCAACTTTCGACTCATTGCCACGGCAAGAGCTTTAAATGAAAATGCACAACATTCATAAGATGTATTCATCAGACTCTTAAGGGTCTTTGGACCAAATTCCAGCTGGATCTGGTTGTGTGAAGTTTGGTGCGGATTGGATAAGATATGGTTTAGTTGGAAGAACCGAAGAAAGCGCCTTTGGTGACACACCCTGACACCGTTCAACAAAACCTTAATGAAGTGTTCAACTTTTCATCTTGTAGGTGTTTAGATTATACTGACCCAATATGAAGGTGGTCTGATTAATCTTCTAGAAGGAGTTTGTTAAAGTACAATGCATGGAAATGGCAAAAATTGTACATGGGCGACTTTCTGTTAGGTTTAGAATATGGGTCCAAGAGGAATTTTTGAAAGTCTGGACATGGAACATAGACCAACCGTTTTGGGGCATATGGCAAAAATACTGGGACATAAATGATACAGGAAGACATCTCTATGAATATAAGTCATTACCCTTCTAAGGATTGGACATACAAGGCTCATTCTTACGCTTCATAAAGTAGGTGAACACACCACTGGTAAATGCTCACTCTGTGTTCATGCTGAATCAGTTTTTTCCTGCCAATCTACAGTTCCACACTCCAGTCGAGTGGATGGCGTATGGTTTATCAACTAAAACATCATCCAAGAAGTTGGAGAATGTGCAAGCTCAAGCTTCTGAGACTTTGATGTGGTGCTTTCAAAACAATTCCTGTGTCTGCTCTTCAGGTTCAGGTGGGTGAAATGCCTTTGCATCTTCGACGGAATCTGTTCATTATGAATTACTGGGCATTCTGAAGATAGACATCCAACAACAAAGGTACTTCCTCCGTGTTGAGAGAGTGAAAGGGCCAAGAGTGAGTGTTTGGCGTGGAGCAGTGTAAAAGTAGCCAGAGACATGGCATTAAGTCAGAAAAGCTATATACCCACTGTACCATTGTCAGTAACACCACCCTGGCTCTGTGCCTACTGATTTCTTTATTCTGGAAAAAGTGTAAGGACATAAAGGTTGCAGTTTTGGTGGAAGATAGTTTGCAACATTATATGAAAGATTTATACCACAAGAGTTTAAAGGGGACATAGCATGCAAATTCCACTTTGTTAGTGCTTCTACAGGTTAATGTGGGTATCTGGCATGTCTACCAACCCAAAAACTCTGGGAAAAAAACACTGGCGCGTTTTGTTATGGTTCCTCTAAGTCAGAAACGTCATGCTTGAGCGACTCGATTGAGCTTCCTGGGTTTTGTGTCGTAACAAGGCACTGGAAGTCTCCCTACATGGTCTTGGCCCACCCCCCACCTTATTCCCCCCCCCCCTCGTTACGCCGGGTTTACACCGGAGGCAGCGAGGCTGCGAGGCAGCGCAGCGCCGTTCCCAAGCACGCAGCCGCCTGGCTGTTCACACGGGACGAGCATTTCTCCGCTGGTCAGCCCGCGATTCACTCACATGTGGCATTTGTCTGGATCGTTGGGACTGGGAGGCTGCAGCAGTTGCTCGGGCGCGACCGCTCGCTCTCCCATGCGTGAGCTGGAATTTGTGTCAGCGCCACACAGCCAGCAGTGTGGAAGACTTCCGCAGTGTTCAGCACTACTGTACCACTGTCACACACAGAGCCCCCCCACTCGTTACGCCGGGATACACCGGACGCGGAAGCGCCGCTGCGAGGCAGCGCAGCGCCGTTCTCAAGCGCGCAGCCGCCTGGCTGTTCACACGGGACGAGCATTTCTCCGCTGGTCAGCCCCATAGACTGTATATATAAGGTCAGCCCGCGATTCTGCTTTCTCCGCTTGTTGTTGTACCCGTTGAATGTCGGGGTTCGGGGTAAATGATGGTCTTCATCGCCCCCCACGCCTCTTTCTCTCTCTGTCTGTCTGCTTGTGTGCTTGTAGTGGATGGGCAGAGGGGACATTAATTATGTGATTGGGAAAATTAAAACTCCAGGACAACAGAAGGGGAATACAAAGTATGGGATGCATATTTGATAATTTATATCATATAAAATAT